>NC_061113.1:253207222-253297598 GCF_002878395.1 Capsicum annuum
ATTTCAATTTAGAACATAGGAAGGACAACTATAAAAAGAACAAAGAGGGTGGGCAATTGTGTATAATACCAAAAATGAGCAAGGAAACAAAAGAAAAAAGAAAATAAACAAAGCTCTTCACTCACAAAGACTTCAAAAGAGCATCTTGGAGAATAAAGACTAACATATAACACCAACAAATAACAGCACCCTTATAGGATATCAATGAAACAAAGCACCTCATAGCCTCACAAGTGACAAAATAGCACAATGATTCATTTTTTTATAACTTCTATAAGATTAACATAAATGTTATAGTAATTTCTATCGTCAAAATTATCCGTTAACTATTTTGACTCTCATCATAGTAAACTCTTCCCGGGTAAGAGCAGACCAACAACCAAGAAAACAACCTATAGTGTTATGTAACTATAGGAAAACAACCAGGTTCCCAGTCTGTTCTCGCGGTTCATCTCATGCACTTCACTCTTATCTTGCAATTGGCGTTATGCATACAACATGTTGAATTAGAACGTCTAAATATATGAATGCCAAGTGAATGGCAGGATAATTTTCAGGAAAAAACAGAAGGATTTGGGCCATATCTAATAAAGCAAAACTGAACTACATCAAATGATCATGTTAGTGGATGTCATGTATGGTACCTCCACACTTTTTAGGTCAGCATAGGCATGACATGCAACATGATAAACAGTGCTTCAACTGCTGACCAACCATTGGATTGCTCAACTAGCTCAATAATCTACTCCAGGAAATAACAAAATCAAATAAGTTAAGATATTAAAAAATGGAAAACTTGTAAAAACACATGGACGAACTAGTTGCTCACCTAGGAAGCTAGATCATCCGTGACAGGTTCCTTATTCTTGTGAGCCGCTATAAGCCCAGCATAGCAGAATTTATTCAGACCAAGACCAGCAGCAGTTATGTCCCGAACAATTGCATACCTGCAATGTTGGAAGGGCAGCCAACCAGATGTCAGAGTACACAAAATTATGAATCCAACAGAAAGCAAACCACATAACATCATGTTTCAGAAAGATTGGATAAAATATGACGTTTAAATATCAACATTTAGTGCGGAGAAGTTTTGACTGCAGGGAAACTTTAAGGCTCTAAATCAAGTATGCACTCTTATTCCCAGAAAGTGTGATAGTGGGAGAGGTAAGGGTAGCATATTCGGTCAGCAGTAAATACCATTTCGAAATCAGTAAATTGGTAAAGTGGGGGATGTGTGTTTGCCACACGTTATGAGTTTGAATTCTAGTGGAGAAGGGAAGAGGGGTGGACCCATTATCCACCGACTTTAGAAGTTGGAAACAATGGATTCTCGGTTTTGAAAAACAATATCAGTATATCATACAAAACCCCAACAGAATACTTTATTGCTCCATCAAGGACAACTGAACCCAATTTTGGTTTGATTAAAACGTACAAGAACTTCTAATTGCTGCCACCTAATGCTCTTATTAGACTGACTTCTAAACTATCAGCATTAAGTTTTCCCTTCTTGTTTTTTTAATCCCTTGACAATTCACAACTGCTTAAAAATTTTGTTTGCAAATGTTAAAAACTCTTGACATTCTCAGCTAAAAAGTTGCTGATCGCTCTCTCTTATATTTGTTTATTTCTTTAGATTATTAAGCTTTCAAAGGCTAGTAGTCTTTAAGATCTAAAATATTTATTGAATTCTTTCTCCATTCACTACTGCAAATGAGGAATGTCAACACAAAAGAATACTTGGGTGAACTTCCGTCATTTTTTTCCCCAATACTTGGGAAGATGTCATTTATCACCTAACGTCACATTATTGACAACTAAAAGTAAAGCAATAGATGAGCTGAGAAAAGAAGATCATTAGATTATCAACGGAAGAAGTGTGATTTAAACTTGACGTGGATCTGTACGGAATGAGTGAAGGAAGCCACAATTTCACTTATAGAATTTTGGAGAGACCAACAAGGAATGGCAAAAACTGTCCCTAGGTTAATCCTATATTTGTAAGATGTATATTAGGCTGCAAATGGTATAATGCCTAGGATGAGTACAAAACTATGCTCTTTCGATATCTGAACTTCGTGTCCTTACGACTCTTCCCCCTACTTTTCACAAATTCAACTCGAGAGAAAGAACAATTTGATGATCTGTATTCCAATAGCAATACTTGTTGGAGTCCTTGAAACATATCAAATTTTCTTATAACTTATAATAGTGAAACTTTTGAGGTTGAGCTGACTTGTTGCATAAAAGCTCAGTTCATTTGACAATACTGAATCAATCACACTAAGAAATAAGAGAAATGTGTCATCAAGTAAACTATGTTGCAACTATATGGTACAGCAATTTGACTTCGTTCATAGTGATCAGGTAGTGAGTTAGTATATTTTTCTGAGCGTTATTATATCTATCTTGTGGTTGATTGCAATGATCAGCAAGGAAGTGGAACACTTAAAACATCTTTTTATTCACTACATATCAAGTTTTGCATTAGCTCAAATATTCTTGTAATTGAGGTGGCCAAATCGAGATAAGGTGTGATCATCTCACAAAGAAAATATTCTTAAAGTATCAGATGAAACTGATTGGTTGACAATCGACCATTAACACAGTTATGAGCCTAACGAAGGAACCTTTAGCTTATGATCTATTCTGTCCTACTTGAGGAGTGTTAGAATATAGCCTAATATATCATGTTAATTTCATATTGTATAGAATTTATTCATAATCACGCCATAATTAAGAATTTCGATTATGAATAATCTTGTTTCAAGCCAAATTATCTTACACCATGAAGTAGAATTAAGCAAATGACTACTAGTACCTCTAAGTATGCGATGGGATGGTCGAGCTGCATAGAAATATCACAGATATTTTATATAACCAGGCTTGAGGACAAAATCGGACTAGTTACAAGTTACAAAAACATCACCAGACTAGTCATATCCATATTTATAAGGAAAATAAAACGTACATTGATAACATAAATAAAACATAAAGTATAGACATGGGCATCATAGACTTAACAAACCAAAATTTAATGCAATTTATAGAATCTTAAAGAGAAACGACCCATATCTAAGTCGACACAAAGTTTCCTCTCAAAGTACGCAAATGCGCGTAGAAGAATAACATTAAACAAAAAAACCAGAATATAAGTAATAGTGAAGTAATAAACCTTTACCTCATCTCTGTCAAAGTTATCATCACAGTAAGGATCAAATAGCACGTCGCCAGTTTCAAGCTCAAAACAAATGCAAGCGAAAGACCAAAGTTATCATCTGTGAACTGTTTGTACGTCCAACATGCACTGCCAAAGTCAACGACTTTGCACTTTAGGTCGACTAATTCCAACAACTTCCTCCTTGTAGAACAGCTTCCTTTCTTAGGACCCTCATTCTTTCCCGCTGCCTGTTGCAGCACTGGCATTTGACGTTCTATTAGCATTAACTGAAAAATCAAGCGGACGGACCATTTGTTGACTCCGCAGAAGCTGAGGTATGTTGTCCAGCCTTAGTCACGAGAGAATTTTCATTTCCTGCAAAACATTGGGCTGCTTGTTTGGACTTTCTTCTAATCTTCTTATGGTGGTTCTTAATCAAATTTTCATCTGATGTACATAACCCTTCGGAGCTCCGCCATCCAGCGTGGTTTTATCCTTATGATTAGGAAGTATAAGAGGTTTTCCAGATTTTCTGGGGTCCTTAGATGGATCAATTGTTGAGCAGAGTGGTACACTCTCGGGTTTCAAATCGGTGTGCATGATAGAAAGCTGTTTGTGCAAATAATCCAATCCCACTGAACATAAAAACATTGCTCTTTGACCATATGAATAGGCAGTCCATGATAATCACTATACTTAAGAAGAGTCAAGAGATTATCACCCACCCACATACTCAAAAACAATACACGCATGTTGCCCATTTGGACCTGAGTGTTTAAAATTATCCAGTAACTTCGCAACACATTTTTTATCATCCAGATCACACTCTGCGACCTGTTTTAAAAGGGTGATCTCATCCATCACTGCTTTCGTGTAATGTGGCGCACTCTTTTGTACTTTCAGTGCTACGAATCGCTGCATAATTAACCAAAATATACACATCAACTTCTTACTTTTCCCGGTAAGAGTAACAAACTAAAATTACTACCTACTCAGTATTGCTAATCCAAGTTCTTATTCAACAGAAATTACCGAGGATTACAAATGCATCCATATTTATGCAGTTATGCACAATTAGTTAAACTAGGCGAAAACCATTTTACACCTACGCCAATTGCCGCACACCGCTAGTAGTCCACTAACAACAACAACAACAACCACCTAGTATAATCCCACAAGTGGGGTCTGGAGAGGGTGGGGTGTACGCAAACCTTACCCCTACCTTTTTGGGGATACTGTAGTGAAACTGTTTCGGGTAGATACCACTTGTTGTCCACTATTACTATTATGATGATGATGATGATGAAGCATAGGAAAGGAGACATACATCAGGGATGAAGACCATAGATTGGTCGCGAAAAATGAAAGCATCTTGCAAGCGAGCACCTTTCATGGTGCTAATAAGAAGTGAATGAAATGTATCTCTCCCAGGCTTTACTCCATCCAACATCATGTCATCATAAACATCCATCAACAAGTAATGCCTAATTCATAATCATATATACATACAAGGGGGCAAGAATTATAATATGATAAATCGATTCCCCAAACCAAAATAATTCAATCAAATTAGTACCTTCGCTGAGCAGTAAGAGAGGTAATAATAGTGCTGTATTCAGCCTTATTGTTGGCATAGTTTATCTTGGCGTACTCTTCCGGTGTGGCTGCCAAGTATTTCCGCAAATCGGAGAAGCTGCACGAAGCATGAATACCTATTTTAATAGACGGCTAGAGTTTAATAGAAAGCAGTCGGAGCACTCATAGTCGGAGCAGTAGTCGATCGGTGCATTGTGGTCGGAGTGATAGTAGGAGTAGTGATCGGAGTACTTGATTGAAGCACCGATTTGAGATGCCGTCGGTACTGGTGTGAAGTTTTTGTTAATTTTGAGATGCAGTGTACTTCAGAGCACTGATTTGAAAATTTGGTGCACTGATTTGAAGATCGGAGACCCAAAGTGTCCGATTTGGAGCAGTCATTTGAAACGTGGTCATTGAAACTTTTCTTTGTTAACCCAACGAGTTAATTTGTTAACCTAGGTTTTTGTTAAGACCCCGAAGTCATCAGTATTTGTTTAATTTTTTTAAATTTTTGTTATATATTTTATCAAATTTTGGTGGCACTTTGTGAAAAATTAGGGAGAGAAAAAATTTAAGTGTTGCAATAGCTTCTTAACCCCAATTAAGTGTTGCCATAGGTGACTTTATGGCAATGCTTTATGTAAGCGTTGCTATAAGACATCCTATTGCAATGGTTATATATTAATAGCAATGGTTATAGTATCAACTAAAATAATTTTTTTTGCAATGGTTGGAATCGTTGGAATAGACTCTCTATAGCAACGCTTCTGGAACCGTTTGGAAAAATTTCGTTGCAATAGGGGTAATTTCTGGTAGTGAGATACTTACATAATCATTGAAAGCCAAGTGTAATTAAATAAAAGTGTGCTCTATACAATAACACTTTCTTTTAAATAATAAGATCGTCACATAGTTTAACACGATATTGGCTTAATTTACTCCTAGTTATACTATGGAGCCAAATATGCCCTTGTCATTATACTATAGGATCAAATATGCTTGTGTCATTGCTAAACTTAACATATTTACCCTTGAAGAACTGTACGACTAGCCCACCAACTAAGGGACCTGGTGCCTAACTAACGTATGTAGTAATGAACAAGCGTAAATAGAAAATACATCATAAAAAAGTAATGCACACACAATATTTACGTGAAAATCTCTTTGTTCAAGGGAGTAAAACTATTACCTACCACGTAGGATTTATAACCACTTCACTATCTTCAAGAAAACTCAAAAACAGACTCCATGGTTTAAAGATTAATGTAACACTCCGAGTTTGTACCCCGAATGTTACACGGAGCCAGCTGATAACGCTCAAACTACACCTCTCTTACGAGAATGTAAGCGATCGTTGTAAATATATAACCCAACTAGGTTGGGGTCGAATCCCATAGGGAATATGGTGTGAATTTGAGTTATCTGTGGGTTAATCAACTGATAGTTATCAGTTTCCTGTGAATGGGGATTTTTGGAAAGGTAACAAATAATTACTTCTCAATTCAATGTTTGAAATCAATATGATAAGGAAAACTAGAGTTATGTTCACTATGGGTATTGGGATTTGACAGACGCTAGTAACGATTCAAGATTCTTGTGGTAGGTAGGAACAGCAGACTATCCTTGTCGAAGTTATGTCTAAATGTTTCTCAACCTATTTTGACATTTAACCACCTAATTCTCTCAAACTTAGGGAATTTATATTTCATAATAGGATGTTATCTCAAGTTAATTAATCTTGTTACAACATTAATTATTAAATGGAAGTTTGATGCTTCCAAGTCCCTATTGATAATTCACTTCTTACTAGGGTTGATTTCTTATCTCAAGCAAATCACCAGTAAGCAAGGCCTATTGTTTGCAACCAATAGTCAGAGTATAAAATAATAGAATTAACAAGAAGTTTCTACCACCGTTAGAATCTTGAACACTTAGTTACGTTACAAACCCAAACCCATAGATCCCACAACTCGGGTTAAGGGAATTTAGCTACTCATAATAAAATAATCAAGACAACTAGTTGAATTCATAGTTTAATATATGAACTTCCAACAAGATAAATAGCAACAAGTGTTTCTCAGATTTGATTCATAGTAGAAAATTCCAAAACAATTGTAATAATCTCTCCAAAAATAATTGTAAAGTTCAAGTCAGGAAACTAGAGAGAAGAGATTCTCAAAACATCCATTCCCCCATAATTAGAAAACCCTAACATATGCTTTAAATACTTCAGCCTAATTATGGAAACAAAATCATAGATCACAGTATTTTCTCGGACAGGCCACGATGTGTGTGACGGCTTATCAGGAGTCTGATAACTTATCTGGAATATTGTCAGCTCCTCTTCACTTTTGATAATCTCTGTCATAGGTTGACAATGAGACGCGATGGCTTATCAGACATGTGACGACTTATCAGAATTGTCGTCGCTTCTTCACTTCAAATCCCATTCCCTGCCTAAGCCTAACGATGAGCGTGACGGCTTATCACACTTTTGACGGCCTATCATAGATGTCGTCACGAATTCTAGCTGAAGCTCATTCTCTGTCTAAGGCTGATGGCAACTCTGATATCTTATAACAAGGCTAACGACTTATCAGACGTTCATCAGCTATACTTCCCTCTCTACTTGCTCAGAAATCAACTCTTTTACTTCGATTATTTCTGGTTCTCTTGCATCTTGGCTTTTACTGCAATATCGAATAGAAAATAATCAAAAACGACAAAAGTTGCTTAAGGATTTGCAATTATTCTTAGTTAAAAGCCTCAAATGTATTAGCATCTGCTCACACATCAACACCCTCAACTTAAAATAATTGCTTGTCCTCAAGCAACTAAAACACAACCAAGAGGATACGGAGTACATTCGACAGTCAACCATCTATATTATCTCAAAACATCTTCACCATCTCCAAGGTCAATTAATTTAAAAACAACAACTGTGCATATTATTGAAGAACAACAATGCGACACATAGGAATCAAGATATGGCATCAATTCAACAACAATAGCCATGCATGTACCAAGATTACACTATCCAAACAAGTTACCAAATAACAACGTAACCAGTGTGCCCTCACTACAAAAAAGTTCCACTCTGCTCTCAGAATGAAGTTCCAATCAATGTATGCCAAATACCATAGGTTTGCCCTTATTTTCATTACCAAGATTTTCAGACAGGTCAGCTAGGATCACTCTAGGTCTTCTCTTTGGCTTGTAATATAGGCTAGGGGCTGGTATGATACTCGATAATGTGACTGAGACTCCTTGACACTACATTAGCTTCTGAGGTCTCACTTATTAACTTTTTTTATTCTTCTCTTTTCTTGATCATACATATTCAGGATGGGTGCGGTCTTTTCTACAATTACTTTTTTTTTCACAACTTTTCTTTTCTTGTTCTTTTTCACCACATCCAGCTTTTTATTCATTTCTTTTATTCTACCTTTCTTTATACTTATTTTACATCACGCACCCCTATGATAGCCAGCCTCAACTTAGGTCATTTGCCTAAGTCAAGGTGCATAGTGTCTAAGGAGGCCTAGGGCCAAAACAGGTTCATTATGATATAAATAAGATGGTGATAGGTATCATAAAAAAAAAAAAGAAATAGGCTATTCAAGCTCAAAATCGGGATCAAGGGATATTATGCATACAGGGAAGGTCATTTAGGCTAAAAGTGGCTAATATCAAAATGGCCTATGATCTTTTCCTAACCCCTATCCTTCAATCTAGGTAAGACTAACCGGGCAAGTTCTGGATTTAACATACAAAGGGAACTAAGTAAGATCTCACACGCACATGGAACACAAGTATATCACAAGTTACTACTTATCCAGTTCATGCAATTGTTTAGCAATGATTATCAAGTAACTAGAACTTATACCATAACAAGATGCACAGTGGTCACAATTAGATTCAAATCACACAATTAAATAATTAGACCATTTGAGAGGTGTTCACAAAATAACAAAACCACGTTAACTGCCTCAGGTACTTGTATTTCTCCTAGTCAACTACAAAATGTTACAACAATAACTCACCCTACATCCTCAACTTAAAATCAAAGAAAAGTTGAACTAAGATTTAGGGTATACCTGGAGTAGATCAAGCACGGGAATCATGGGTCCCTGACCCTACCGCTGCATCCTCAACTCCCTTATCTCCATCGGGAGCCTCCCTCCGTTCTGACACATCTGGCCTAGCAGTTTTTGGAGGCCTACTAGTTGAGGTACCTACAACTCTCGCTCGTAGGGCCTTCTCCTATTTCTTATTGTCAGCTAGGGACTCGAACATTGCCTTCTTCATCTCCTCTTTTTCATCCTTCTTTCTCGCCCTCTTCTCCACTTTTCTTTCTTTATATCTGTCAGGCCTTTCTCTCTTACCCTTACCTTTATTCTAGACCTTCTTTTTTTTTCTTCATTGGTTCCCCTGTGAGATCAAGCAATGGGATTCACCCTCAGACTCATCAACAGCCGGGTCTGTCGATACCATAAGTTGGTGCTGCTATAATACTCCAACATCCGCCTCTACCTTGTCCAGGGATGGTCTAATTTTTGCAAGGTCTAAGATCGACATTTATCTTAACCATGTATTGAAATGGTTTTCTAAATCATCAATTCGACTGGGAAAAGCTCGAAAGGGCTCAAGTACGACCTTAATCCTCTTATCTACCGCAGAGGCAAATTCCTTGGCAAAAAGTTGTAGCTGAGACTCGTACCACTTGGCTTGTTTTGCCACTCTCCTAAAATTCATCGGGTTGAAGGCAAATTCTGTGGTAAACACAATAGCTGAAGGATTTGTTTCATTTCTGAGCAGCCTGAGTCTGAGCATTTCGAGTCTGGGGAGCCTGAGTCAGAGTATGCTGAATTTGAGCAACCTGAATCTGAGGAACCATCATCTGAGTCCCCTTCTGCTGAGAAACAGGATGATGATCAAATGGGGTCAAATTTAGTGCAAGGCAGTCGTCGTCAATATATTTACCCAACTTTGGAGTCGGGGTCGAATCCACGAGGAACAATGTAAGTGGCAATTAAACTAATTTGAAACTATAGCTATAAGTTGAATTCAAATAAATGATACGAAAAGATCAAATGGGATTTTTGATGATCAAACAATAATTAAAGTTTTAACTTGCTTCAGAGCTCAAAACTAAAATTTGAATAGTTCAAATTAGTGATAGAGAGGAACTAGGGATGTGATCACTATGATTATTAATCCCCATTAAATAATAACTATAGTATTGAGTTCTCATGACTAGTGGGAAATACCAAATTATCAGTTTCGATAGTCCATCTAAGTGTTTCTCAACCTACTTAGATGTTGAACTCCCTAATTCTCTCGAACTTAGGAAATCATTCTATTCATACTGATTTTATCTCAAGTTGATCAATCATGCTACAACATTAATCATTAGATGGGAGCTTAACTTTCCTAAATCCTTGTTGATAATTCGCTACCTTTAGTTTATTTCTCAGTTCGAGCAAATCAACATAAGGCAGGATTTATTGTTTGCAACCAATAAATAACAATTATAACAAAGGAATTATCAAGATGTCCCCACAATCACTCAAATCCTAACCAACTATTAAGACAATACAGGAGTAATAATAGATCCCACAACCCTAGTGGTGGGTTTTAGTTCCACACGAAAGAGAAAGCGATAACAATAACTTAATTCATAATTCAAAGTGATTAAACTTACAAAAGATGTAGTCAGAAATTGATTCTATTCCCAAATTCAAGAAGAATATCCCACAACTAAATCAAAGAATTGAAAATTTAATTCTAAGTTTTGAGCCCCAAAAAGAGGTGTCTTTTCCTTTGGAATAAGTACAAGATGTTCCGCCCCTTTCTCTGTAGAAAATCCTAACATATGTTTTAAATACTTTATCCTAATTATGGAAATAAAATCACAGATCACAGTATTTTCTTGGACAGACGATGACGTGTGTGATGGCTTATCAGGAGTCTGATGCCTTATCAAGAATGTCATCAGCTCCTCTTCAGATTTGAACAAGTTCTGTCTTCAGCTGACGATGAAGCCTGATGGCTTATTAGACATGTGACGAATTATCAAAATTTTCGCTGCTTCTTCACTTCAAGTTCTCAAGCACTGCCTAAGCCTGACGATGAGCCTAACAGCTTATCATAATTCTGATGGCCTATCACAGGTTGTCATCACTTCTTCCAGCTGAATCTTATTCTCTGTCTAAGGCTGGCGGCAACTCTGATAGCTTATCACAAGGTTGACGACTTATCAGACAAGTCATCAGCTATACTTCCCTCTCTACTTGCTTAGAAATTAACTCTTTTATTTCCATTATTGCTGGTTCTCTTGCATCTTGAATTTTACTGCAATATCAAAGAGAAAACAATCAAAAACGACAAAAGTTACTTAAGGCTTTGCAATTATTCTCAGTTAAATGCCTCAAATATGTTAGCATCTGCTCACACATCAATACCCTCAACTTAAAACAACTTCTTGTCCTCAAGCAACTAAAACACAACAACGAGGATACAAAGTACATTCGGCAGTCAACCATTCATATTATCTCAAAACATCTTCACTATCTCCAAGGTCAATTAATTTAAAAAACAACTATGCATATTATTGAAGGACAACAATGCGACACACAAGAATCACGATATGGCATCAATTCAGCAACAACAACCATATATGTACCAAGATTACACTATCCAAACAAGTTAGCAACTAGCAACATAACCAGTATTCCCTTACAACAAAGAGGTCCCTCCTCACTCATATATGAACCAAGTATGTCAATACAGGGACAGTCAATAGACACTCACTCTCAGAAAGAAGTTCCAATCAATGTATGCCAAATACCATAAGCTTTCACTTATTTTCATTACCGAAGCTTTCAGATATTTAAGTTAGGATCACTATAGGACTTTTCTTCAGCTTGTAATGTAGGCTTGGGGCTGGTATGATACACAAGGATATTTAAATTAACCAAGCCTCTTTGGAACTACACTATTTTGGGTTCTCACTTATCAACCTATACCTTACTTTTCCCTTTCTTGATTAAAGCACATTCAAGCTGGGTGCAGTTTTTATTCATTCATTTTCTCTTTTTCATAACTTTTCTTTTTTTCATTCTTTTTCTACCACACCCAACCTTGCATATATTTTTTACCCTTCTCCATACTCACTTTACACCATGTACCCGTATGATAGCTACCATCAACTTAGGCTATTTGCCTAAGTCAAAGTGCACAATGTCCAAGGAGGTCCAGGGCCAAAATAGGTTCATTGTGATACAAATGGGAAGGTGATAGGTATAGTAAAAAGAATAGGCATTCAGGCTCAAAATCAGGACCAAGGGATACTATTCACACATGGAAGGTTATTTAGGCTAAAAGTAGACTAATATCAACAACGACCTATGATCCTCTCCTAACCGCTATCCTATAACCAAGGCAAGACCAACCGGGCAAGTTCTGAATTTAAAATACAACGGGAACTAGGTAGTATCTCACACATACATGGCACAAAGGTATATCACAAGCTACTACCCATTCGGTTCATGTAATTGTTTAGAAATAGTTATCATGTCACTAGTACTAATGCTATAACAAGATGCACAGTGGTCACACATAAATGCATATCACACAGTTATAAAATAGAACATTGGAGAGGTATTCAAAAATCAACAAAAACATGTTAACTGTCTAAGGTACTTGTATTTCTCCAGGTCAACTACAATATATTACAACAAATCACAATACGCCTAAACATGCTGGCTCTACTAGGAACAAGACTCTGGGGAAAAGAGGCACGACAACAAAAACCCCAAGAGGACATCATCACCCATAAGTAGCCCCACCCTCAACTTAAAATCATGCAATATCCCCAATGTGTCAAACCAAAACAAGAGAGTTAGAAACATACCTGTGGCACCATGGGTGCAAAGATCTGATGTCAATCACATAATACAAATACAAACAACAAAATACCTTGGGTTGCCTCCTAAGCAGCGCATAATTTAGTGTCGCGGTATGACCCAACCCAGCTTTTTTCTTCACCTTGAGGATATGAATTTCACCCCCAACTTAGAGTCTATCATTTTGCCTCAATCATAGGGGTGGTACAAAAATTAAGAAGTCGAGTAATGGATTGAGTGTGGTAAACCACTCGACCTTAAAGTGAGGTGTGTTTTTATGTTGCTTGTCTAATGTAAAATCAAGAATATAGGATTCTTGTTCCTTATCTTCACACTCTTCTACTATTTTAAATGATTCCACAGACAAGATATCATCTAAACATAATGTAGAAAAGTGCTTTGAATGAGGCTCAATCAATCCTACTTCAAAATTTATACTCTCTACCACACTCTCACTTTTATTCACCTTCTTGACATCTTCACTTTGAATTGGGCTAAAGTCTTTATTAGAGATTTCTTTTGTTTCTTCTTTTGCCTCTAGCACCTTGTCCTCAATCTTGGCATCATCTCTTATGGTTGGTTCATTTGGTTGGGAAATCACTGAGGGTTGCTCAACATCAAGCACAACATGAATATTGGATTCTTGCTCCTCATCTTCACACTCTTCCATTATTTTAAATGATTCCACAGACAAGATATCATCTAAGCATAATATAGAAGAATGCTTTGAATGATTGACCACTATATTCATCTCCTCATGAATTATTGGCTTCATGTCTTGACACATATCACATATGATATCATACATTTCTTTCTGGAGATCCAACATTCGTTGAAACATAGCTTCAATGCCACTCTTCCCGATTCTTTGTTCTTTCTTTTCTTGACCATAAGACCTATCAAACTCATAAAAAGAACTAGAATTTGGGTTAGCGCAATACAGGGAGGGGTAATTGGGCAATCACTCCAATGTCCATCTTGACCACCATATAAAAAAAATTATACTCCCAGTAGGATGGAGATGGTGCACACATCTCTCTCCGGGGAGCATATCTACAATCTTGCCAAAAGTGAGGTCCATCATAATATGGACATGGATCATCAAGAGAAGATTTCTAACCACCAAGCTCATGTTCATTCCACGATGCCATAGTAATAAGTAAACTAAAGTAAAAATCTACCTAACACAAGAAATAAAAGCAAACTAAAAACAAATAATTACAAGTTTGAATTTAAGCAAGTAGGCTAAAATTCCAAACCAACTCAATATGCCAAATTGTTCCCCGAAAACGATGCCATTTTTGATGATGCTCAAACTAAACCTCTCTTACGAGAATATAAGCGATCATTGTCAATATATAACCCAACTAGGTTGGGGTAGAATTCCACAGGGAATATGATGTGAATTTGAGTTATCTGTGAGTTAATCAACTGATAGTTATCATTTTCTTGTGAATGGGGATTTTTGGAAAGGTAACAAATAATTACTTCTCAATTCAATGTTTGAATTCAATATGATAAGGAAAACTAGAATTTTGTTCACTATGGGTGTTGGGATTTGACAGGCGCTAGTTTCAAGATTCTTGTGATAGGTAGGAACAATAGACTATCCTTGCTGAAGTTATGTCTAAATGTTTCTCAACCTATTTAGACATTTACCCACCTAATTGTCTCAAACTTAGGAAATTTATATTTCATAACAGGATGTTATCTCAAGTTAATTAATCTTGTTATAACATTAATTATAAATGGAAGTTTGATGCTTCCAAGTCCCTGTTGATAATTTATTTCTTACTAGGGTTGATTTCTTATCTCAAGAAAATCACCAGTAAGCAAGGCCTATTGTTTGCAACCAATAGTCAGAGTATAAAATAATGGAATTAATAAGAAGTTTCTACCACCGTTAGAATCTTGAACACTTAGTTACGTTACAAACCCAAACCCATAGATCCCACAACTCGGGTTAAGGGAATTTAGCTACTCATAATAAAATAATCAAGACAACTAGTTGAATTCATAGTTTGATATATGAACTTACAGTAATATAAATAGCAACAAGTGTTTCTCAGATTTGATTCACAGTAGAAAATCCCAAAACAATTGTAATAATCTCTCCAAAAATAATTTTAAAGTTCAAATTTGAAAACTAGAGAAGAGATTCTCAAAACGTCCACTCCCCCATGATTAGAAAACCCTCATATATACTTTAAATACTTCATCCTAATTATGAAAACAAAATCATAGATCACAGTATTTTCTCAAATAGGCGACAACGTATGTGACGGCTTATCAGGAGTCTGATGACTTTTCAGGAATATCGCCAGCTCCTCTTCACTTTTGACAATCTCTGACTTAGGTTGACAATGTGATGTGAAGGCTTATCAGACATATGATGACTTATCAAAATTGTCGTTGCTTCTTCACTTCAAATCCCATACTCTGCCTAAGCCTAACGACGAGCTTGGCGGCTTATCACACTTCGATGGCCTATCACAGATGTCGTCATAAATTCCAGCTAAAGCTCATTCTCTGTCTAAGGCTAACGACAACTCTGATAACTTATCACAAGGCTGACGACTACTATACTTCTCTCTCTACTTGCTCAGAAATCAACTCTTTTACTACCATTATTGCTGGTTCTCTTGTATCTTGACTTTTACTGTAATATCAAACAGAAAATAATCAAAAATGACAAAAGTTGCTTAAGAATTTACAATTATTCTTAGTTAAAAACCTCAAATGTGTTAGCATCTACTCACACATCACCAGTGACCCCGAAGGACCACTAGCTAACCTATAACTGGTACCTGCTGTGAGCACTGAGTAATAGAAATATTGTAATAACAATATAACTAAAATAAATACAAAAATATGCATAAGATTCAAATCTGAAATAAATACTGAATATTCATACTGAAACTGAACATCTGTCTGAAAATACTCTAGTCTGAAAAGCCTTTACTGTGTGAACATAGAGTTGATGGGACAAGTCTATAACTGTAATGCCCCGAATCTGGTACCCAGAATGCTACACGATACTTATGTCTCCAAAGGACTACAACCTAACCCATGACTGATATCTGTACCTGAACACTGCATAATATACTGTATAAATACAGAAACATGAACTGAAAGGCCTTAAGGTTCAAACTAAAACATAACTGATAAAACATTACATCTGAATGGGGTATGGAATACCAAAAACAACTAAAATAAACTATCTAAACATGATAGTCTAAAAAGCCTCTAACTAACTGTACTGTCTGAATCAGGAGTTGATGGGATATGTCCCCAACTAACCCCAACTAATAAATTAATTAATGAGATAATAAAGTAATGGTCATGTCCTCAAAGGATGAGGACTGATTGTAATATATGACTGCTGAGACTGGAATGCTACTAATGCTCTGGAGCTCGTGCTTCTGAACCGATGGTATAAAACATCATAGTGCAAATGCGTTAGTACTTTGAATGTGCTGGTATGTATGAAAGGTGGGCTGAATACAAAGGGATCACATGCATGAACTATACTAACTGACTGGACAACAGAAACGTGACAATACACGCATGAATACATAATAACTGTAACTAAGTTTGTGATAACGTGATTACTGAATTTGAGTACTGATAACATGATATACTGATAAATGTATAACTAAAATAATTAATATTGAGTGACTGTATCTGACAGTCTAGTTTCTGATAAAACAAGCTGAGTTCCATACTATTTTGAGTCGACTGTATCTGACAGTCTTGAATTTTGTAGAACTATCTGAGTTCTATTACTGGGATAGAATAATTGAATTGATAGTCTTGATTCTATAAATGAAACTGTGGGAAGTAGTTATCTATCCGACACACCCCTAATACGCCATTATGGCTGATTTGGGGTCCAATCTGTAACCCAAATTGGAAGAGTGTCAATACCGCACCACTAGTAAGGACAATCTATGAGTAACCCTCATATAATAGGTAACTCTTGTGAGAATAATGGGAACCCTCACATAACAGGTTAATCCACCTCATCTACCCTCATATAACAGGCTATGATGTCTCAACCTACACTGGCTACATAGTTCAGGAATGAAAGGATTGCTTCTAATAATTACACCCTCATATAACAGGTGAGTTCTCATCCTTGGGTTTACTCGTGCTAACAATTACTCCCATCTGAATAGACACTGAACATGGATTACTGAGCTAATTTAACTGAGTTTCGTTGACTGATGGAATAGTACTGAGATTACTATATTACTAAGATTTCTCGATTCACATGACTGACTGAGTTCTATGAATCATGGCTTGACTGAGGATATCATGAAACATGACACCGACTCTAGGCACACAGCTATATTTTTCTGGTACAAGTACCCCTAGGACTCTATGGAAAGAAACTGATAAAGCATGACTTTCTTGAATATATGACTAACATCAACAATCTATAATTCATTGACTCAGACATTTCATGAAACATTTGACATGCATAAACTTGTACATGAATGGGGATTTCATATTATCATACTAGTATGACACTTTTCTTTCACATAGGCATTTAATGGAACACATGGGGAGCATGCTTTGGTTATAAGATCATTAACACATCTAATAATCATGGATACATCAATGAACTTGTAATTTGAAGGGGGTTTATCATGGTTATTATGCAAACCATCACATATTAGGGTCAATCATTGGAAAATGCAATTTAAAACATGAATAAAAACCACGCAGCATCATGGACATGAATTTCAATTCAATTTAAATCATGAACATTCACAAATACACAAATCTTGAATTTTAAAAGAGATTTTTGAGCTTCATGGGTGAAAGGGACCCATGAATCAACACATGACGTACCTGGGTTGTGATTTCTTGAAGATTGATGGAGGAAAGCTTAAATTCTAGACTTGGAATTAAACACCTAGGGTTTTCTTATTCTTGAAGTTAAATCTTGGTGAGAAACCCTAATTTGAAGTTGTGCATAAATAATGAGCTTATAAGATATGGTCGGGTGTAATTAGGGGTTAAATCGGATGGAAAAAGACCCAAATACCCTATTAAAAATGGCTTTAAAATAACTAAATGGGATCTACGATGGCTCATACGATGGTCCGTCGTTGGCTCGATGGTCCGTCATTTCGACCGTCGTACGTGGACGAAGAAAAGGACTCACTTCTTAAGTAGCGACGACTTGGGCAATGTCCCGTCACAAGTTCGACAGTCCATCAACCTATCCATCGCACCTTATCCAGAAGGTTGCCTTACTTCCTTGGTTGCGATGGTCTAGGCGACGGTCCATCGCTAGATCAACGGTCCATCAACTTGGCCGTCGCACTTGGGCAATTCTGATAGCTCTGAGTAAAACGTCCATAACTTTTTACTCCGATACCAGATTTGGACGAAATTGGTATCGTAGGAAAGCTAATTCAATTTCCCACATGATAAAAAGTGAAAATCTTAAAAATTCCACGTGTACATAAATGGATTCATATTTTAAAGTAAGTTTCTAACATTTTTGGGATGATTTCTAGCCAGGTTGAAGTATAGGGTATTACAATAACTCCCCCTTGAGAAAATTCATCTTCAAATGAGAATGAGTGAGAGGAGAAAAGATAAACTGATATACGTACTGAGCATGAATGACCGGAACATGACTTCATGACTGATATAACTGATAACTGAATATATCATACTAAACATGTATATCTGATGCATGTGTAACTAATTCATGAATGCATAACTGAGTCTTCTAATGAACTAAAGTTCTCACAATAAGAATACATATCTGATGCATGATTATATAATTGAACTGACATATGAATGCATGACTGAATATGTAATGGTATTTAATACCATATTTATACTGGAATTTTGAACATGACATGGATGCCAATCTTGTAACTTAAATCTGAATGTGAGACTGAAAAACTTAAGAAGAACTGTTACCTTGAGCTTGATCTGAGTTGGAGGAAAAGAGGTAAGGATACTTGGTACGCATGTCTGCTTCTGCTTCCCAAGTACCTCACTCAATGGAATGATTTCACTAAAGAGCCTTGACTAGAGGGACTTCTTTGTTCCTCATTCTACGAGTCTGATAGTCTAGGATTTCGACTGGAATCTCTTCATAAGAGAGGCTATTCTGAACATCTATGCTTCTAATAGGGACTAGAATTGCTGGGTCACCTATGCACTTCTTGAGTAAAGAGACATGGAAGACTGGATGAATTGAGGCTAGATCTGAAGGAAATTCGAGCTCATAAGCTACCTTGACGAATCGACTAAGAATCTTGAAGTGACCGATATATCGGGGACTAAGATTTCCCTTCTTGCCGAATCTCTTTACTCCCTTCATGGGAGAGATATTTTGTTAGACAAAATCACCTATCTCAAACTCAAGATCCTTTTTGCGCACATCTGCATAAGACTTCTATTAGCTCTGAGAAGCCCAGAGTCTTTCTCTGATCAACTGGACTTTCTCTAAGGCATCAAATACTAAGTCAGGACCTATAACTGAGGCTTCACTAACTTCGAACCAACCAACTGGAGATCTATTCCTCCTACCATAAAGAGCTTCAAATAGAGCCATTCAAATACTGGAATGATAGATATTATTATATGGAAACTCAATCAAAGGCAAGTGATCATCCCAACTACCCTTGAAATCAATTCCACACGCTATTAGCATATCTTCTAGGGTATGAATGGTCCTTTCTGCTTGACCATCTATCTGAGGATGAAAGGCTATACTGAGATGAATTTGGGTACCAAGATCTTTTTGGAATGCTTTCTAGAAATAAGAGGTAAATTAGGGGCCTCTGTCTAATATAACAGATAATGGAATACTGTGCAACCTGACCAACTCTCTGATGTCGAGTTTGGCATAATCCTCAGCTGAATAAGAGGTATGAATAGGAAGGAAATAAGCTGACTTGGTCATTCCATCTACAATGACCCAGACTGAATCATGCTGAAAGAACCATCTTTCTTGCACAAGAATAAAATTGGTGCGCCCTACGGGGACACACTGGGTTTGATAAATCCCTTATCTAAGAGATCCTTCAACTGCTTTTTCAATTCTCTGAGTTTTGCTGGTGCCATTCTATATGGCGGAATAGATATAGGCTGAGTATCTGGAAAAAGATCAATACCGAATATTTCTCTTTCGGGAGAAATTCCTGGAAAATCTTCAGGAATGACATCTGAATATTCATTCACAATTGGGACTAAATCAAGACTGGGAGATTCAAAAATAGTATCCTTAAATCAATCAAGATGATAGAAACATCCCCTAGATATACTTTTCCGTGCCCGAAGGTAGGAATTAAGCTGACCTCTGAAAGCTGAAGTACTACCCCTCCACTCTAGGACGGTTCATTTAGAAACTGAAACTGGACTATTGTATTTCTGTATTCGACTGTGGCATAGAAGGAATGAAGCTAATCCATACTGAGAATGACATCAAAATCAGTCATCTCTAATTCGACTGAGTCTGCTGAAGTGACTTTCTGATATATCATAATTGGGTAGCTTCTGTATACCCGCTAGGCTATGATAGTTTTACCCACTAGGGTAGAGATTGAAAAAGGCTTTACTAGAATTTTGGGACTGATTCAGAAATTGCCTTCTATATATGGAGTAACAAAAGACAAAGAAGCTCCTAGATCTAGCAAAGCATAAACATGCACATGAAAGATCTGTAACGTACTAGTAACCATATCAGGAGAATTTTACCGATCTTGCCATGACAAGAGATCATAGATTCTATTAAGGCGTTACCTACTAGTAGCACTAAAAGTGGCACCCTACTGATTTGGGCAACTAGACTAAGCTGAGGAATGGTTGTGCTGACCCTGAGGACCTGGCTGAGGACAGCCTCTGAATTTGTGGTCTAGCTTGCCACATCTGAAATAAATACCACTAACAGCTCTACAAATACCCTGATGGTGCTTGCCATAAGTCTGGCAAAAAGGCTAGGTACGGGAACTGCTAACACTACCCTGAGACTTAGAGCCTGGTGCTCTATCTTTGTTACCATCCTAAACTTAGGAGCTGGAGCGCTAGCTGAAGAAGGAGCTGAAACTGATAACTTAGGACAACACTGAGAATAGTTTCCTCCTTCTAATTAAGGCTGAGCAAAGTTGAAACTACCTATCCTTGCTCTCTTATTCTGCTTCTCCCTCACCTTAATCTTTTAATCTTCTATCTGCTGAGCATGAGTCAGGAGCCTAGCTAAAGTCATGTCATAATTTAATATCGTAGACCTACACTCGTTGACCACACTATCATTCACCCCAGAAAAAAACTTACTCATCTTGGCCCTTCTATCTGTAACCATACAAGGAGCATATCTAGTTAATTGAGTAAACTTAATAGAATACTCTTTCACTATCATATTACCCTGCCTGAGGTTGATATACTCTAACAACTTAGCCTCTCTCAGCTCTTGGGGAAAGAATCTATCTAAGAATGCGGTGACAAACTCCTCCCACTCAATAGGCCCTACATCATCTGGCCTTTCTAACTTCCACTGCTTGTACCAAGTGTGAGCAACATCCTGCAACTGATATTTAGGAAGCTCAGCATTCTCAATAGGAGTAACCCCCATGACGTCGGTAACCTTCTGAACCTGATCGATAAATTCTTGAGGGTACTTATCTGACTTAGACTCGAGAAAGAAGGAAGGATTCATTCGGGTGAAGTCCCAAATCCTGGATGCAACCTAATTAGCCACTAGATTGGCCAGAACAATAGCTGGCCATTCATTCTAAGTAGCAACTAACTTAGCAAGAGTAGTGAATGCAGCTCTGAACTCTACATATGAAACATTTTTGCCCAAAGGATCTTCGAGTAGAGGGGCTGGCTGATTCCTGTTTCTTCTCTTATGAGGCATGATCTGTAGAAGAAAGGGAGACATAGATTAGACTGAGAGATTGACTTGAGATTAAGCTCACTGGCACGACATGAATACTGAAATAAGGGAAGCTATTCCTAAAACATCTTATAGCCTTCTGCACATAAATATAGCGCACAACACACCATGTACAAGTGTAATACCTATTATTTTTGTGCTAGAATTCTAACCTTCATTCCTGCGCATGTAAGCTCTAATCTAAGTGATTCTCATTGGAATACTAGTTTCATGATTATTATCCTAGTCTATGGAGTAGTTTATTGGAGGAAAATGTTTATAGCAATGACCTAGAACAAGGTTGAGCTAAGACCAATTGATTCATCCAAAGTTTGACATTCGATTCTATAAGGGTCAACTTTAAACGTTAATATCTCTTAATATACATGGAATTTTTCATCTCAAGACACATCAAATTATATATAATTGAATTAGCTTTCAAACGATACCAATTTTGCAAAAATTCAATACCCGAGCAAAGAGTTATGCCCATTTTTGTGAGAAACAGTAAGGGTGTGCGATAGGCAATGCTCCGCCCAATCAAATATGTGCGATTGGGAGTGCGAGGCACACTTAAATGTCTTCCATAAGATGTGCGACGCACACCTTCAGGTCTACCATGGGTTGTGCACCGCATACCTCACTTCCAAGTTCCAAAAACACCCCTATATATGTCTATAACACGGGATTAAACTCCCACAACATCAAAATAAGTTTACTTTCTCTCAAAATCTACAATAACAACCTTTAGGGTTTCAACATAAAAACCCCAATAGCTAGAGATTCAACCGTGAGAATTTTATGATTTTTACATATTGGGAATCCCCGTTACGAAGGCTACGAGGGACACCCAAAAGTTCGTGAATAGCATTATGTCATTTGAAAAGTCATTCAAAGCTTCAAGTTTAAGGTATGTGGGGTTTTTCAACAAGAACACTCTTTCATTCTTGTGCCCAAAAATACTTTCTTTTACAAATTTATGGATTTCATATGTTTTACTATGATTTTGAAGCATGAACTTATATCCTATATTGATTATCATGAGATTATGATATTTTTGATATTTTAGAAGTGGAATTATATAAGAATGATGATATTTTGTGCCTTATAACTGAATTTTCCAGATTTTGAAGGGATTTATATATGTTTATGATGTAAAGCTTGAATCTTGATAAGTTTTAATGTGATATTGAGACATGAGTTTTGAACTCTATTTGAGATTGTTGTTTTTGAGAAATCATGTGTTATAAAAACCTTGAGTTTGAATGATTTGAGACGATGAAGAAGCTTTGAATGATTTAGGAAATATCTCCATTCTTTCAAGTCTTAAATCGTGCTATAGAAAAGTTCTCCAAGAAACTTATACAGATTCTCATCTTACTCTAGTCAGGCCATCTCTACCTTATTTTCAAGGTATCTGAAACAATTGAGCTTAATTCTTCATAGATAGTTATGGAATTGTAAGAGAGCTACAAAAGTATCCTATCAGTACTTTTGAGTTCTGAAAACTAAGTGTTTTATCCGGCCTGTAGAAATCGTGCACTAAGCCCGAGTCAGATATGCTTTCAAATTTCTCCTCAGAATCCATAATGATAATCTATACTTCTCTATCTATGTACTATTCTTGAGGTAACATGTTCTATGTACTATTCTTGAGGTAACATGTTCAAAATTTCCAATTTCCTCCCCAGATAATGCTCTTATATTTGCTAGCAGAAGTTTCAAAAGTTACATAACGTGGCTTGAGATAAGCCTTCTAGTATGTTATAAGTACTTCAAATTTAAGATATGCCCTCATTCTTATGAGTTATTTAATTAAGACAGAGTAAGGTGTATTCTTAGATCATTGAATGTTGTGTGTCAAGTTTCTATCTCTTGTATTATGTAATCTTGTTATCATTATGTTTATGAAAAATCAAAGTCTAGTGAAGCCGTGTGAGGCCTATTTTGATTCACTAGCATAGTTGCTTTGTTATTCATATTATTTTCTTAATCAAAACACAAAACCAAAGTCTAGTGAAGCCGTGTGAGGCCTATTTCGATTCACTAGCAACTTGTTGTTTATCTTGTTGTTCTGGTGTTAGTTGAAAGTGTGGGTTTCTGTGTTGTGACAGAAGTAGTAACATTTCGTTGAAATTCTTATGTTAGCTGAACTTATGGGTTTAGAAGTGTAGTGGCAAGAATGGTGGTTAGGGCAATTTATTGAATATGTATAGTTGAATTTTTGCTTATGATTGAATTAGTAATGAAGTGATATACCCTTGTTTGTTAGTTTAGTAAAGTTAGAGAAGGAGATTATTAGTTAAGGTGGATTGTTGTTTGCTTGAAGTATGAAAAGAGTTGTTGATGGTGTTTGTGGTGCTAGAAAAGTACAAGTTATTGGTAAAAGTCCTTGGTGGATGAGTGTTGTTAATTTAGACTTTCCTGAGGTGGAAAGAGGGATTTTAGTTGAAACTTATAGAGCTATGAAAGAATTTTACATGTATAGATGGGTAAATAGTGATGATGTGTAGAAGGAGGATGTGTTAACAGATTGTGCATATTATAATCAATTGTCGTTTTATGGGGTTCTAGTGTACTAGTGTTTCCCTAATGTTGTGTTCTATAGTTTTAAGTGAGAATTGTGTGTGAGATTGGGTTGTAAATCATGTTTAGCTCTAGACATTAAGTTTGAACAGTTGATGGTTCAGTTGTTGATGCTAGTTATATGGAGGTGATCTAGTAGGCCTGAACAGTGTATGCAAAAGTGTAAGATCATGTGTTCGTAATTAAGTATGGTGTAGAGGTGTGTCCAAGGTGATATGGGGCTGCATTATTTTTTGAGGATTATTGCATATTGTGTGGTTAGTAGTAACGTTGAGTTTCTAGGTGGAAAAAGGCTAGTTAGATATTTTATGAAGTTAAGGAGTTATGATTGCAGATGTTGAGCTTTTTAAGTATGATTATTATTCTCATGGTTTGGAAAAAATATAAGTATAGAAGTGTGATCTTGGTAGGCTATGATTATGTGATTAGAGATGTAAGTATGGTTGGACATGAGATTGTAAGTCTTTGATGATGATTATTGAAGCTAGGGATTAAGGATGACATATGGATGGGTTGTTCAAGAATGAAGTCGGTAAGTTCAAAATTAGTTTATTCTTGTGAGTTTAGCATTTATTTGTAGATATTAGAAAGATGAAATTATGGCTTAATCTCAAGTATATAGAGTAGACCATCATGCTTAGAATACCATCTTTGACCCAAGGGGGAGATGGTTAGAGAAGAACCAAAATGAGTTTTTAGAATTAGATTGTGATACATGTCAATACTGAGTTATGATGAGATAGTGATCCTTTCTTACTCTAGAGTATTCCTTGAATTTCAGTCATTACAACACCAAATCCATCACTTGCTTGACAAATCCATGCCAAATGCCTATGCTTATACTTATCATGTGTGCTAAAGCTCATTCTCAGCTTCTAGCAAGCATGTAACAACTTCACTCTGTGATTCGAGTTATCTCTTATGAATCTATGAACTCCAGTCTTATGTTGAATAGCTCATGATAAGTATAAACTCATGTTTTAGAGTATGACCAGTTTTTAAACTCATGATACTAGTGAAGTTCGCATTATATCATGCATTTCCTCAACTTAGATTTCTTTAATGAATTCATGCCTTTGATATTTTATTCCTCAGGACAAAGATAAGTGTTAATGTTATGTATTGTAGTTTTCATGCTACCGGTTCATATGTGTTAGCCTTTCGGTGACCTCTTCCTATGATAAGATAGTAGTGATGATAGTGGATAAGCAATGGTTTAGATGTGAGAGAGTTGATGAGCCTCATTAAGAAAGATTATTTATGCTTTTCTATCTAAGGCTAAAGTGTGAAGTAAGATTGAGGCCAAGTCTTTGATACATGTCATAGTTAGTTAGAAATTGTGTGTATGTTTTTAAGAATAGTGCAAGAAAATTGTTGTTGATAAAGGTTTAGAGAATATGTGAAGTATGCCTTTAAGGGTATTTGCCTTAAAGTTATATGTGATTTTTAATGATAGTCTTGAATGTCATGTTGGGTGTAAGATGATGAATGCAATATGCACTAGTGAATTCATATCAAGAGTTTTAAATTAGTCATTGAAGTGGTAAGGCATGTTATGCTTAGGGTGTAAGCTCTAAGAAGATACAGAATATTGAACCTTGTGGTTTAGTCTAGTATTATGGTTTGACATGTTGTATCTTGTGATTTAGTGTTAGGCTTGCTCATGGTGAGAGAACTTAGGTTAGTTTAGACCTTAGTAGAAAGATTTCCCAGTGCCAATATGAGAATTATAAGTTGAATCAAATAAGTATGGTATTTAAGGGGAATAGTATAGTTGAGAGAGCATTTGAGAAGTGATGTTAAGCTTGAAAGTAAGAAGTTGCGTTGCCTACGGCCTGGAAATCCTATCCTAGTTTATGAGTTATATAATTATATTCCATGCTATAAAGTTATATCAATGTTGTAATTCCTTAGTCAAATGTCTTGTTCAGAGCATACCCAAAATTCTTTGCTCCCTAATGTCAATAGAATTTCATAGAAAAGTGCTAAAGAAATACTCCATTTGAGTATGGGTATTCAGTATGATCCAGTCCATATAGCCTGTAATCTAGTTTAGCAAGCAAGGAGATAAGCTCCTATAGATTCTTAATTTTCCAGCTAGTCTTACTATTCACAGTCTTATACGTATGTACATTCCAAGAGGCAATGTGTTTGTGTCCAATTAAATTATGAATTCAGCTCAGTTCATGCATCAGTTTCAGTTTCAGATATTAAGTCATGATTCAGTTCATAAGTATCCTTGTAGTATCACAGTCTCTTCCTAGTATTTTCATCAAATTATTATCATTCGGGGATGAATGATCCCAAGAGGGGGATGTTGTAATGCCCCAAGTTTTCATGTCATAAACCTCTCATCCTTTCTCATGAGATCAGATCCAACGTAAAGTAATGGTTACTCATAAGTTGACACTCTCGTTTCTATCTTAGCCATATAGTTATTTTTTTTGAGGATTCATGCACTTGCAGACCAGCTCAGTAGCCCATTGTTCTTGAGATCCAGTGATTCAGTTCTATCAATTACACATGATAGCTTGAAGACTAATATTCCTCTGTGTTTCAGGTTAATTATCCACATTCGAGGATGAATGTTCCCAAGGGGGAAAAATGTAATACCTCATATTTTCGTGCTAGAATTCTAACCATCGTTCCTACGCGTCTAAGCTCTAATCCAAGTTATTCTCACGTGAATAAAAGTTGCATGATCATTATCCTAGTCTATGGAGTAGTTTAGAGGTGTAAAATGTTTATATCAATGACCTAGAATAAGGTTGAGCTAAGACCAATTGATTCATCCAAAGTTTGGCATTCGATTCTACAAGGGTCAACTTCAAATGTGAATATATCTTAATGTACATCGAATTTTTCTTCTCAAGACCTATCAAATTGTAGATAATTTAATTAGATTTCCAACGATACCAATTTCGTAAAAATACTATACTCGAGCAAAGAGTTATGCACATTTTGGTGAGAGGCAGTAAGGGTGTGTGATGGGCAATGCGCCGCCCAATCAAATGTGTGTGATTGGGAGTACGAGCCACACTTAAATGTCTTCCATAAGGTGTACGACGCACACCTTAAGGTCTACCATGGGTTGTGCGCCGCATACCTCACTTCCAAGTACCAAAAACACCCCTATATATGTCTATAACATGAGATTAAACTCCCATAACATCAAAATAAGTTTACTTTCTCTCAAAATCACCAAGAACAACCTTTAGGGTTTCAACATAAAAATCCCAATATCTAGAGATTCAACCGTGAGAATTCTATAATTTTTACATATTTAGAATCCCCGTTATGAAGGCTACGAGGTACACCCAAAAGTTCGTGAATAGCATTACGTCATTCGGAAAGTCATTCAAAGTTTCAAGTTGAAGGTATGTGGGATTGTTCAACAAGAACACTCTTTCGTTCTTGTGCCCAAAAATACTTTCTTTTACGAAGTTATGGATTTCATATGTTTTACTATGATTTTGAAGCATGAAGTTATATCCTATATTGATTATCACGAGATTATGATATTTTTGATATTTTAGAAGTGGAATTATATGAGAATGATGATATTTTGTGCCTTATAACTGAATTTTTCAGATTTTGAAGGGATTTATATATGTTTATGATGTAAAGCTTGAATCTTGATAAGTTTTAATGTGATATTGAGACAAGAGTTTTGAACTCTATTTGAGATTGTTGTTTTTGAGAAATCATGTGTTGTAAACACCTTGAGTTTGAATGATTTGAGATGATGAAGAAGCTTTGACCTTTCGGTCGTAAAAAAGGGTGTTTTTGAACCCGAGATGAGAAAAAAAATCCATTTTTATTGATTATTATGAAAAGGGTATCAAAATGGATCCCATTGTGAATTGTTGAACTGTTTATTAGTAAATTGTCTTTTGAAAAGATCTGAGCTAAGTCCGATAGTAGTCTTTAGCACTGAGCGGGAGGTCTAGCTATTTTGGTACTTCCCTAGAACTACGTTCCCTCGTAGGATGTGAGCCTGAGGCTGATTTATATAGTGATCACTAGTGTTTGGATTGATGATTTAAGGTCCTACTCCGATGGCAAGGAATAGGGCGACTCTCCCCAACGTGGGTGGAACGTTGGACTCCATGTAGCTCACATGGTTTATGTCAGTTTTAAGATACTCCCAATGTGTGCGTGTGTGTACCCTCCTATCTAAGATGAATGTATATGTTTTGAAGGATTGGTTTTGAGAAAGTTATTATTTCCGAAAGATTGAGATATTATGTTCGAAAGAGAATTGTTTTAAAATTTGATTACTCTATATGTTTAAAACCAAGGAAGAAGTGAATTGAGAACTTATTGTAATGACTCACTTGTTTTACTTTACATGTATTATTCATCCATGATTTCGATGATTTAATTTGAGCTAAGTGAGTCATTTATATCAGCATGCATAATTTTATAAACTGTGATGATATTAAGATATTATTTTATATATGCATTGCACCCCCATATGCTTGGTACGTTTCCATGGTGCTGACCCATATATTCATATGCGGGCTATATTTTCTCGGAATGTAGGTACAAGGTATAGTTTACTCTTCAAATCCAGTTAGTTCACGGCATCCAGTCAGTAGGTGATGAGTCCTTTTGATTCAAGGGCTTGAGTTAGTTATACAGTTCGAAAAGTGTTGTATTTTCTTTATCCATCCGTATTGAGTTGGGATAGTCGGGAGTCATGACCCAGCTACCTATAGTCAGTACTAGTAGAGGCTTTATAGACAGTTAGTAGAAGTTGATGTATTTCGTTTCAGTTTTGGTTGTAAAAGCAGAGTTGTAATCTTGTAAATTTAGTTTTGTATCTATCATATTCAGAAAAGAGTTATTTTCCGCAGATTTGTATAGATTTATACTTTTTGTTCAGTTGCTTATGACTTATGCCAGTAGAAGGGTTAGCTTGGGGTCACTTGTGATCCTAAGCACCGTGTGACGTCTCGGGACACGATTTTGGGGCATTACAACAAGACTCTACTAGATATATCTTTCTGACTTCCTAGGACTCTATTGAAGCTTAGGCTCTGATACAAAGTTTGTAATGCCCCAAATTTGGTACCCGAAATGGTATACAGTACTCATGACCTCGAAATACCACAACCTAACCCATGGCTGATATCTATACCTAAACACTACATAATATACTGTATAAATGCTGAAACATGAACTGAAAGGCCTTAAGGTTCAAACTGAAACATAACTGATAAAACATAACATCTGAATGGGGTATGGAACACCCAAAACAACTGAAATAAACTATCTAAACATGATAGTCTGAAGAGCCTCTAACTGACTGAATTGTCTGAATCAGGAATTGATGGGACATGTCCCCAGCTAACTCTAACTAATAAATTAATTAATAATATAATAAAGTAATGGTCATGTCCTCGAAGTATAAGGACTCACTGCTATCTCTGACTGCTGAGACTAGAATACTACTGATTCTCTAGAGCTCGTGCTTCTGAAACCATGGTTTAAAAGACCATAGCGCAAATGTGTCAGTACTTTAAATATACTGGTATACATAGAAGGTAGACTGAATGCAAAGGGTTCACATGCAAGAACTATAGTAACCGACTGGCCAGTATAAATGTGAGAATACATGCATGAATACATAATAACTATAATTGAGTCTTTGATAACATAATTACTGAATCTGAGTTCTGATAACATGAGATACTGATAACAGTATAACTAAAATAACTGATACTAAGCGACTGTATCAGACAGTCTAGTTTCTAATGGAACTAACTGAGTTCTGTACTGTTCTGAGTCGACTGTATCTGACATTCCTAAATTCTGTAGAACTATCTCAGTTCTATTATTGAGACTGAATGACTGTATCTGACAGTCCTGATTCTATAACTAAAACTGTGGGAAGTAGTTATCTAACCGACATGCCCCTAATACGCCATTATGGCTGAGTTGGGGTCCAATCTGTAACCCCAATTGGAAGGGTTTCAATATCGCGCCACTAGTAAGGACAATCTGTGAGTAACCCTCATATAACCGGTAACTCTAGTGAGAATGGTGATCTACCCTCATATAATAGTCTATGATGTCTCAACCTATGCTGGCTATGTAGTTCTGGAATGCAAGGATTGCTTCTAAGAATCACACCCTCATATAACAGGTGAGTTGCCATCCTTGGGTTTACTCTGTGCTAATTCCTACTCCCATCTAAATAGGCACTAAACATGGATTACTGAACTAATTTAACTTAATTAACTGAGTTCCATTGACTGATGGAATAATACTGATATTACTGTATTATTGAGATTTCCTTAGTCACATGACTGACTGAGTTCTATGAATCATGGCTTGACTAAGGATATCGTGAAACATAACACCGACTCTAGGAACACAACTATATTTTTTTGGTACAAGTACCCCCAGGACTCTATCAAAATAAACTGACAAAGCATGACTTTCTTGAATACATAACTAACATCAACAATCCATAATTAATTGAGTAAGACATTTCATCAAACATTTGACATGCATAAACTTGTACATGAATGGGGATTTCATATTATCATACTAGTATGACACTTTTCTTTCACATAGGCATTTAATCAAACACATGGGGAGCAAGCTTTGGTTATAAAATCATTAACACATCTAATAATCATGGATACATCAATGAACTTGTAATTTGAAGGGAGTTTATCATGGTTATTATGCAAACCATCACATACTAAGGTCAGTCATTGGAAAATACAATTTAAAACATAAATCAAAACCACACAGCATCATGGACATGAATTTCAATTCAATTTAAATCATGAACATTCACAAATACACAAATCTTGGATTTTAAAAGAGATTCTTGAGCTTCATGGGTGAAAGGGACCCATAAATCAACACATGTCATACCTGGGTTGTGATTTATTGAAGATTGATGGAGGAAAACTTGAATTCTTGACTTGGAATTAAACACCTAGGGTTTTCTTATTCTTGAGGATAGATCTTGGAGAGAAGCCCTAATTTGATGTTGTGAATGAATAATGAACTTATGAGCTATGATCGGGTGTAATTAGGGGGTAAATCGGATGGAAAAAGACCCAAATACCCTTTTAAAAATGGCTTTAAAATAACTGAATAGGATCTGCGATGGCTCATACAATGGTTCATCACTGGCTCGATGGTCCGTCGTTTCAACCGTCGTATGTGGACCAAAAAAAGGACTCACTTCCTAAGTAGCGACGCCTCGGGCGATGGTCCATCGTAAGTTTGATGGTCTATCAACCTGTCCATCGCACCTTATCTAGAAGTTTGCCTTACTTCCTTGGTTGCGATGGTCTAGGCGACAGTCCATTGCTAGATCGATGGTTCATCAACTTGGCCATCGCACCTAGGCGATTTTGATAGCTCTAGGTTAAACGTCTATAACGTTTTACTCCAATACCAGATTTGGATGAAATTGGTATCGTTGGAAAGATAATTCAATTTCCCACATGATAAAAAGTGAAAATCTAAAAAATTCCACGTGTACAAAACTGGATTCATATTTCAAATTAAGTTTCTAACATTCTTAGGATGATTTTAAGCTAGGTTGAAGTACAGGGTATTTCAATATCTCCCCCTTGGAAACATTCATCCTCGAATGAGACTGAGTGAAAGGGGAGAAGATAAAATGATGTACGTACTAAGCATGAATAACTGGAACATGACTTCATGACTGACATGACTGAAAACTGAATATATCATACTGAACATGCATATCTGATGCATGTGTAATTGATTCATGAATGCATGACTAAGTGTTCTGATGAACTAAGGTTCTCACAATGAGAATGCATATTTGATGCATGATTATATAACTAAACTAACATATGAATGCATAACTGAATATGCAATGGTATTTAACACCAAGTTTATAATGGAATTCTGAACATGACATGGATGCCAAGCTTGTAACTTAAATCTGAACGTCAGACTGAAAAGCTTAAGAAAAACTATTACCTTGAGCTACCTTGAGCTTGATCTGAGTTAGCAGATAAGAGGTGAGGATACTTGGTATGCATGTTGGCTTTTGATTCTCAAGTACCTCACTCAACGGACTGATTTTGTCAAAGAACCTTGACTAGAAGAACTTCTTTGTTTCTCAGTCTACAAGTCTGATAGTCTAGGATTTTGACTTGAATCTCTTCATAGGAGAGGTTGTTCTGAACATCTATGCTTTGAATAGGCACTAAAATTGCTAGGTCATAATGCACTTCTTAAGTAAAGAGACATGGAAGTATGGATAAACTGAGGCAAGATCTGAAGGAAAGTCGAGCTCATAAGCTACCTTGATAAATCATCTGAGAATCTTGAAGGCAGCGACATATCAGGGACTGAGATTTCCGTTCTTTCCAAATCTCTTCACTCCCTTCATGGGAGAGATATTTAGATATACAAAATCACCAATCTCAAACTTGAGATCCTTTCTACGCACATCTACATAAGACTTCTCTCGGCTTTGAGCAGCCCAGAGCCTTTCTCTCATCAACTGGACTTTTTCTAAGGGATCGAATACTAAGTCAGGCCTTATAAATAAGGCCTCACTAACTTCGAACCAACCAATTAGAGATCTGTTCCTCCTACCATAGAGAGCTTCTAATGGAGCCATCCGAATACTGGAGTGATAGCTATTGTTATATGGAAACTCAATCAAAGGAAAGTGGTCATCCCAACTACCCTTAAAATCAATTCCACAAGCCATTAGCATATCTTCTAGGGTCTGAATGATCCTTTCTGCTTAACCATCTGTCTGAGGATGAAAGGATATACGAAGATGAATTTAGGTACCAAGACCCTTTTGGAATGCTTTCTAGAAATGAGTGGTGAACTGGGTACCTCTATCTAAGATAATAGATAATAGAACACCGTGCAATCTCACCAACTCTCTGATGTATAGTTTAGCATAATCCTCAACTGAATAAGAGGTATAAACTGGAAGAAAATGAGCTAACTTGGTCATTCTATTTACAATGACCCAGACTGAATCATGCTGGCGATGAGTATGAGGTAAACCCGTCACGAAGTCTATGCTCACTTTTTTCCACTTCTAAGTAGGAATATTGAACTCCTGCATGGACCCATTAGGTTTTTGATGCTCTATTTTAACCTGCTCACATGTAGAGCACTTAGCCACAAACTCTGCAACATCTCTCTTCATCCCATTCCACTAATAGATTTCCCGCAAGTCGCGATACATCTTTGTGACCCCTAGATAAATAGAGTATCACTCACCATACACTTCTACAAGAATTCATTGCCTTAAGTTATCTACACCTGAAACACACAGATGACCCTAACAACGCAAAACACCATCTCCCCCTTGGGATAAAACCTCCACTTTCTGATCCTTGACTAACTCTTTTAATTTGACAAGGCTGGGGTCTCTATCTTGCTATTCTTTTACCTTGAAAACTAGAGATGATTCTGAACTACTTTGAACCCATATGTCACCTCCTCTATATCAACTAAGTGAACACCTAGTCTCACAAGATGATGGATTTCCAGAGCTAGCTTCCTCTTAATGTCCTCAACATAATCAACACTACCCATAGACAGTCTAGTGAAAGCATCAACCACTACATTGGCCTTGCCTGGATGATAAAGGACACTTATATCGTAATCTTTCAAGAGCTCTAACCACCTTCTCTGACAAAGATTGAAATATTTCTGAGAAAAGACATACGGAAGGCTCTTATGATCTATGAACACATCCACATAACTCCGTATAGATAATGCCTCCAAATCTTTAAGGCAAATACTTGTAATACCTCAATCATTTCTTAAGCTTAAATTCGTCTTTTGAGTTAATCTGGATGACTTTCAAAGTGATTATTTTTTTATATCAAGGTGTATTTTCCTAAATTCCACTTTCTATCATGTGTAGAATTGGATAAGCTTTCCATCGACATAAGATTCACCCGAATCGGACACTCGATGAGGGAGTTAGAGCCATTCTGTAATACCCGAGACTCTAACCAATAGTGCAACCATGAATCAAGATCATGAGAAATAAATTATAGTTCTTTTTTGTTTTCTAATCACTGGAGATGTGTATTAAGTCCACAAAGATGTCCTATCGATTAGGTGAATCAAAACATTCCTTACCGATTGAATTCTTGGGAAGGATTTTTCCATATCCAACTTTAAATGATCATATCTCTCATTATACTACGAATCATTGATCCCATTACCTACCAAAATATATATAATTGTATTATCTTTCCAACGATATCAATTTTACCAAAATCCAATATCGAAGCAAAGAGTTATGTTTATTTTACTCTAGTTTGTTAGCCTGGAAACTCCATGGCGATCTTTTGTGATGACTTGTCACAAGCCTGACAGCTTTTCACAAAATGTCATCACCTTAAGGAAGAAATTCATAAAATCCAAACTTTTGTGATGACTTGTCACAAGTTTGACGGCTTGTCACAAAATGTCGTCAACCTTAAGCCGAAAATCATAAAATCCACCCTTTTTGTGATGACAATTCGTGACGGCCTATCAAGGGCCTAACGGATTGTCACGGATGTCGTCATCTATTTTTTTCAATAATTAAGGGACGTTTTTGCAAGGGTATTTTGGTCATTTCAGCCCATTTTGGTCCTATATATATATCCAAGTAGAGAAGAGAAGTTTATTTTCTCTCATTTCTCTTCCAAGAAAGATCTAGAACTAGGGTTTCTTCTAAAATCCTAAATCAAATCTTCTACAACAAAATTCAAGAATCTTCCAAAGATTTCACCTTGTTGTTCAAGAATCAATTTCTCCAAGTCAAAGGCATCAAGAACTTAGCTCAAAAGTCTGAAGAAGAGTTTCCAATCAAGCTTGCTCATCTTAAAATCATAATCCAAGGTATGTAGGGTTTGAACAAGAACACTTCTTTTGTTCTTGCGCCCAAAGATTTAATTTCTACTATTGAAATTCATGATTTTGCAAAGTGGGTTTACACCCAAATTACTTTATTAATGATTTATGATATTTGAGCTATTCAAGATTGTTACACATGACTATTTCATCATTTTATTTCTTAAATTGAGAACTTATGCCATGAGTTGAATATTGTTACTATGAGTTAATGATTTGAGATAAGATTCCTGATTTAAGCTTTACTATGAGAAGTTTGATTATTGAATTTATATATTGATATTTGAGCTTGAGAGTCAAGAATGAGTTCTATCGTGTTTTCTTGAAGTTTTTGATACATGATTATTTTACAATTTCCAAATTATGACTCGATATTTAATATTGTGAATTTCATGTTTCTACCATGAGTTGGTATTTCAAGTGCTTTCAAGACATGTGTCAAGATTTAATCTTCCTTATGAAAAATTGGATTATTGAGTATATTGATTCGTGATATTGAGTTGTTACAATGAGTCTTGATATTTCCTCACAGTTATTGATGTTGCCATGACTTAATGAATTGATACATTTTGATATTGAGAAAGATTGATTTGATTTGAGTCGAGTTAGGAATCCACAAATTGATTATGATTTGATAAATGAGAAAGAGATTTGATTTGGTCTTCATGATAGACCCTTGTGATGTTTGTGCACCGAGCGGGAAATGTGGTATTTCTCCTGAAACTACATGCCACCATAGGATTGATATTGATAATTGAGGGCCAGAGGCCGAGTATGATATTGTGATCACTAAATTTAGGTTGTACTCCCTGGCAAGAGTACGATGCTTTCGCCAATGTGGGGTTCTCTCCTTAGGAGGGCAAAGTGTTGGACTCCATGTAGCTCACATGGTTTATGCCAGTTATAAGAACCTCCCAAGTCCATAAGAGTTCGAGTTTTATGAGTTACCGAGTCACTCTAAGTCATGAGTTAAAGAGTTTGAGTTGAGTATAATAATTTATAAGATATATAACGCTTGCATTACTATTGATGATTTACAATGAATATATTTCAGTTAATTCAAGCAAAGAAAGTCGTTATCATCAGCATGCATGATTTTCATAATCATTTATGGTATTATTTATAATGTTGCATTGCACCCCCACATACTCAGTACATTCCTTAAAGTACTGAGCCCCATATATTTCTATGTGCTACAATGTCTTATAATGTACGTAGAAATTGTAGAGCAGATACCGCATTCAGTCAGTTCGTCGCTTCCAGTCAGCAGGTGACGACTCCTTTTGATTTGAGGGCTTGAGTTGGTTATACAATTTGAGAAGTATTGTATTTTCTTACTTTAGTCGTATTGAGCGTAGATAGTTGGGAGTCATGACCCATCTATCTAAAGTCAGTACCAATAGAGGCTTCATAGACAGCCAGTAAAAGTTGATAGATTCAGTTTTAGTTTTGTTTGGTAAAAGTAGAGTTGTAATCTTGTAAAGTTCATGTTTACATTGATCAAGTTCAGAGAAGTTCTATGTTTTCGCTAATTTTATATAGATTTAAGCATTTTGTCCAGTTGTTTATGAGTTATGCCAGTAGGAGGGTTAGCTTGGGGTCACTTGTTCCCCTAAGCACTATGTGACATCTCAGGACCCAATTTTAGGGCGTTACAAACTTGGTATCAGAGCACAGAGTTCAAGTTTCCTAGGGTGTCTATAAAGCCGTGTTTATTAGAGTCTTGTGGAATGGTATGGAGACGTCTATACTTTTCTTTGGGAGGCTACAAGACACTTAGAAAAGGCCTCCATTCTTTCATGTCTTAGATCGTGCTGTAGAAAGGTTCTTTGAGAAACTTATGCAGATTTTCATCTTCCTCTATTTAGGGCATCCCCGCCTTATTTTTGAGCTATTAGAGACAGTCAAGCTCAACTCCTTGCAGATAGTACTTTCTTAAGTAGTCTCCACAGATAGTTACAGAGTTTTAAATGAGCTAGAAAGTATCCTATTAGTGTCTTATCATGCCTTGCTTATAAATCATGCAATAAGCCCAAGTCAGTTGCACTTCTGAATTCCTTCTCAGAATCCATAATGATAATCTATTCTTGTTTATCTATGTTTTATTCTTGAGGTAACATGATCTGCAAGTTTTAATTTCCTTCCCTGACAATGCCCTTAGACTTACAAGTAAGAAATTTTAAAAGTCTCACAAAGCGGCCTGAGAAGAGCTTACCAACGTGTTATAAGATTCCTAAGTTCAATGTTATGCCCTTTCCCTTATGATTCGTTCAGTTAAGACAGAGTAAGATTTATATTCTTAGATTATCAATATTGTATGGTGAGTTTCTACCTCTTGTAACCTTGTTATCGTCATGATATTGGAACTGAAAGTCTAGTGAAGCCGAGTGGGGATCTTTCAATTCACTACCATAATTGCTTTGTTATCCATCTCAAATTCTTTTTCCAAATTCAAAATCAAAGACAAGTGAAGACGGGTGAGGCCTATTTTTATTCACTAGCGACTCTTTATGTATCTTGTTTCCTCATAGTGGTTGGAACTAGGTTTAGAGGTGTAGTGGAAAAAAAGGTAGAAAGTGTGATTTATTGGAAGTATGTATATCCGAGACTTTTACATGTGATCGAGTTAATGATGAAGTGATATTATTTTTGTGTGTCAGCTCATAGAAGAAAGAAAAGGATTTATTGGTAGAGGTAAATAATAGTTTGCTTAAGGTATGAAAAGACTTGTTGATGGTGTGTTACACAAGATAAGTATAGGTGATGGATAAGCATACTTAATGGATGAGTGTTGTTAACTTAGGTGCTCCTGAGATTGCAAGGGGAAGTTAAGTTGAGGCTTAGAAAGTTGTGAACTAAGTTAAGCTGTGTATGAAGGACAGATAGTAATAATGGGTAGAAGGGGGCGTGCTGATAGATTATAAATGAGAGAGGCCATATGATTATGACCAATTATTGTTATTAGGGGGTTTAAGTGGGCTAGTGTTTATTGACCTTTTGTTTAATAGTTTCCACGTGAGAATTGTATGTGTGAGGTGGAGTTGAAAGTTATGCTGAGCGATAGGCATTAAGCTTGGATGATTGGTGGCTATTAAGGTGGATATGATGATTTCTTGGTTAATGGTGCTAGTTATACAGAAGTGATCTAATGGGCTTGGACAGTGTATGCAAGAGCTTGAGTCTGATCAACTTGTAATTAAGTTTGATTTTGTGTTCTTGGTGAGAAATCTTGCCCAAGGTGCTATGGGGCTACTTTATTTTCTAGGGTCATTGTATGTGGCATAATTAGTAAGTGCCGTAGAGTTGCTAGGTGGAGGAAAACCAGTTAGGTAATGAACGATGTTCTTAATAATTGAGTTAAGGAGTGTGATGGCTTTACTCTAAGGGGGAGACAGTAGAACGAGTAACCAGGTTAGGTTGTCAGGTTCTAGTGGGTGTGCCAGTAAGTTGTGGAACAGCAGTGAGAAGGGATACTGCTCGACCCATTTTATTTTAGTATTTTCAGTCATTCCAATATTCATTCATGCTTTGAATTTTGATTCCATGATCATGATTCATGTCCAGGCATGCCATAAAGAATCCTGTCCTCACTTAGTTACCAAAATGCGAAGTTTCAGATCTTTCACCGGTTGGAATCATATTTCATAGTTACAAATTCCCAATTTAGGTCATGCAACGCATGCCTTATATACTCAAGTTTTGTGACATGTTCAGTTCCAATGTTCAAGCGCTACTTTTAATGATCGACAAAGAAAAGAATTTAGATTTATATCGTGCATGTCCCTGGGCCATATTTCTTTGATGGGTTTATGATGTTAAATCCTCTATTCATCAAGCCTCAGTTGAGTGTCAAGTTATTTATAGCATCTATTCATGTGTCAGATCCTCATGTTCTAATCTTTTAGTTATCTTTCCTTACCCAAGATAGTGGTGGTGAATAGTTGTTTAGTCGGGAGAGATGAGATATTTCCTTATCAAAGATAGAGGGTGGCATACCTACTTTGGCTTGGCGGTAATGTGAAGTAAGATTGAGGCTAAGTCTTTGATACATGTTATGGTTAGTTGAAGTTTAATGTGTTATGATTGGGAAGATTGTGGTGTGTTCATTTTGTGTAATTCCATGAGTTGGAAGGAATATTAGAGTAAAGCATTTGTGTAGGTCTTAATTAGATAGGAGTATGTCAGGTGTGCTTGAGGTGAGTGCATGGAAATTTTTCTTGATAAGAGGTGTGTAGGGTATAAAGATAGGCTTGATTGTCGTGTTTGTGTGCATGCGGATGGGTGCCTTGCGCATTAGTAAATGGCTATTACTAGGTGGATTGAAGTTGTCGAAGTGGTAATGAGAATTACTATTGAAGTGGGAGGTTGTAAGAATGTAGATGTGTGGGACCTCATGATTTAGAATGGGGTTATGTGGTAAATCTTGTGGTTCTAGGTTAGTCATGAAGACGATGAGGGGGTTTGGTTCGAGGGGATATGAGTAGATGGAAGTATCGGTGTCATGTGAGGATTGTAAGTTGAATCGATCAAGTATAGTATCAGAAGGGTATAGTATAGTCGAGAGAGTGTTTGAGAAGTGTGGTTGAGTTTGAGAGTAAGGAGTTGCCTTGCTTGAAGCTTAGTAATTTTATCCTGACTTATGATTCATAAGTTTAGATTTCAAGTTATGAGATTATGGTAATTCTATGATCTCTGATCCAGATGTCTTGTTTAGATCTTGCCTAAAGTTCTTTGCTCCTTCAGACCATTAGAATTCCTTGGGAGGGTGTTGAAGAAATCTTCTACTTAAGTATGAGCATCTAGTATGATGCAGTTTGCATAGTTAGCAACCCAGTTTTTAAAATTTGGCAGATAGATTTCTATGGACTTCCATTTTTTTGAACTAGTCTGGTCTTACCACTCAAAGTTTCATAAGTACGGGCAATTCGGTAAGTAGTTGCTCGCACCCAAAATCTACAAATTTAGTTCAGTATGTGTATCAGGCATCAATTTTTGATTCGGATATGTAATTGTGATTCAATCTATAAGCATTCATTGAACAATCTTTGTTTTCCAAGAATTCTAATCCAGACAATGTAATACCCATTGTGTAGTCTTATCCTTGTTTCTCTTGACCTATGCCTGCATAAATTATCTCTTCGCTATCTATGAGTACGATTGCACACTTGTCACATCAAGTGAATTCAAAACTCTCAGCATGAGCCCGCTCTTTAATATAAGCAGAAGGCAAATCAACTCAAATTCAGTCTATAATTACAATTGTCCTCTATCTATTCTTTTCCTATCTCGGATCCAACGGTATAGCTATTATCATCATGAGTTTATACATTCAATGAAGTACTTCAAAGTTTAGAAAGATATAGATTCATATTATCAAGTTGTTTCAGCTGTGCGTCTTCAGTTTCTCTGTATTCTTGGCCAAACAGCAACATTCGAGGACGAATATTTCCAAGGGGGAGATATTGTAATACCCTGATCGTTTCTTAAGCCTAAATTCATCTTTTGAGTGAATATGGATGACTTTCAATGTGATTGTTGTTTATATCGTGTTGTATTTCCCTAAATTCTACTGTCTATCATGTCAAGAATTGGATAAGCTTTCCATCGACATAAGATTCACCCGAATCGGACACCCGGTGAGGGAGTTAGAGCCAATTTGTAATACCCCGAGATTCTAACCAATAGTGCAACCATGAATCAAGCTTATGAGAAATAAATTATAGTTATTTGGTTGTTTTCTAATCAAGGGTGATGTGTATTAAGGACTCAAAGATGTCCTAGCGATTAGGTGAATCAAAACATTCCTTACCGATTGAATTCTCGGGAAGGATTTTTCCATATCCAAATTCAAATAATCATATCTCTCGTTATACTACTAATCATTGATCCCATAACCTACCAAAATATATATAATTGAATTAGCTTTCCAATGATACCAATTTCGTCAAAATTTGATATCGGAGCAAAGAGTTATGCTTATTTTACTCCAGCTTGTCAGCCTGGAAACTCCGTGACGACCTTTTGTGACGACTTGTCACAAGCCTGACGGCTTGTCACAAAATGTCGTCACCTTAAGAAAAAAAGTCACAAAATCCAACCTTTTGTGATGATATTTTGTGATGGCTTGTCACAATTTTGACGGCTTTTCACAAAATGTCGTCAACCTTAAGCCAAAAATCATAAAATCCACCCTTGTTGTGACGACAATTCGTGATGGCCTATCACCGGCCTGATGGTTTGTCACGGATGTCGTCAGCAATTTTTTTCCAGCAATTAAGGGACGTTTTTCCAAGGGTATTTTGGTCATTTTCGCCCATTTTGGTCCTATATATAAACATATCCAAGTAGAGAAGAGAAGTTCATTTTCTCTCATTTTTCTTCCAAGAAAGATCTAGAACTAGGGTTTCTTCCAAACTCCTAAATCAAATCTTCTACAAGAAAATTCAAGAATCTTCCAAAGATTTTACCAAGTTGTTCATGAATCAAGTTCTTCAAGTCAAAGGCATCAAGAACTTAGCTCAGAAGTGTGAAGAAGAGTTTCCAATCAAGCTTGCTCATCTTAAAATCATAATCCAAGGTATGGGGGGTTTGAACAAGAACACTTCTTTCGTTCTTATGCCCAAATTTTTAATTTTTGCTATTGAAATTCATGATTTTGCAAAGTGGGTTTACACCCAAATTACTTTATTAATGATTTATGATATTTGAGCTATTCAAGAATGATACACATGACTGTTTCATCATTTTATTTCTTAAATTGAGAACTTATGCCATAAGTTGAATATTGTTATTATGAGTTAATGATTTCTCAATGATTTGAGATAAGAGTCATGATTTAAGCTTTTCTATGAGAAGTTTGATTATTGAATATATATATTGATATTTGAGCTTGAGAGTCAAGAATGAGTTCTATGATGTTTTCTTGAAGTTTTTGATACATGATTATTTTACAATTTCTAAATTATGACTTGATATTTAATATTGTGAATTTCATGTTTCTACCATGAGTTGGTATTTCAAGTGCTTTCAAGACATGTGTCAAGCTTTAAGCTTCCTTATGACAAATTGTATTATTGAGTATATTGATTCGTGAGATTGAGTTGTTACAATGAGTCTTGATATTTCCTCACAGTTATTGATGTTGCCATGACTTAATGAATTGATACATTTTGATATTGAGAAAGATTGATTTGATTTGAGTCGAGTTAGGAATCTACAAATTGATTATGATTTGATAAATGAGAAAGAGATTTGATTTGGTCTTCATGATAGACCCTTGTGATGTTTGTGGTGGATTTCCTAATGCGTTCTGAGCTTGTGTCTGGGAGTAGTATTTAGCACCGAGAGGAAAATTTGGTATTTCCCCCCGAAACTACGTGCAACCATATGATTGATATTGATAATTGTGGGCCGGAGGCCGAGTATGAGATTGTGATCATTAAATTTAGGTTGTACTCCCTAGAAAGAGTACGATGCTCCCGGTAATGTTGGGTTCTCTCCTTAGGAGGGAAAAATATTGGACTCCATGTAGCTCACATGGTTTATGTCGGTTATAAGAACCTCCCAACTCCATCAAAGTTCAAGTTTCATGAGTTACTGAGTCACTCTAAGTCATGAGTTAAAGAGTTTGAGTTTAGTATAATGATTTATGAGATATATAATTCTTGCATTACTATTGATGATTTACAAGGAATATATTTTAGTTAATTCAAGCAAAGAAAGTCGTTATCGTCAGCATGCATGATTTTCATAATCATTTATGATATTATTTATAATGTTGCATTGCACCCCCACATACTTCGTACATTCCTTAAAGTACTGACCCCCCATATATTTATATGTGCTACAGTGTCTTATTATGTAGGTACAAATTGTAGTGCAGATACCACATTCAGTTAGTCCGCCACTCCCAGTCAGCAGGTGGCTAGTCCTTTTGATTCGAGGGCTTGAGTTGGTTATACAGTTCGAGAAGTATTGTATTTTCTTATTTTAGTAGTATTGAGCTTAGATAGTTGGGAGTCATGACCCGGCTATCTAAAGTCAGTACCTGTAGAGGCTTCACAGACAGTCAGTAGAAGTTGATGTATTCAGTTTTAGTTTTGTTTGGTAAAAGTAGAGTTGTAATCTTGTAAAGTTCATGTTTATATTGATCAAGTTTAGAGAAGTTCTATGTTTTCGCTGATTTTATATAGATTTAAGCATTTTATCCAGTTGCTTATAAGTTATGCCAGTAGGAGGATTAGCTTGGGGTCACTTGTGCCCCTAAGCACCGTGTGACGTCTCGGGACCCAATTTCGGGGCGTTACAATACTACAGCTGCTAACTCAAGATCATGAGTCGGATAATTTTTCTCATGGGATTTAAGCTACATGGAGGCGTAGGCTATGACCTTACAATTTTTCACGAGGACACAACTCAAACCTATTCTAGAGGCATCACAATACACCACAAACCCATCTGAACTATCTGGAAGAGCTAAGACTAGGGCTGATGTGAGTCGAGTATTCAACTCCTAAAAAATCTTCTCGAATGGATCTGACCACTGAAACTTGACTTTCCTCTGAGTTAATCTAGACATAATGGATGCAATAGAAGAAAACGCCTCAACAAACTATCTGTAATAGACAGCAAACCCAAGAAACTCCTGATATATGATGTAGAGACAGGGCGAGGCTAGTTTCTTACTACTTCAGTCTTTTGAGGATCTACTCTAATACCATCACTGGAAATGATATGGCCAAGGAATGCTACTGACCTTAGCCAAAATTTGCACTTATTGAATTTGGCGAATAGCTGATGATCTCTGAGAGTCTGAAGTATGATTCTAAGATAGTCTACATGATCACGCTCACTGAGGGAATAGACCAAAATATCATCTATGAAGACTATGATAAACATGTCCAAGTACTTCTTGAACACACGGTTCATCGAGTTCATGAAAGCTGCTGGGGCATTTGTAAGACCAAAGGACATGACTAGGAATTTGAAGTGACCATACCGAATACAAAAGCCTATTTTTGGAATGTCACATCCTCTAACTCTGAGTTGATGATAATCGGATTTGAGGTCAATCTTAGAGAAATAGCTGGCACCCTGAAGTTGGTCAAACAAGTCACCGATTCTGGGAAGAGGATAATTATTCTTGACCATGACTTTATTGAGCTGGCGGTAGTCAATACACATTCTGAGAGAACCATCTTTCTTGCGCAAGAATAAAATGGGTGAGCCCCATGGGGACACACTGGGTCTGATGAATCCTTTATCTAAGAGATCCTTCAACTGCTCTTTCAATTCTCTGAGTTCTAATGTGCCATTCTATATGGCGGAATAGATATAGGCCGAGTATCTGGAAGAAGATCAATGCCGAAGTTTATTTCTCTTTTGAGAGGAATTCCTGGAAGATCTTCAGGAAAGACATCTGAATATTCATTCAAAACTGGGACTGAATCAAGATTGGGAGTTTCAAAAATAGCGTCCTTAACTCTAACAAGATGATAGACACATCCCTTAGATATCATTTTCCATGCCTGAAGGTAGGAAATAAGTTGACCTATGAAAGCTGAAGTACTACCCCTCCACTCTAGGACAGATTCATTCGAAAACTGAAATTGGACTATTCTATTTTTGCATTCGTCTGTGGCAAAGAAAGAATGAGGCCAATCCATGCCGAGAATGACAACAAAATCAATCATCTCTAATTTGCCTAAGTTTGCTAAAGTGACTTTTTGATATATTATAACTGGGCAGTTCCTGTATACCCATCGGGCTATGATGGTTTTACCCACTGAGGTAGAGACTGAAAAAGGCTCTGCTAGTATTTCAGGACTGATTCTGAAATCGCCTACTATATATAGAGTAACAAAAGACAAAGAAGATCTTGGATCTAGCAAAGCGTAAACATTCACATAAAAGATATGTAACGTACTAGTAACCATATCAGGAGAATTTTCCTAATCTTGCCGTGACTTGAGAGCATAGATTCTGTTTGGGCGTTGCCTACTAGTAGTACTGGAAGTGGCACCCTACTGATTTGGGCAACCGAACTTAGCTGAGAAATGATTCTGCTAACCCTGAGGACCTGGCTGAGGATAGTCTCTGACATTGTGGCCTGGCTTGCCATATCTGAAATAAATACCACTGCCAGCTCTGCAAATACCTTGATGGTGCTTGCCATAAGTCTGGTAAAAAGGATAGGTGCGGGCACTGCTAATACTACCCTGAGACTTAGAGCCTGGTGCTCTATCTTTGTTACCATTCCTGAACTTAGGAGCTGGAGTGTTAGCTAAAGAAGGAGCTGGAACAGATGACTTAGGACAATACTGAGAACGGTTTCCTCCTTCTGATTTGGGTTGAGCAAAGGTGAAAATACCTGAGCCTGGCTAAAGTTATGTCACAATTCAATATTGTAGGCCTACACTTGTTGACCACACTATCATTCACCCCAAAAAGAAATTTACTTATCTTGACCCTACTATCTGCAACCACATAAGGAGCAGATCTAGTTAATTGAGTAAACTTAAGAGAATACTCTTTCACTGTTATATTGCCCTACCTGAGGTTGATGAATTCTAACACCTTAGCCTCTCTCAGCTCTTGGGGAAAGAATCTATCTAAGAATGCGGTGGCAAACTCCTCCCACTCAATAGGCCCTGCATCATCTGGCCTTTCTAACTTCCACTGCTTATACCAAGTATGAGCAATATCCTGCAACTGATATTTAGCAAGCTTACCACTCTTAACAGGATTAACCCCCATGATGTCGGTAACCTTCTAAACCCGATCGATGAATTCCTGAGGGTCCTTATCTAACTTAGACCCGAGAAAGGATGAAGGATTCATTTGGGTAAAGTCCCAAATCCTGGATGCAGCTGAATTAGACACTTGGTTGGCTAGAACGACAGCTGGTCATTCATTCTAAGTAGCAACTAACTGAGCAAGAGTAGTGAATGCAGCTCTGAACTCTGCATGTGAAACATGTTCGCCCAAAGGATCAACGAGATGAGGGGCTGGCTAATTCCCATTTCTTCTTTTATGAGGTATGTTCTGTAGAAGAAAGGGAGACACGGATTAGACTGAGAGATTGACTTGAGATTATACTCACTGGCACGACATAAATACTGAAAGAAGGGTAACTATTCCTAAAACATCTTATAGCCTCCTACACATAAATATGGCGCACAACACACCATGTACAAGGCTCTACTACATGTAGCTTTCAGACTTCCTATGACTCTATTGAACCTTAGGCTCTAATACCAAGTTTGAAATGCCCCGAATCTGGTACCCGAAATGCTATACGGTGATCATGACCCCAAAAGACCACAACCTAACCCATGACTGATATATGTACTTAAACACTGCATAATATATTGTATAAATGTAGAAACATGAACTGAAAGGCCTTAAGGTTCAAAGTGAAACATAACTGATATAACATAACATCTGAATGGGGTATGGAATACCCAAAACAATTGAAATAAACTATCTAAACATGATAGTCTGAAAACCTCTAACTGACTGAACTGTCTAAATTAGGAATGGATAGGACATGTCCCCAACTAACTCTAACTAATAAATTAATTAATAAGATAATAAAGTAAGGGTCATGTCCTCGAAGGATGAGGAATCACTGCTATTTTTGACTGCTGAGATTGGAATGCTACTGATGCTCCGAAGCTCGTGCTTCTGAAACTATGGTATAAAACACCATAGTACAAATGTATCAGTACTTTAAATGTACTGGTATGCATGAAAGGTAGGCTGAATGCAAAGGGTTCACATCCATGAACTATACTAACTGACTGGACAAGATGAATGTGGAATACATGCATGAATACATAATAACTGTAACTGAGTCCGTGATAACATAATTACTGAATTTGAGTTCTGATAACATGAGATACTGATAACTATATAACTAAAATAACTAATACTGAGCGACTGTATCTGACAGTCTAGTTTCGGATGGAACTAGCTGAGTTCTGTACTATTCTGAGTCGACTATATTTGACAGTCCTAAATTTTGTAGAACTATCTGAGTTCTATTACTGATACTGAATGACTGTATCTAACAGTCCTGATTCTGTAACTGAAACTATGGGAAGTAGTTATGTAACCAACATGCCCCTAATATGCCATTATGACTGAGTTGGGGTCCAATCTGTAACCCCAATTGGAAGGGTTTCAATATTGCACCGCTGGTAAGGACAATCTGTGAGTAACCCTCATATAAACGGTAACTCTATTGAGAATAGTGGAAACCCTCACATAACAGGTTAATCCACCTTATCTACCCTTATATAACAGGCTATGATGTCTCAACCTATGCTGGCTATGTAGTTCTGGAACGCAAGGATTGCTTCTAAGAATTACACCCTCATATAATAGGTGAGTTCCTATCCTTGGGTTTACTCCATGTTAATTCCTACTCCCATCTAAATAGACTCTAAACATGAATTACTAAACTGATTTAACTTAATTAATTGAGTTCCGTTAACTAATGGAATAGTACTGAGATTACTGTATTAATGATATTTCCTGAGTCATATGACTGACTGAGTTCTATGAATCATGGCTTGACTGAGGATATCATGAAAAAATGACACCGACTCTAGGCACAACTATATTTTTCGAGTACAAGTAACCCCAGGACTCTATGGAAAGAAACCGACAAAGCATGACTTTCTTGAATACATGACTAAAATCAACAATACACAATTCATTGAGTAAGACATTTCATCAAACATTTGACATGCATAAACTTGTACATGAATGGGGATTTCATATTATCATACTAGTATGGCACTTCTTTTTCACATAGGCATTTAAACACATGGGAAGCATACTTTGGTTATAAAATCATCAATACATCTAATAATCATGGATACATCAATCAACTTGTAATTTGAAAGGGGTTTATCGTGGTTATTATGCAAACCATCATATACTAGGGTCAATCATTGGAAAATGTAATTTAAAACATGAATCAAAACCACACAGCATCATGGACATGAATTTTAATTCAATTTAAATCATGAACATTCACAAATACCCAAATCTTGGATTTTAAAAGAGATTCTTGAGCTTCATGGGTGAAAGGGATCCATGAATCAACATATGACATACCTGGGTTGTGATTTCTTGAAGATTGATGAAGGAAAACTTGAATTCTTCACTTAGAATTAAACAACTAGGTTTTCTTATTCTTGAGGATAGATCTTGGAGAGAAACCCTAATTTGATATTGTGTATTAATAACGAACTTATGAGCTATGGTCAGGTGTAATTAGGGGTTAAATCGGGTAGAAAAAAAACCAAATACACTTTTAAAAACAGATTTAAAATAACTAAATCGCAGTCGCTAGCTTGATGGTCCATCATTTCGATCGTCGTACGTGGACCAAGAAAGGACTCAATGACTAAGTAGCGATGGCTTGGGCGACGGTCCATCGCAAGTTTGACGGTCCGTCAACCTATCTGTCGCACCTTATCCAGAAGTTTACCTCACTTCCTTGGTTGCGATGGTCCAGGCGTTGGTCTGTTGATAGATCGATGGTCTGTCAACTTGGCCATCGCACCTGGGCGATTCTGACAGCTCTGAGTAAAATGTCCATAACGTTTTACTTCGATACCAGATTTGGATGAAATTGGTATCATTGAAAAGATAATTCAATTTCCTATATGATAAGAAGTGAAAATTTTAAAAATCCCATGTGTAAAAATATAGATTTATATTTCAAAGTAAGTTTCTAACATTCTTGGGAAGATTTCAAGCTAAGTTGAAGTTCGAGGTATTACACCAAGTAACACTGACTATTAGAACAAACAAAATACTGTCAACTAAAATGATAACTCTATCCTCAAACTATTAGGACTCACCACTAAACCTGCTGCTGATAATCTGGGCTTCTTCGAGCAGTCAGAAGCCCTTGCGTTTGAACCTATGATATAAGATATCATAGTGGAAAAGCTGAAAAGAAGGGTATGCATTAGTACTTTCATGTACTGGTATGCTAAGTGAGGTAGGTTGATATGCATGGGTTCATATGTATGAACAATAACTGACTGAATAACATGAAGATAACTGAATGAGAGTACATGCATGAATATATAAACTATAACTGAGATCATGATAACATTAAATACTGAGTTCTGAGTACTGATAAACTATTATCTGAGTTTACTAATAACTAAAATACTTTTAGCTGAGTGATTGTTTCTAACAGTCCTATTTTATAGAAATGTGCAGAGTTCTATACTAAGCTGAGTGACTGTTTCTGACAGTCCTGATTTTCTATAGAACTGAACTGAGTTCTATATAGAGACTGGAATTGAAATTGAGACTGTAGGAGGTAATCATCTAACTGACATGCTCCTTCATGATTGAATTATGAAACTCATCAAATCTATTAACTTGTAATTTAAAAAGGTTTCTTGAACTCCAAGGGTCGAAGGAAACCTTGGATGAAAACTTGACATACCTTAATGATTGAATAATAAAAATATTGATGATAAGTTCTTGGGTCTTGAATTTGAATTTAAATCTCCTAGGGTTTGTTCTTCAGAGCAACTTGTGAAAAATGAATAAATTTTGCTCTTAGAAGGGTTTAATTTTGTGTTTTGAGGGCTGATAGATGTGGAAAAAGACCCAAATAACCCTGTGGATGCTACTTTTTAATGACTAAAAACTGGTCTAGCGATGCGCAGATTGATGCGTCGTGCCAAGGGATCAATGTGATGGCCAATGTACCGTGTCAACTCTGCATCAGTTCACTAAAATTTGCACTGGGAGATGGAGAAAAATATTCATCAACGTGATAGGCGATGCGACACATCGAGATCACATTAATTCACTTGTTTGAGCTTCCAAAGGTTCTTCAAACGAAGTTTGAAAAATATGAAATTTGTTTGAGAACACCTAATGACATTCGTGATCATAAATCAACCTAAAGATTGATACTTTAATTTTTATAAGGGCCGTGAAATAAAGTCTATAATTTTTGAAGGCTAAAATAACACTAAGTATGAATACTTCGCTAAAATTTTCAAAGTTTGAGACCCCTTATCAAGCTCTAGGGGACTGAGTTAACCTTATGAATTTGTAGGATCTTACAATATCTCCTCCTTAGGGACATTCATTGTCGAATAAGACTGATGAGGCTAGCAATACTGACAGACAGAACTTTCTTACTGGACATGCATAACTGTAATATGATTTCATGACTGACACTACTGATATGCTGAAATTTCATACTGAACATGCATATCTGATGCATGAGTATGTAGCTAACCATGATTAATAAATGCATAACTGGGTTTGCTGATAAGCTGAGTTTCTCATGTTGAATACGCATAACTGATGCATGATTACACAATTGAATATGCAATGGTAACTTATACCAATTCTAGAAGGGAAATTTGAGCATGGAATTGGGTAAGTTCAAAGAAAAACCGTTACCTTGGTCTGAGTTTGATTTTGCAGAAAAGAGGTAAGGATACTTGATCTACATATCTGCTTCTGCTTCCCAAGTAGCTCCCTCAACGGACTAGCTTCGCCAAAGAACTTTGACTAGAGGGACTTCTTTGATCCTTAGTCTGTGAATTTGAAAATCAAGGATTTTGACTGGAACATCTTCATAAGAGAGACTTTTCTGAATATTTAGGTGCTCTATAGGGACTACAAATGCTGGGTCATTGTAGACAAGATGGCCAAATCAGCTCACTTCTTGCCAGTCCATACCACCTATTCAATTGAGGACTACGCTAAGCTATATATCATAGAGTTGGTCAGATTGCATGAGGTTCTGTTATCTATCAATTTAGATAGAGGTACCCAGTTTACCTCTTATTTTTTGAAAGAATTTCAGAAGGGTCTTGGTACCCAAGTCCACCATAGTACAGACTTTCATCCTCAGACAGATGGTCAAGCAGAAAGAACCATTTAGACATTAGAGGATATGTTGCGAGCGTGTGCAATTGACTTTAGCTGCAGTTGGGATGACTATTTGACACTAATTGAATTTTCATATAATAACAGTTACCATTCCAGCATTCAGATGGCTCTATTTGAGGTGCTCTATGGGAGGAGATGTATATCTCCCATTGGTTGATTTGAAGTAGGTGAGGCCATGGTAGTAGGGCCTAACTTGGCATTTGATACCATAGAAAAAGTTCAGTTTATTAGGGAATGGCTTAAGATAGCTCAGACTCATCACTAGGGAGTAAAACTCTCTTACTTATATACCCAGCATCCCTCCCGTATTTTGCCGATATGGGACTCCTTTCTAAGTTGGGGTGTTAAGTTTATAAATCCCTGAGTCTGTACCCTGGACTCTACACAGTCAGGAGCCCATGCATCTGAACCTATGATATAAGAAATCATGTCGCAAAAGAAGGGTATACATCAGTACTTTGAATATACTGGTATGCTAAGTGAGGTAGGATGATATGTATGGGTTCATTTGCATGAACAATAACTGACTGAATAACATGAAGATAACTGAATGAGAGTACATACATGAATACATAAACTATAATTGAGATCATGATAACAATAAATATTGAGTTTTGAGTACTGATTAACTAGTATCTGAGTTTACTGATAACTGAAATACTATTAGCTGAGTGACTATTTCTAACAGTCCTAATTCTATAGAACTGTGTTGAGTTTTATACTGAGCTGAGTGACTATTTCTGACAGTCTTGATTTTTTATAGAACTGAGTTGAGTTCTATACTAACACTGGAACTAAAATTGAGACTGTAGGAGGTAATCATCTAACCGATATGCACCTTCTCTGAACTCATTTGGGGTCCAACCTGTAACCCCAGTTGGAAGGGTGTTAGTACCGTGCCACGGGTAAAGATAAGTCCTGAGTCATCCTCATCTAGCAGGTGCTCTGAATAAGAATGGTGGTACCCTCAACTAGCAGGTTCTGACAGAGTGATGTCTCAACCTACGCTGGCTATGTAGTTCTAAAATGCAAGGACTGCTCTAAGGATCACACCCTTTCCTAGCAGGTGTGTCCCCAACCTTGGGTTCACTCGGTGATGAATGTTACTCTCAACTAAATATACATTGGACTAATTTCTAAACTTTTCTAGGCTGGAGTGAACTGTTACCAATCCTATTAATTGTCTGAACCGAACTGAGTTCACTAGGTTCTGATGTTGATTTCTAACTGAGTTCTAAGCTGATTACTAACTGAGTTTTGAACTGATTACTGAACTACTAATCATGATACCACCGAGTCTATTCTGTAACTTCTATATCTCTAGGTAAACAACTAGATTGTCGGGTATTAAATACCCCCAGGACTCGATAGCATATATTATAGGACATAGCACAATCATGACACATGATAACTAATTACTTGATCACCATTCATTCATTGATGCATTTTGACAAATACTTCAACAACAACAACAACAACAAACCCAGTATATTCCCATATAGTGGGGTCTGGAGAGGATAGTGTGTACGCAGTCTATACCATTACCTCTCAAGAGGTAGAGAGGCTGTTTCCGATAGACCCCCGTCTCAAGATAAAATGTAGTATGCAAATATATCAAAAGCATAGAACACGATAAAATAACATAGAAATGACATCCACAAAAATAATGTACATTGCCAAACAAAGGGCACCAAGGTCTACCTAATTACTGACTACGACTCAACCATACCTTTAGCCCTCTATCCCAATGTTTTTCCTCCCTATCTTACTATCCAGGGTCATGTCCTCAGTCAGCTGTAACTACTCCATGTCACATTTAATCACTTCTCTTTAGTATTTCTTCAGTCTAACCCTACCCTGCATGAAACCTTCCAAGGCCAACCTCTCACACCTACCAATTGGGGCATCCGTGTCCCTCTTCATCACATAACCAAACTATCTCAATCGTACTTCCCGCATTTTATCCTCCACCGAAACCATTCCCACCTTCTCCCATATTATTTCATTCCTAACCCAGTCAGCCCTTATGAATCCACACATCCAATGCAACATTCTTATTTCTGCCACCTTCAACCTTTAAATATAAGAATTCTTAACCGCCCAACACTCTGCTTCATACAACATAGCAAGTCGGACTGTAACTCTATAGAATTTGCCATTCATCTTGGGGGGAACCTTCTTATCGCATAAAATTCCTGAAGAGGGCCTTTATTTCATCCAACCTGCCCCAATACGGTGAGAGACATCCTTATTTATCTCTCTATTCCCCTGAATAGTAGATCCAAGGTACTTAAAACTATCCCTCTTACAAATCGCCTAAGAATCCAACTTCATTACCACCTCCTCCTCTTTCCTCGAGTCACTAAACTTGCACTCCAAGTGCTCCATCTTGTTCCTACTCAATTTGAAACCTTTAGACTTCATGGTTTGTGTAATACCCCAGAAAGTTTTTGGTTGAAATTTTGTGCGTAAACGTGTTGGGTTCTATAATGAATTATAAATTTTTCATGTGGAATATATTAGATTATGACCCACCATTGCGTAGAGTATCGAATAATATTTCCAATGATATGTGGATCATCCAAAACGGACACCCGAGCGACGAGTTATGAACATTTTGATCGAATCGTGAATAGTAGTGAACAGTAAAACATGCAGGAAAAAGTACTGAGGCCCGGGTATTTTTGCTCCAACTTTAAACAATCATAAATACTTGTACATAATGATATAGGTGATCTAAATATATCAATTGAAAGCTCTGTGAGTCCTGTTTCCAATGAAATTAGTTTCATCTAATTTGTCTATCAGAGGAAAAAGTTATGGTCGATCTACTTCAGTCTATCAAAATTGAATTTTTGGGTCACTTAAAACGATCATAACTCCTCGTACACAATGATATGGGTGAGATACTATATATCAATGGAAATATATGAGAGTCCTCTTTCTAATAAAATTAGTTTTATCTAATTTGGATATCGGAGTAAAACGTTATGGTTGATCTACTTCAAACTATCAAAACAGTCCACCAAAGAACAGATTCGAGAATTATTTGATTTTTAGGGGCGTTTTGGTCATTCCCCCTCACCCAAAATCCATCCAAACCCTATATTAAAGCCTATTTGAAGCATTATATATTATATTTCATCAAATTCCCTCAAAAAGAAAACCCTAAGCTCCTACATCCAACTTCAAGAACCTCCAAAGTTCACCATTAATTCTGCAAATTCATTCAAGATTCCAAGTTCCTAGTTCAAGAACTCCAAGAACCATCATTCAAAGGCACTATTAACATCTCAAAAATGAGTATCGGTCTAAATTTCATCATTCAAGGTATGTGGGGTTTTTCAACAAGAACTCTCTTTTGTTCTTGTGCCCAAAAGTAATTTTCTTTACAAAGGCATGATTTTTATTTGATTTTTACGAATTTGAAGCATGAACCCATATCTTATGATGCTTATTATGAAATCTTGATGTTTATGATTTTGAAATATGAATTTACATGTGTGGAGATATAAAGCCTGAATCTTGAACGATATTTATCATGATTTTGATATTCGCGCCGTGAATCTCCATTGGAAATTGTATTTTTTTTAGAAAGTGTGTGTTATAAGCACGTTGATGTTGAATATTTGAGATATTTTGAATGATTTAACCTTTTTGTCTTAATGGAGTTTTTTTGAACTCGAGTGTGAAAGAAATCCACAACATGGTTGATTTTGATAGATGGGAAGCATGATGGCTCCCGATGTATATTTATATATTACTAAAATTATTTTGTTGTGGATTGTATTTGAAATGATCTGAGCTAAGTCCGGGAGAAATCTTTAGCACCGAGTGGGAGGTATAAAGTGACCTTACTTCCCTAGAACTACGTGCCCCCGTAGGAGTGAGCCTGAGGATGATTTATATAGTGATCACTAGTTTGTGTGGATTTGATATCAATAGTCCTACTCCGATGGCAAGGATAGGACGGCTCTCCCCAATGTGGGTTGTACGTTAGACTCTATGTAGCTCACATGGTTTATGTCGGTTATAGGATCTCCCTGTGTGTGTGTTTCCTTGTGTCTATGGTGAATGGTGAGGTGATTTGAAAGTGGAATTGTGAAATTTATTCTTTCGAAAGATTTAGATGATATTTACATTATGAGAATTGATATTCTTGATGAACTGAAAGTGATTGACAAATTATATGATGACTCACATGTGTTATTGTACTGATTTCATCCTCTCATGATTGTGATGATTTTCTTCGGGCTATATGAGTCTTTCATACATCTTGCATATTTCTTATAAATATTTATGATGATGATGTTTATACAACTACATACACCCCCATATACTTGGTTCCTTTCCATGGTACTGACCCACATCTTCGGATGTGGGCTGCATTTTCTCGGAATATAGGTTCAGGTGCTCAGTTCCAGGTTCGACAGTGACTCTTCGGGCACGCTGTTCTACATCCTCTATTGTGGTGAGTCCTTATGTTCCGAGGACGTGATGTCTGATGTTGGTTTAATGAAATTGTTTACATTTGATAACTGAGTTTGAGTTAGTTGGGGCATGTCTCAATGGCTCGCTGGTTTTATTGATTTTCTTAGAGGCTTGTCAGACTAGTAAAGATGTTGGGAGTTGACTAATAAGTCGTATTTTGTTATCTTTCTGAAATTCTTTTATTCTTTGATGATGATTACTCTGTTGATATTTGAGGGTTATTTATGGAAACCCCATTGATTTGTGTTGAACTAAATGAAAATGGCTAAAAGGGTTAGCTTAGGGCTACCCGTAGCCTCAAGCACCGTGTGATGCTCCGGGACCCTTTTTCCGGGGCGCTACAGTTTGTCTCCAAACCTGCAGCTTATCATTAACCCCTTATCGCGACTCATCAATCAAAACTATATCATCCGCAAATAGCATACACCAAGGTACCTCGCCTTGTATATTCTGCGTCAACACATTCATCACCAAAGCGAACAAAAAAGGACTAAGAGTTGATCCCTGATGCAACCCAGTCAAGACCAAAAAATGCTCAGAATCTTCTCCCACTAGCCTAACCTGAGTCTTCGCCCCCTCATACATGTCCTTATTCGCTCTGATGTACACCACCGGGACCCCTCTCGCCTCCAAGCATCTCCACAAAACCTCCCTAGGCCCTTATTATACGTCTTTTCTAAGTTAATAAACACCATGTGAAGATCCCTCTTCCTTTCTCTATACTACTCTACCAGTCTCCGAACTAGGTGAATTGCCTCAGTCGCGGAGCGACCAAGCATAAATCTTTATCGTGTGACTCAACAATTTAATACCCCGGTAGTTGTTGCAACTCTGAATGTCACCCTTGTTCTTATATAAAGCAATCATTATGCTTCATTTCCACGCCTTGGGCATCTTTTATAACTTTAAAATATTGTTAAACAATTTGGTTAGCCACCTCAACCCTATCCCACTAGAGAACTTCCAAAAATCCACCGAAATCGCATCGGGTCCCATCGCCCTGCCCCTTCACATCTTGTGAATAGCCTCACTGACCTGTCCTACCTTAAAATGCTGACAAAAGCCAAAGTCGCAATACTTCTCAAAGTGCTCCAAAATATGACTGCCATTTTTTCTTAATGAGGGCGTTATCTACCAAAACTCTACCATCCTCTCCCTTAATGAACTTCACTTGGTCCAGATCACGACCCTTCCGCTCCCTAACCTTGGTAAGCCCGAACAACCTCTTTTCCCCACCTTTCTCCTCTAACCCCTTATACAAACTCTTAAAAGTTGTTGTCTTAGCAGCCGTAACTTCTAACTTAGCCTTTTTCTTAGCCAACTTGTACTCCTCCCTGCTCATCTTCTTCTCATCTTTCTCCTTAATTTCAACTAACTTAGCGTAAGCTGCCTTTTTCAACTCCACCTTCTTCTTAACCTCTTCATTCCACCACCAATCCCCCTAATACCGACCGGACCAGCCTCTTGAGATACCCAATACCTCTCTAGCAGCCTTCTTGATGCAACCAGTATCCTCATCCCATATACTATCCACGTCCCCCCTGTGCTCCACACCCCCACCCCCTCCAATTTCGCTCCTATCTCTATAGCACTAATCAGAGACAAACTGGCCCACCTAACTCTAGGTCAACCTTTCCTACCCTGCCTCATCTTGCCCTTCTTGATAACCAGGTCCATCAAACATTTGTAGGGCATAGTATATGCATATAATACTAAACAACATGTGGTCATTACAATTTCAAATACCAAATTCACAATTTAAAGATTCTAGCATGAATTCACATGATACAACACATATAATAAATAATTTCATATGAATCTTGTAACTAATCATGGATTAGGAATCCCATTAACATAGTAATCATGAAAATATTCAAGTTAAATCAAGAAACTCACCAAATCTATTAACTTGTAATTTAAAAAGGTTTCTTGAACTCCAAGGCTGGAAGAAAAACCCTGGATGAACACTTGACATACCTTAATGATTGAATTCTAAAAAGACTGATGGTAAGTTCTTGAGTCTTGAATTTGAATTTAAATATCCTAGGATTTGTTCTTGAGAGCAACTTGTGAAAAATGAATAAATTTTGCTCCTAAAAGGGTTTAGTTTCGTGTTTTGGGGGCTAATAAATGTGGGAAAAGAGCCAAATAACCCTGTGGATGTGTCTTTTTAATGACTGAAAACTGGTCTAGCAACGCAAAGATCGTCGCACTGTGCCAAGGGGTCGATACGATGGCCGACGCACCACATCGACTCCACGTCAGTTCACTGGAATTTACATTGACAGATGGGGAAAAATATTCATCAACACGATAGGCGACGCGATGTGATGCGTCGAGATCACATTAATTCATTGGTTTGAGCTTCCAAAGGTACTTCAAATGAAGTCAAAAAAATTCAAAACTTGTCCGAGAACACCTAATGACATTCCTGGTCATAAATCAACATAAAGATCAATACTTTAAGGTCATAAGGGACGTGAAATAGAATCCCTAACTTCCAAAGGCTAAAATAACACTAAGTATGAATACTTAGGTAAAAAATTTTATGTCTGTGACCCCTTATCATGCTCTAAGGGACTGAGTTAAGCTTAAGATTTTGCGGGGTCTTACAATTAACCTCTCAATCCCCATAAACTTGTAATAGCTCTATTACAAGACTCTGAAGTAATAATTATATTGCACTACTAAACCAACTCTAGCAGACTCAACACACATGAGAAGAAAAACCAATGAGGACACCTACAATCTATGGACTAGAGCAGTACATAACGACTACACATCACTAAACAAAGACTCAAGTACAACACGAGCTTAAAACAAACGTAACCACTAAGTAGGTCCCTGTTGCAAGTGAGGCTTTGGTTGAAAGATTTACTTCCAGAGATATTTGATGTTCTTGGCATATGGAAGCTTAGGTTTTATTATTGTAACATGTTTCATATATATTAGAAAAAAACCTAGGATTCTTTTGATTAGCTGAATTAAAAAGGTGTTGCAGCTTTGCCATCAACTTTTAGCCACCCGGTACTATTTCTTGCTAAACTACTGGCTTGGTGCAGAAAGGCATAGTCTGAATAAACCTGGTCCCTGACTAATTGCAGTTTTTATCATTAGAAGGTTGTGCATTACTCTATATGAACCAGGTCCCAAGGTTGATTTGTCAATCGTTAAAACTTGAAACTTAACAATTTTCCCATTTTTGATGATGAAAAACCCATACTCATCTTATCCCAAGATCCACTATAAGTCTTTTCCCCTACCATTTAGCCATTAAGGCTATACTGACATGAATAAGTAAAATCATATGAATAGAGAAAGATGATAGCATCAACACATAATATATTCATTAATCATAAAGATCAGCATCATACAATGTCATAAACAAAAACATCCAAAACCAAGTACAAGGTAAACACCACGATTACAACATAAAGATGAAGGTTTTACAAAAAGGGGCTTAAGATTGTAGGACATGGAGGGATCCAAGTTGGATAGAAATCAAGTAAAATGATCAGAAGAAGGACCAAAAAATTAGAGAAGACGGAGAGTCATTTATTCATTTTCGGCGGCATGGTTCTTCAAGAGTTGCTGAGTCAAGTCCTCAACTTTGGCTTCCAAATTCTTAACCTTGGCCTTAAGAATTTCATTCTCATCTTGTAGAATCTCACTTTCCACTGGTCCCTGCTCTTTCCCTTTTAATTGAGTTGTGTTTAGTGTAGCAAGTTCTGTATCCTTTTGCACCAAGTGAGCGGTTGTCTCCTCTAGCTAGCTGGTCAACCTAGTTTGAACCTTAAAGAGATTTACCACCATTGATATAGACTTTACTCTAATCCTATGTGGGATGCACTTCCAAGGTGGAAAAATTAAATACTTTCTTAATGGATCCTTCCTTCTTAGGGCCACAATCCACATCAAAATATACAAACACTCTATTCAATAGAAACCATAAGCCAGATCATGATTTCCATCGTCTGTCGTCATCACTTTGTATATATACTTCATCATGATAGAAGACAAGTTTATATGCTTGAATTTTGTAAGGGATTCCATTAGGAACGGGTTCAGTACGCAGAAGAAAAGCCCTTTTAACCAACTCAAATAAAAGTTGAAATTCCCCTACTTCTTTGTGACTGACTTGTTTTTTAAATCATCCAACATACCAATATGTTTCAAGAACTTCTCATGCCCATACTTATCTTTCTGGTACCTAGTCCCTTGAGGTGGGACGCTCAACACCTCAGCCAACACTTGCTCATCAAGGGAAATATTCACATTGTGGACTTGACTAGTTAAGTGCAGAGCATCATTAGAAAAAGTTAGATTGTGATAGAACATCCTCACTTCCTTCTCATGGGGAGTACGAATAAGGGGATCAAAAAGGTGATCCCAACTCTGAAATTAGGACATATAACAAATAGTATAACAAATAAAAAATATAAATATAAATATAAATGAAAAAATAAGGAAACACACCACTGGATAATAAAAGAAATAGACATTGGTAGAGTAATACTATAAACTATCTATTCGAGATTATAAACATCACCAGGACACTACTAGTAAGAAACTACAAAAACAAATACAAACAAAGCACTTCTCCCTACTATTATGAACTCACACCTACCCACTAACCCTCTACCTTAATTTGTGTCCTCTGCACCTTCCTATCAAGGGTCATATACTCTATAAATTGTAACCGTTTTATGTTATGACTAATCACCTCTCTCCTATATTTTTTTAGCCTACCTTTACCCCTCATAAAATCATTTATAGCCAGCCTCTCACATCTCCGTGCTTGATGGAATCCTTAAATCAATTGTAAAACCCAATTACACTTAAAATTATCCAATTATCTCGGTTAAAAGTTCATTTAAGAGGACTTATTATGGATATTTGTTTAAAAGAAACTATTGTTATGCCTCAAAGGAAAATATTCATCAAATTTATTTTGTTTAAATATTTTCTTTTTAGTTTGTTAAAAATAATATATCTTTCAACGATCCCCATAACATTTAGCCTTTTTTAACACCATTAAATGACTTTCCACGAAACATTCAGCCCATTTTAATCCGCTTAACAGCCCACCCTACCCAACCATTTTCCCACCCCATATATAAAGATTGAATCGAACCTCAAATACATTATTGACAAAGAAGAAAAAAAGGGAAGGGGGGGGGGGGGGGGGGGGGAGAAGAATGTCTGGAGCGGCAATTGGGGAGGAAGAGAAGAAGTCGGCCAATGATCAATCAGATCATATAAATCTAAAAGTGAAAAGCCAGGTTATTATTATCATTTAATTTGGGTTTATTTTTTCTTTCAGTTGGTGTATGATTTTATTAGGATTTTCAAATTTTTGGGTCCAAATAGATGCATATAATCAACCCGACTAGCTATTTGGGTTGATGAGTCTTTTGGTATGAAGGATAAGACAGGATATCTCAAGATTAAGTATAAATAATATAAATTAAGCACCATCAATCAAATAGAATTAAGGTTTTTTCCAATCGGTATATGATTTATTAGGGTTTTGTAAAATTTTGAGTCAAGATAGATGTATATAATTGATCTGACAAGTTATTTGGGTTGATGGGGTCTTTTGGTATGCAGGATAAGATGGAATATCTAAATATTAAATATTAAATGGTATAAATTAATCATCTTCAATCAAACACAATTACTATTTTGTTTCCTTATGTTATATGATTTTAGTAGGGTTTTGTAAAAAATTTGGGTAAAAATAAGATGTATATTATCAACTCGACTAGCTATTTGGGTTGAGGAGTCATTTGGTTTTGCAGGATGAGGTAGGATATCTCAAGATTAAGTATGAGATAAAATTTATAAAGTATTTAGTTGACTGTGTAAATTAATCATCATCAACCAAACACAATTAGGGTTTTTTTCCTATCAGTGTATGATTTTATTAGGATTTTATAATATTTTAGGTCAAAATAACATATATAATTAACCCGACTAGCTATTTGGGTTGAGGGGTCATTTGGTTTTTCGGGATGAGGTGGATATCTCAAGATTAAGTATGAAATAAAATTTATATTTTATTTCATTGATAGTGTAAATTAATCATCATCAACCAAACACAATTAGTTTTTTTTCTTTCCTATTGGTGTATGATTTTAGTAGGGTTTTGTAAAATTTTGGGTCAAAATAATGTACATAATTGACCTGACTAGATAATTGGGTTGAGGGGTCATTTGGTTTTGCGGGATGAGGTAGGATATCTCCAAATTAAGTATGATATAAAATTCATATTGTATTTGGTTGATGGTATATATTAAGCATCAACAACCAAGCACAATTATAGTTTTTCTTCCTTGTATTGGTATATGATTTCATTAGGATTATGTGAAATTTATGGTCAAAAGATGTATAAAATCGACCGGACTAGCTATTTGGGTTGAGGGGTCATTCAGTTTTGCGGGATGAGGTGGGTGAGATGTCTCATGATTAAGTATGAGATAAAATTTGTACTATATTTGGTTGAAGATATAAATAAATCATCTTTAGTCAAATATAATTACGGTTTTTTCCCTATTGGTATATGATTTTATTAGAATTTTATAAAAATTTGGATCAAAATAGATATATATTATTGACCCGACTAGCTATTTGAGCTGGTGGGGTTGTTTGGTGTGTGGGATACGATGTGATATCTCAAGATTAAGTATGAGATAAAATTTATATTGTATTTAGTTGACGGTGTATCTCTCTACTTCGTCTGAGGTTGTGGTATGGATTGTGTGCACTTTACCCTTCCTGGACCCCTCTTTGTGGGGAAACATGGGGTATGTTGTTGTTGTTTAATTGATCAGCGTCAACCAAACACAATTAGAGTTTTTTCCTTCTATTGTCGTATGATTTCATTAGGGATATGTGAAAATTTAGGTCAAAATAGATGTATATATTAGAGCCGACTAGCTATTTGGGTTGAGGGGTCGTTTGGTTTTGAGGGATGAGGTGGGGTATCTCAGGATTAAGTATGAGATAAAATTTATTACTGTATATGGTTGATGGTATAAGTTAATCATCTTTACCCAAACACAATTAGTTTTTTTCCCTTCTATTGGCATATGATTTCATTAGGGTTATGCAAAATTTCGAGTCAAAAAATATGTATATAATCAATCCGAGTAGCTATTTTGGTTGTGGGATCATTTGGTTCTACGGCATGAGGTGGGATATTTCAGGATTAAGTATGAGATAAATTTATAGTGTATTTCGTTGACGACATAAGTTAATGGATAAATTTATACTATCAACCAAATGCAATTAGGGTTTCTTTTTCCATCATGATTTATGGTTTTGTCGATAGTAAAAACCTAGTGTTAGAGTAGGTTGTACAGAGTAGCATAAAAGAATAATCATATGAATCCTTTCAATTTTGAAAGATTTTGGGTGTATTTTCGATTGATTAGCTTTTTTACAACATTAGGGGTCATTTGGTATGTGGGATAAGATGGCATATCTCAAAATTGATACAACTACAACAACAACAACATACCAATATATTCCCACAAAGTGGGGTTTAGGGAGAGTAGCGTGTATGCAGTCCTGCATCTCAACTATTAAGATTAGGTTTGGTTTGTGGGATAAGGTGGGATAGGATTTAGGATTAAACCTGGAATAAAATTTATACTGCGTTTGGTTGGGAGTGTAAATTATTTTTACAATAAATTTATATTGTCTGCCAAATGAGGTATAAATATAAATTTTATCCCAAACTTAGTCATAGGATATCTCCACCATATCTCATCTAAACTCGGGATTATATTTTTCCATATTCCCGATGGAATAAATTAGTCCAGGAGTGTGGACTATAATTTGAGGATAATTAGTCCATGTTCCAAACGACTCCTTAAGGTTTTAATTATATAATGTTCCAGATATTAAGGTATGAGAATTGAGTCTCACATTGGTTTAATAGGGAGCAGATGTAGGACTTGTATAGCCTTAAGATTCTATTTCCAGTCCATACATTCTTGTGCAGTTGTGCATTGAATCTGATACGTAGTTGATGAAAGTTGAAACAATTAGTAGTGGACCCTTTTTTCTTTCTCTGTGGTATCTTTTATTTCCTTCCTTTCCCTTCCTGTTATTAGGATGATGGGCTTCTGAGTAAATTTTCTGTAAAATGTCCTTCTACATGTATAATTGAAAAGGAGAACTATGTATTTGAATATTTTTTTGGTTTCAGGACGGGAATGAAGTCTTCTTTAGGATCAAACGAAGCACTCAGCTCAAGAAATTGATGAAAGCTTATTGTGACAGGCTGTCTGTGAATTTCAATGCAATTGCCTTCTTGTTTGACGATTGTCGTCTTAAAGCAGAACAGACTCCAGATGAGGTCCCTCTTTCACTCTGTTTTTTTCTTTCTCTCAAACGCACGCACACGAATACTAACAACAAAGGATAAAAGAATACCAAAAAGAGCCTGTGTATCTGCTTTGTGTTGTACTTAACAATCGTGATTAATTTCCTTTTTCCTTACAATTTCCTCCCGCCCCTTGCAGCTGGAGATGGAAGACGGTGATGAAATTGATGCAATGCTGCATCAAACCGGAGGCACAACTCTTTGAGTCTTCTTTTATGTGATTTTATGTCTTCTTCCGTTTCAGTGGACCTTAAGACTTTTATGAGTTTCAAGATGGTATGTGTTTCAAGTGTAATGAACAGGATCGTGTATCACCAATGTAGCTTGACATGAAAGTCATTGCTTTCTTCACCTTTTAGTTTTCTGATGACATGAATTCAGAGTCTTGGTTTCTTGCAAATAATCCCCTCCTCAACCCACTGAAAAGATCGGGTTCTTGGTGACGAGAAAAGCTCCTGCGGAGCCTGCTTGCATGCACCTCATGTGTGATCGCAGTTTGGTCCGTTATCGCTGGTTCAACACCTATGTATGGTTTCAATCTTATCGGGAGTTTGTTTTAGAACCAAATCTCGATGCTTTAGTGAAGTGGTAAAAGCGCAACATGTGATGTATGAGTTAGGTGCATGTTGTGCTGAGTTCTGATCTTTCTGGGTAGAGGAGGGATGTATTAGTCACACAGCCGATAATACCAAATGAGGTGTAGAACGAATACATAGTAATATATAGGCTGAAAATTTCTATCAAACAAAGTATTACATAAATAATATCATGATTAATACACGTATTATTTATCTTAGGGGCGTTCATGGGTCGGTTTGAGTCAGTTATTGATCAAAATCATAACCAAACCAACTTATTTGATTTTTAAATTTCTAAAACTAAACCAAACCAACACAAAAAAATAACTGTTGGTTTGGTTCTTGTCGGTTTAGTTCGGTTTGGTTTGGTTTTTTCGGTTAATAACTTTAGATAATGATAAAAGCTAAAATTTAAAAAAAAAAATTCAATCCAACATATGAGATGTCAATCGAGTGTTGTGCCTCAACTTTAAAACTAAGATGTTAATTCAGTGTTATACTTAGGCAACGCCACGAAAGACACCATATGAATGCTTCTATGAAAAATATTTAGAAACTACATATAAGAGAACGATATGATAAAAGCTCCAAATGGTGAACACATAATTTTTTTGCTCAACAGGGATCAAAAATAAAGTTCAAAACTAGATTGAAACTCACCTGTAAAATTTCATAGACAACAAGATAACTTTCACAATCAGTATCATTTGTCCTTCAAAGTGCAAAAGTCATTTAGAATCTCTTAACGTACTGTTAACTAGATGAAGCCATATGACTAAAATTGTCATGACTAAAGTCAAATTCATGATGAGAATTTCAAATATAACAAATATTTATAATTTATTCATGAATAATATATATAAATATTATCGGTTTGATTTGATTATTTTATTGGTTATTTTAGAGTAAAACCAAAACCAAATCACATAAGTATCGATTTTTAAAATTTAAAATCAATCCAAATCAAACAAAATTAAATATCAATTTTAATTTAGTTCGTGGTTCGATTTGGTTGTTAATTAAACCATGAACACCCCTAATTTATCCTAATACACTGTACCGAAAAGACCCCCAATACTGAGAGCACAAGAACTTATTTTTGTCACATGCTTTCCTTGTATAAGACAAACTGGTGTAGGGTAGTGTTGCACGTGTATCAAGTGTTTTCGAACACATTGCATATTTCTATTCATGTCAATCAATCAAAATCGTATTTGTTTCCTTTTATTTATCACAAGATTTTGAACTTAAATAAATATACAATAATTCTCTTTTTAATAATATTAATTAATAATATAATTAGTTTCAGATTAACGTATGAAATAAATTTCGATCGAGGTTATGCTTACAGATATAAAACGACAACTTACTATACAAGATCAATAGACTCAATGTAATAGAAAAAAAAATTGAAACCTGAAAGCCACAAAGTTATGCTAGAGATTCGATAACAGAAGTTACTTACAAACATAAAAAGGTGTTTTGTTATTCTTGATCAATAACACCAATGTACTAGAAAAGGAAATCTGAAACCTAAAAAGAAAATTAAAAGATTACATTAAATACTCAATAATAAAAGCTACCTACAAACATAAAAAGACGATAATAGAGTTTCTTATAATAGAGTTTCTTTCTTTTATTTTTTTCCTCACGTTTATGCTTTGCATTATCAATTGAACGTTTCTTTCCTTTTTAAAAGAAAAAGAATATGATTATCTAATACCTGATAATTATTATCTCTCATTGTTGTCGTCTTCTTTCAAATCAATTAGTATAATTTGCAAATCTCTTGATACTGGAGCTATATTCTAAGAAACCTGAAGCTTCTCATTTTTCACAACTAAAATAAGGCAAATCACAACTCAACAAATGTAAAATTATCATAAAAAATGAGAGAGGATTACTACAACTTTTTTTTAGGATTACTACAATTATAAACATGACACAAACTATATTTATCCTCCCATAATATAATACAACAGAAAAAAAAAAAACAATAAAAATTTCATTTATTATATCTATCTCCATCAACAAGAATATAATAACATCAATTTTTTAGAATTATAATAAGATGAAAAACTAATAATGAAAAGGAGGTAACAGAAAAGGAAGAATGCATAACATACTGATATTTGTTTTTTCTTTTGTATAGAGGACACATATATTCTATCATTACGACCCACGATAAATTAGGATTCCCTTTACCAACATGACCTACCCCTAATGATTTGAGTTACTCCAATAGTGCTACTGAAAAATACTTTACTATTACAAAGATTATATTAACTAAAAAACTATCTGCTAATTACGAACTAAAACAAATCACAAAAGTAAGTTATAACTATGAAGTCTAATTGTACTAATAAAATTAAATGGCTAATAGAATCAGGTCAAAGGACATCAACAGAAATGCCTTTGCCAATGGAACAAGAAGCCAAATCACAATATTCTCTGACCACCAGGTACCTTGAATGTTGAATCCCCTTGACTACCTTCTATTCTGAGGGCATTCAGTAGCCTTGCCTTTTTGTAGCTATATTTTATCCAGTTATAACCATCACAATCTAGCTTATCCATAACAACAAAGGATGTCTTGTTGTTAGACTAAGAAACCTTCAGCAGCCAAACGCTTATCAAATCTTAAGAACTCTATCATTTTCTTTCTTAACTCAAAATTTTTTATGAGAACCAAAAACATAGATAAATGAAATTAAACTCAAAACTTACATCTTCATAAATAAAGACCAGCGCTTTGCTCATACTGATCTGTCTGTATGTTGTCTTTCAATCTTCTAATATTCTGCTCATAAAAGCTACATAAAATAATATATAACAGATATTTTTATGTCAATATCTCACTTAATATAGATAATTTGTTATATATATGTCTATCTGTAAGACCCAACAAAATTCCTAGCTTAATTCAGTCCTTTAAGCTTCTCAAGGGGTCCCAGGCTTAGAAAATTCTATCTAAGTTTCCAGACATAGTTTATTTTTGGCCTTTGAAAGTTGGCAATCTCATTTTGCAACCTTAATGTCCTTTAGTGGTCTATATTTTTTTGAATTCATGATCAAGAAGGTCAATAGGTGTTCCCAGACAAGTTTCGGATCTTTCAGATTGCATTTAGACCACTTTTGGAATTCCAAAATAGTGGACCAACGCGATTTTGGCGTGCCGTGTCACCTATCGCGTTGGTTAATATTTTGAAGGTTGCCAGAGACAAACTCTTGAGACACAGCGCGATCATGGCGCGACGCGCCAAGTATCGTGTCTATCCATTGACACGCCACATCGACAACCGCATCGGTGCCCAGTTTTCAGTCATTAAATGATTTCATCCTTAAGGATAATTAGGTCTTTTTTCCTCGACCTTCAGCCCTCATAACATGAAAATTAGCCCCTTTTTGGCTAAATACATTCACTATTTAACAATTTCTCAAGAACAAGAAAATCCTAGGTGATTAAGTCCAATTCAAGAACTCAAGCTTTTCTCCACTAATCTTCAAGAAATCATCGGTATGTAAAGTGTTCATCCAGGGGTCCCTTATACCCTTGGAGCTCAAGATAAACTTTTCAAAATATGAATTTTGAATTCTATGTTGTGGGCTTGATTGTACACATGTTAATGTTGTGATTGACTTCCAAGATTGAATCTTTTATTAAATTTTCATGACTTTATGTCAGTATGCAGATTGAAATCCTTAAATTTGAAGTGTTTGATAGAGACATGATGTATTAGTTGTTGATTTATTCCCTAGAAAAGGTTGTGCCTTCCATGTGTTTGTTAAAATGCCTAAGTGAATAAGAATTATGCTTTATGACTTATTTGTGATCTAAATGATGAACTCACGATGTACCCACATGTTCAAAATGACTCTCATGCTTAAGCTATGTCTTGTAATGATTTGGTGGAATGCTCATAAGTATGGATTTGTGAAATTATGTTATGTTAGCATCCATTCCTATTCATGTGTAAGCTTATGACTTGCAAATGCTTTATGAAATCCCTCAATGATTGTATTGAGAATTGTTGACTATGGTCATGTGTTTAAGAAGTGTCATGTCCTATTTATATTCATGTTATCGAGTCCTGGGGGTATTTAATACCTGACAATTTAGCTGTGTACCTAGAGCCAGTGTCAGCTTTCAAGATAACCTCAGTCAAGTCATGATCAGTAGTCTCTCAGTCAAGTTTCAGAACTCAGTCAGTTGCATGACTCAGGAAAACTCAGTAAACCTAGTAACAGTTCAGTCCCATACAATATTTAGTTCAGTCATCAATAAATTCTGTCAGTTAATAAAACTCAGTAGTATTCTGTCAGTCAACAAAACTCAGTAAACTCGGTTCAGTTAAATAGTACAATCAGTAACAGCTCAGTCAAGCCTAGTATGAACTAGGAAATCAGTTCAGTTTCTATTCAGTAAACCCAGGGATGAGGACTCACCTGTCAATCAATAGAGGGTGTGATCCTTAAAAGCAATCCTTGCATTCCAAAACTACGTAGCCAGTGTAGGATGAGATATATCCCTATGAGTCTAGGGTTAATACATCTCATTCGAGTTCTCCTACTAACGAGGGGCTGATGGAAGAGCTCCCTATTAGCAGAGGGTTAACTCATAACTTGGTTTTACCCGTGGCACGGTATTGACACCCTTCCAACTGGGGTCACAATTTGGACCCCACAAGTTCAGTTATGGGGCATGTCAGTTAGATAATTACCTCCCACAGTCTCAATCTCAGTCTTCAGTAAGGAACTCAGATAGTTTCTCAGATTTCAGGACTGTCAGATACATCACTCAGCTCAGCACAAAACTCAGCTAGTTTTATCAAAATCAGGACTGTCAAAAATAGTCATTCAGTTAACAGTACATCAGTTATCAGTAATTGATGTTATCAGTAAACTTAGTATAGTTCCACAGATTCAGAACTATCAAATACAATCATTCAGTTACTTGTTATACAATATTCATAGACTTAAACATCTGTTAATCAGTATTCAGATTTAGTATTCAGCATTATCACAATCTCAGTTACAGTTCATGTATTCATATATGTATTCTCACGCAGTCCTCTTTATGTTCTTCAGTAAGTTATAGTTCATGCATATGAGCCCTTGAATTCAGCCTGCCTCACTTTGCATACTGGTACATTCTTACGTACTAACACATACTTTTCTCTTGCACTATGATGTTTTATACCATAGGTTCAGATGCTCAGGTTTCCGATCATACTTAGCAATTTAGATTTCAATAGTTAAAGTCAGTGGTGAGTCCTTATAGTTCGAGGATATGATTATTTCATTATTTTAGTGCTTCAGTACTTAGCTTATTTCAGCAGTTGGAGTTAGTTGGGGATATGTCCCATCAACTCCTTATTCAGATAGTTATTTCAGTTTTTGTATTGTTATATTGTATTATCAGTTATGTTCAGTTTTGAACCTTGTGGCAAATTTCAGCCCATTATTCCGTATATTTCAGTATTATTTTACAGTTATTGCAGCAGGTACCAGTCATGGGTTAGCTTGTGGTCCTTCGGGATTATGAGTATCGTGTAGCGTTCGAGGTATCAGGATCGGGGCGGTACACTATCCAACACCTTATTATTCATTTACGTAACCAAAAACCTCTCATGCATGTATCTTCCCTATCAACCGATCTTAAAAATACTAAAATGAATTGTATGAGAAAGCCTTAATTTGGCATCAATAATTTCACTACTCCAGGAAAAGAAAGTATTGTAATAATTTGGTACCTAATCGAAATATGCAGAGGAATAATTGAAATTAGGTAAAATAAAAATTGGAGGAACAAAAATGCTTCAACAAAAGTTGACAAAATTTGATTGTTGAGAACACCGGATGGACTTGTCTCCATATTTATCCAAAATCAAGAAAAAATAACAACAACAACAATAATATACCCTTTATAGTTTCACAGGTGAGGTCTGACATGCCTTCTCAGTAAGGCATCAAAAAAGAAGAGGATTATTACGATGGTCACATGTGGGGACTCGACAACTCTTCTTCATCAAAAACCAAAATCAGCTTCGACTTTGGAGCAAGAGATTCACGAAGGAACTTTTGGAAGCAAACCTGCTGTAAAATTACTGAGAAAGCTAAGACCATGTTACTGATTTTCTAGACATATGCATTGTAAATTTGCTACTTTATTTAAGCATGATGATGATGACTATGGTAGTTGCACAAAGTTTCCAGTCCTTGATAAGTGCACTCCTGGTAGAAAGTTTTTGAATGCTATTGAAATAGTCCAGACCAAGACCTCATAAACTTCAACTTTATGAAGAATGGTTGGCTATTACGAGAAGGTATAATGTTGTATTTCCCTTGACAATGACGAGCACAAATTATGGTAATATTATCCATATAGATATAGAACAAAGCCACCAGTATGTAAGAAATAAGCTACAGAGAACAGGATCTAAGGAATCGTTTGAATTTTTCAGATTGCACTATGCTTCAATCCTAATTATCAACCTATTGCTAAAGGTGTCTTCCATGGTTTCTATAATAATTCTCAGAGAGAAGCGCTTCGAGAGTTTCTGGAACTCGAGTATCTTTTTGATAAAATGCTAGAATAAAGAGATCTTGCTACATGTCCAACCTCATTTGTTTCAGAATATTCCTATTGTGAGGATATACCCTTAGATGATTAGATGATATGGAGGATTTCTAAGAGGTTGACACGGAAGATGCTCAAGAAGAATTAATCTTAAGGTCAGATCTTGAGATTTCTTGCTTGTTTGGCTTTAAAGGCCGATGATTATGCCCCACCAAAAGAAACCAAATTTGATCAATCTATTTATCGTTTCTTGTGTTTCTCGATCATCCAATGAAATCCAAAGAAAATAAAATGACAAGTAGAAAAGTATTTTATTTTTGCCCTCTTAAGCATGAAGTTATTAGAGATAATTATACTGTCATACAGATAATTTTGGAGCTAGCTGATGCTAAGTGATCAAATACACACAAAATCTTTTTTAAGCTGTAATGATTAATGAGTTGTTGTGCTATAACAACAATTGTATGTGCGTTTTGTAGTTACCCTTAGTCTAGCAGATTCTTGTTCAGATTAAGTCTTTCTATTGTGATGTATTATATAGATAGGGGAATGGACTATAGCACCTGATGAGATAGAAGAAACTACTTCACGCGTATAAATTTTGTGTCATACGTACATATTCTACCAAATGTATTCAAGAATCGAACTTGTATCCTTCAAAACTAAATAAATAGTTTTGAAAACTCTCCTTTTTTACTAGTTGATCAAAAAGTACAAAGTCATACTATTGCATCCCGGCTAACCTCTTATTCTTGTCATGTTTGTGCAAGAGTTATGGCTAAGCGCCTTTTTCCTACTGAGGAGGTTAAAGTGTATGCGAACATTACCTTTTGTAATGCCCCAAGAGTATACCATGAACGTGACATGGTGCCTATAGTCCTGAAGGACCATAAGCTAACCTATGCTGGTACCTATTGTAAGCACTAAATAAAATATAGAGAACATGTTTCAAATTTAACTGAAAATGTCATAAGGTTTTAAATACAAAAACAATACTGAATCGAAATACTGAAAATATCTGTCTGAAAACAATACTGTAAGATTGTCAATATCAACGATGACTGAATGACTGACTGAAAATGTCCGAAAGCCTCTAACTGACAGAATCTAGAGTTGGTGGGACAAGTCCCCAACTAACCTTGATTGACTACTGAAATGAATTGAAATTAACATTAACGATCCTCGAAACATAAAGACTCACCACTGCTACTGCTGCTGATGCACTTAGAGGTCTAGGTACGGTTAGGAACTTGAGTGTCCGAACCTATGATATGAGACAACATAGTGCAAGAAAATGAATATGCGATTAGTACTTTGTAATAGTATACTAAATGGAGTTAGGATGATATGTATGGGCTCATGTGCATGAATAATAACTGAGTGTAAGTATGGTATGAGATAACTGATGTATAGCATGCATGAAAGCAGTAAAATCTGAGAATGCATGACCAAGCATATGACATTATTCTAGGATAATTTGTAAACTGAAGTACTAATACTATATAACTAGTGACTATATGCCATGGTCAAACAAGCCTGCAACTGAGTACTAGACTGATTACTAAACTAAAACAGTGAGAGTTATCATCTAACCGACATGCCCTAAAATAAGTTAATTGGGATCCAACTCTTTACCCCAATTATAAGGGTGCCAGTACCCTGCCACGGGTACTAACATTGGCTATGTAGATCCACTATAGTGTTTTTTGAAGGACTAAGGGTCACCCTCAACTGGCAGGGCCCTAATGAGATATGTGTCAACCCTCAACTGGCAGGTTAACGTCTCAACCTATGCTGGCTATGTAGTTTTGGAATGCAGGGACTACTACTAAAGGTCATACCCTCAACTAACAGGTGATCCTCTATCCCTGGGTTTGCTCGGTGCTAAATCCTAATCCCAACTAAACTGATTCTAATCACTGAAGTAAACTAAGCTTACTGACATAATGCACTGACTGAATTGATAATACTCTAATATATTCAAAACCCTTCTAAAAGTATTTAAACTAAGTAAACAGCTAAGTTTTGGGGTATTCATAACCCTCAGGACTCGGTAATAATATCAATAAGAACACCTGAGATCATTTGAAACCATAATACAACTTGGGGAACATAATAAATAGTCATTGTTCAAAATTCATCTATGAGGCATTTCATCAAACCCATGGGGGTCATGAGTTAAAGAACAAAATTAGTTTAATACATATGATAGTAACATAACATCAATATTAAAATTCATGGGTTAAGGATTTTGACATGAAATTATCATTCTCCAAACATATCAATAACTAATTCCAATGAAAAACACTTGTAAACATAGTATAAAGTCAAGATTCATGGAAGTTCATTGATAGGATTCATAAATACATGTTAATATTGTAATTGAACTTAAAAATTGGGCTCTTAAAATCCATGGATGAAAAGGGTCCATGAATCAACATCTAAGACACCTTAATTGAAGAATTCATGAAGGTTCTTGGTGGATTTCTTGAGAATTAAACTTGAATGTTGAAGGGTCTAGGGTTTGTTCTTGAGAGGAATTGCTTTTTATTTTGAGTGAAATATGAATTATGAGGAAAAAATGATGTTCCCTTTTGAATTATAAAAATCTAAAACTAGAATGTCGATTAAGGCTTCACTGCGATGTGGTGATGCCCTCATCGCCATACTCACCGCGACGTGAATCGCAGTGAGTCACTGGAAATTGACAATTGCTATTTTTCCCTTCACCAAGATGCACAAAGGTTGTCATTGCGATTTTCACTACGACGCGGTGCAATTACGGTGACTCACTAGAAATTAGACAATGGTCGAACTGACCTTCACTATGATACGGTGACCCCCTTTATTTCTATACTCACCGCGACGTGGTCCAATCGTGATGAACTACTATTTTGGGAATCAAAACAGTGTCCAAACCTCGTCCGAAAAATCCAAAACTTACCCGAGATATTCTACTTACACCCCTGAATATGAATCAACTCAAAAACTATCATCTCGAATCCCCAAAGGTAAACTTAATAATCCTCGAAGTTACAGGGAGTCAAAAGTGACTAAGTCCCTCAACACTTAGTCTTATTTTTAGGTTCTAAGCCTCTTATGCACATACTATGGTCTGAATTGAGTCAATATAATTATGGGGTATTATAATATCCCCCTCTCCTCTGGGAATATTCATCTTCGAATGAAACTGATTAAGTTAAGGATACAGAGTGACTGAGATTACATATTGATTCTGTATAACTGAAAATATGATTACATGACTGAGTCTGAACATGGTGATTGACTGAACTAATTTGTGAATATATACAATGCCATGAGCATTATTATATGGATGGAACTGAGAATGGAAAAGAAGAACTCTAAGGAAAACTATTACCTTGAGCTGAGTCTGAGTTTGCGGAGAGAAGGTGAGGGTACTTGGTACGCATGTTTGCTTCTGCTTCCTAAGTGGCTCTCCCAACGGACTGATTTCTCCAAAGAACCTTGACCAAGGGAACTTCTTTGTACCTTAGTCTGTGGATCTGGCGATCTATGATTTTAACTAGGAGTTCTTCGTAAGAAAATCCATTCTGAATATCTAGGCCCTCTAAACGAACAACAACTGCTGGATTACTAATACACTTCTTTAATAAAGAAACATGGAACACTGGATGCACTGATGCCAAATCTGCAGTCAACTCAAGCTCATACGCTACATTTCCAAAATGACTCATGATCCTGAAAGGACCTACATATCAGGGACTGAGCTTTCTCTTTTTGGCAAACCTCTTCACTCCCTTCATGGGAGATATTTTCAAATATACAAAATCACCAATCTCAAATTTGAGATCCTTTCTCCTCACATCTACATAAGATTTCTGTTGGCTCTGGGTTATTATAAGACTCTCCCTGATCAACTGAACTTTCTCCAAAGCATCAAGCACTAACTATGGCCCTATTAACGCAGTCTCACCTACCCCAAACCAACCAATAGGATATCTATATTTCCTCTCATATAAAGCCTCAAATGGAATCATTTAGATATTGGAATGATAGTTGTTATTGTAAACAAACTCAATTGAAGGCAAGTAATCATCCCAACTACCCTTAGAGTCAATAACACAAGCACTCAACATGTCCTCTAAGGTCTGAATGGTCCTCTCTGCCTGACTATCTGTGTGAGGGTGAAAGGTTGTACTGAGACGAACTTGGGTACTAAGACCCTTCTGAAAAGCCTTCCAAAAATAAGAGATAAACTGAGTACCTTTATCTGAAATTATGAAAAATAGGACTCCATGCAATCTAACCAACTCTCTAATATAGAGCTTGGCATAGTCCTTGGTTGAGTAAGAAGTCTGGACTGGCAAGAAATGGACTAACTTGGTCATCTTGTCCATAATGACCCAAATCGAATCGTGGTAACGACAAGTTCAAGGCAAACCCATCACAAAGTCCATGTTTACCTCTTCCCACTTCCAAGTGGGGATAATGAACTCCTGCATAGAACCACTAGGCTTTTGGTGCTCAATCTTAACCTACTAACAAGCAGAGCACTTAGTTACAAACTCTGCAATATCTTTTTTCATACCGCTCCACCAATAGGTCTCCCGCAAATCACGATACATATTAGTGTCCCTTGGATGAATTGAGTAATGCTCACCATGCGCTTTTGCAAGAATTTTCTATCTCAACCCATCTACATATGACACACAATATATTCTTGCAATGCAACACTCTATCTCCCCCTTGGGAGAAAACCTCCACTTTCTGATCTCTGATTGACTCCTTCAAATTAACTAGACTAGGTTCCCTGTCTTACTTTTTATTCACTATGTCAACCAAAGAATATTCTAAACTATTCTGTACCCACACACTACCCTCAAATGAATCAACCAAACGAATGCCTAATCTAGCCAACTGATGAACCTCCTCAACCAAATGCTTTTTATCACTCTTAACATGAACTAGACTATCCATAGACAATCTACTAATAGCATCTGCCACTACATTGGCCTTGCTCGGATGATACAAAATACTCATATCATAATCTTTCAATAGTTTTAGCCGCCTTCTCTGACAAAGATTCAAATCTCTCTGCAAAAATACATACTAAAAACTCTTATGGTCTATGAATACATCAACATGCATACCATATAGATAATGCCTCCAAATTTTCATGGCAAAGACCACAGCCTCTAACTCAAGATCATGGGTAGATAATTCTTTTCATGGGGCTTAAGTTGTCTAGAGGCATAAGCTATGAATATACCTCTCTGTATCAAAACATAACCCAAACCGACTCTGAAAGCATCACAATAAACAACAAACTCATCTGAACCATCGAGTAACTTTAAAATCGAGGTTGAGGTGAGTCGAGTCTTTAACACCTAAAAACTCTTCTCGTAAGAATCTGACTACTGAAACTTGACTTTCTTCTAACTCAATATGGATATGAGGGATGTAATAGATGAAAAACCTTCAACAAACCATCTGTAATAGCAAGAAAAACCCAAGAAACTCCTGATATCTGATAGAGAGATGGATCTGGGACATTTTTTCACTACTTTGGTCTTTTGAGGGTCAACTCTAATACCATCATCCAAAATAATATGGACAAGGAAAGCTACTGAATTTGGCCAAAACTCACTTACTAAATTTATCAAACAACTAATGGGATCTAAGAGTCTGCAAGATGATTCTAAGATGGTCTGCATGTTCATTTTCATTACGGGAATAGACAAGGATATCGTCTATGAAGACTATAATGAACATGTCCAAGTACTATTTGAACACTTGGTACATCAAGTCCATGAAAGCTACTGGGGCATTGGTAAGACCAAAAGACATGATTACAAATTTGAAGTGGCCATACTGATTTCTAAAAGCTGTTTTTAAAATGTCATATTCTCTAACTCTGAACTGATGATGAAATCTATCTTAGAGAAGTAACTGGCACCCTGAAGTTGGTCAAACATGTCATTGATTCTGGGGAGTGGGTACTTATTCTTGATGGTGACTTTGTTCTACTAATGGTAATCGATGCATATTCTGAGAGAACCGTCTTTCTTTTGCACGAAAAGATTGGAGCGCTCCATGGGGAAACACTGGGCCTAATGAACCCCTTATCTAGAAGGTCTCTTAATTTCTCTTTCAACTCTTTGAGTTTTGCCAGAGCCATTCTGTATAGATAAAAGAGATAGGCTGAGTATCTGGAAGTAGGTCTATTCCAAAGTCAATTTTCCTTTCAGAAGGAACTCTAGGAAGATCTTCAGGGAACACATCTAGAAATTCCCTTACTACTGAAACTGACTCAAGATTTGGAGTCTCTAAACTAGAGTCTTTAACTCAAACACGATGGTAGATGCACCCCTAAGCAATTATTTTTCTCGCTTTAAGGTACGAAACAAGCTAACCCCTAAATGCTGAAGTACTACACTTCCATTCAAGGACTGGATCATTCAAAAACTAAAAATGAATAACTCTATTTCTACCAAGTGAGGATGTACATAATGATAAGAATCTAAGATGTATTACACGTCAAAGAATGTAAACTTCATTTGGTTCGGATTTTGTAATAGTTCTCGTAGAAAATGAGCCTCAAACATTTAAAGAAGCGATGTCATCGTCAGAATCATCCTTTTAGAAAGAGGTAGTCAATAGTGAGATTGATTCAATCTTAAGCAACCATAAGTGGGAATTGGTTGATCTTCCTTCAGGAAATAAACCTTTAGGTTCTAAATGGATCTTCAAAAGAAAAATGAAGGCGAATGGTACTATTGACAAATACAAGGCAAGACTTGTTGTAAAAGGCTTTAAACTGAAAGAAGACCTTGATTACTTTGATACATACTCTCCATAATAAGGATAACATTAATTAAAATGTTAATTTCCTTGGCGAAAGTATATAGTCTTGAAATCCATCAAATAGATGTAAAAACACCATTCTAAAATAGAGAATTGGAGGAAGAAATTTACGTGGAACAACCTAAGGGTTCTATGGTTCCAAAAAAAAATAAGGTGTGTAAATGTAATACCCCGAAAAATTTTTCGTTGAAATTTTGTGTGTAAACGTGTTGGGTTCTATCTTCTAGAATGAATTATAATTTTTTTCGTGCGGAATATCTTAGATTATGACCCACCATTACGTAGAGTATCAAATAATATTTCCAATGATATGTGGATCAGCCAAAATGGACACCCGAGCGACGAGTTATGAATATTCCGATTGAACCGTGAATAGTAGTGAACAGTAAAACGTGCAGGAAAAAGTACTGAGGCCTGGCGTATTTTTGCTCCAACTTTAAACAATTATAACTCATTGTACATAATGATCTGGGTGATCTAATATATATCAATGGAAATTTATGCGAGTCCTCTTTCCAATGAAATTGGTTTCATCCAATTTTTCTATCGGAGCAAAATGTTATGGTCAATCTACTTCAGCCTATCAAAAGTGAATTTTTGGGTCAACTTCAAATGATCATAAATCCTCGTACACAATGATCTGGGTGAGGCACTATATATCAATGGAAAGATATGAGAGTCCTCTTTCTAATGAAATTGGTTTCATCTAATTTGGATATTGAAGTAAAATATTATGGTTGATCTACTTCAGACTATCAAAAAAGTCCACCAAAGGACAAATTTGAGAATTATTTGATTTTTAGGGGTGTTTTGGTCATCCCCCCTCACCCAAAATCCATCCAAACCCTATATTAAAGCCTATTAGAAGCATTATATGTTATATTTCATCAAATTCCCTCAAAAATAAAACCCTAAGCTCCTACATCCAACTTCAAGAACCTCCAAAGTTCACCATTAATTCTGCAAATTTATTCAAGATTCCAAGTTCCTAGTTCAAGAAGAACCTCCAAATTTCACCATTAATACTGCAAATTTATTCAAGATTCCAAGTTCCTAGTTCAAGAACTCCAAGAACCATCATTCAAAGGCATGATTAACGTCTCAAAAATGAGTATCAATCTAAATTTCATCATTCAAGGTATGTGGGGTTTTTCAACAAGAACTCTCTTTTGTTATTGTGCCCAAAAGTAATTTTCTTTACAAAAGCATGATTTTTATTTGATTTTTATGAATTTGAAGCATGAACCCGTATCTTATGATGATTATTATGAAATCTTGAAATTTATGATTTTGAAAGATGAATTTACATGTGTGGAGATATAAAGCATTAATCTTGAATGATATTTATCATGATTTGATATTTAGGTCGTGAATCCCTATTGAAAATTTTGTTTTTTTGAGAAAGTGTGTTATAAGCACGTTGATGTTAACTATTTGAGATATTTTGAATGATTTGACCTTTTGGTCTTAATGGAGTTGTTTTGAACTCGAGTGTGAAAGAAATCCACAACGTGGTTGATTTTGATAGATGGGAAGCATGATGGATCCCGATGTATATTTATATATTACTGAAATTGTTTTGTTGTGGATTGTCTTTGAAATGATCTGAGCAAAGTCCAGGAGAAATCTTTAGCACCGAGTGGGAGGTATAAAGTGACCTTACTTCCCTAGAACTACATGCCCCCATAGGAGTGAGCCTGAGGCTGATTTATATAGTGATCACTAGTTTGTGTGGATTTGATATTGATAGTCCTACTCCGATGGCAAGGATAGGATGGCTCTTCTCAACGTGGATTGTACGTTGGACTCAATGTAGCTCACATGGTTTATGTCGGTTATAGGATCTCCCAGTGTGTGTGTGTTTCCTTGTGTCTATGGTGAATGGTTAAGCGATTTGAAAGTGGAATTGTGAAAGTTATTCTTTCAAAAGATTTACATGATATTTATATTATGAGAATTGATATTCTTGATGAACTGAAAGTGATTGACAAATTATATGATGACTCACATGTGTTATTGTACTTATTTCATCCTATCATGATTATGATGATTTTCTTTGGGCTATGTAAGTCTTTCATACATCCTGCATATTTCTTATAAATATTTATGATGATGATGTTTATACAACTGCATACACCCCCATATACTCGGTTCCTTTCCATGGTACTGACCCACATCTTCAGATGTGGGCTGCATTTTCTGGGAATGTAGGTTTAGGTGCTCAGTTCCAGGTTCGACAGTGATTCTCCGGGCATGCTGTTCTACATCCTCTATTGTGGTGAGTCCTTATATTCCGAGGATGTGATGTCTGATGTTGGTTTCACGGAATTGTTTACATTTGATAACTGAGTATGAGTCAGTTGGGGCATGTCTCAATGGCTCGCTGGTTTTATTGATTTTCTTAGTGGCTTGTCAGATTAGTATTGATGTTGGGAGTTAACTAATAAGTCGTATTTTGTTATCTTTCTGAAATTCTTTTATTCTTGGATGATGATTACTCTGTTGATATTTGAGGGTTATTCATGGAAACCCCGTTGATTTGTGTTGAACTGAATGAAAATGGCTTAAAGGGTTAGCTTGGGGATACTCGTAGCCTCAAGCACCGTGTGACGCTCCAGGACCCATTTTCCGGGGCGTTACAGTAAACTTGTTAAGTCAATTTATGGACTAAAACAAGAACCTAAACAGTGGCATGTGAAGTTTAACCTAACCATGTTGGCAAACGGGTTCAAGATAAATGAATGTGATAAATTTGTTTACATTAAAGACACTCCAAATCACCAAGTCATTGTTTGTTTGTATGTGGATGATATGTTGATCATCAGTAAGGACATTTCGGGCATAAATGCTACGAAATGAATACATAAGAGAAAGTTTGATATGAAAGACCTTGAAATTATAGATGTGATCTTCGGAATAAGAATCCATAGAAAAACACAAGGGTTGGAGTTTCTATGGTCTCATTACATGAAAAAGGTACTTGACAAATTTAAGTATCTGGAATTTGGTATTGCCAAGACCCCATTAGATGTGGGCTTTGCACTTCAAAAGAATGAAGGTAAAAGTGACTCACATTTAAAGTATGCAAGACTATTGGGATGTTTAATATATATAATGAATTATATATCACCAGACATAGCATATGCTTTTAGTAAGTTGAGTCAATACATGAGTAATCCCAGTAAAACTCATTGGGTACAAGGAAAAGAGTTTTGGGGTATCTTAAATACACTCAAGACTATGCTTTACATTTTAATAAATATCCCATAGTAGTTGAAGGATATAGTGATGCAAATTGGATCGAATGAAGTAAAATACATGAGTGGATATGTATATACTATTGGTGAAGGAGCGGTCTCTTGGAATCATCCAAATAGACATGTATTGCTCGCTCCACAATGAAATATGAGTTTATCGCGTTGGATAAAGATGTTGAATAAGTAGAATGGCTATGGAATTTTTGGGAAGATATTCCTTATTGGCCCAAACTAGTGGCACCAGTATGTATACACTGTGATAGACAATCGGTAATATGTAGGGCAAAGAGCATGATGTACAATGGTAAATATCTTCACATATGATAGAGACATAATACCATTAGGGAACATCACTGTTGACTATGAGAAGTCAAAGGATAATGTGTCAGATCCATTTAAAAAGGCCTATCTAGAGAAGGAGTTGAGAGGACATCCAAGGGAATGGGTTAAAGGCCTAGGACAAGTCAGCATGACAGTAAATCTACCTAGCATACTAGAGATCCTAAGATCTAGGTTCAAGGAGATCAAACAAAGTTGTGTCTACCAGATTCAACATTGTCAATTTAACCAACCCATGTAGACAATATTTAGTAAACAAGGATAAGGCTTATGGTGTGAAGTCTTTTAATGATTATCTAAATTTGGCAGATTTGACCAAATAGTTTAATCTATAGGATTGAAAATTTAGAAATCACCTATGTGAGGGTGAAGTGGAAGCTGCTTCATGGAGAATATTAGTAAAGGCTTATTCTCTAAGATCTTTTGAGACCGGGATGTGTTCATGGCTGAAACGAATAAAACCGTGAGAACCATAAATGGTAAAAGGTTAGTTGTGTAATGTGTGTTGTCTAGGTGTACATTAAAGCTTGAAAATTAAAAGATATCAAATTTACTGATTAACCGAGTGCATCTGATGAATGTTTACTACAGAAAGTTCAAAGGGAAACGCACTTATCCAGATGCAATCAGTCTTTGCTTGATAATAACATACTTGTCCATAAAGTTTTATGAAAAAGTAGCCATTCCCCATTAATGTGGGGGATTGTTATAGGTTCTAGATCAAAAGTGTTAATGGAAAATGGAGGGAACTAAGTGGAGGGAAGAATTGAGGTAACACTCAAAAAATGAAAAGTGTACTAAAAAATGGAAAGTCTACTAATTCTCCCAAGTTGGTGGGAGAAGTAAACTTTCAAGTATTTATATTAAGAAACACTTACTCCACATGGTAAGTGAGGCAAGAACTAAGAGGTGCCTCACGCCGTCATCGTCTTCACTCGCTCAGCTCGGCTTCGGCTTCGGATATGGATTTGGATTAGTCAAATGATCGATCGATGAGATCTATCTTTTTAAAAAAAATTTATTTAAACAGTCTGAAAAACCAATGGAAAAACACAACCAATTTTGTTTGTAGTTTTTGAACCTCTATTAACATGCATGCATGCAGTGCAGAAACAACTGCAGAATTCCAAATGTTGCTTCAAAAGGGATCCAACCCTTCAATGAAATGACATACTGATTAAAAAAAAGGTGTCTTTTCGGATGGTTGTGACTATCTAGTAAAGAGACACACTGATTCGATGAACAAACATAACTATTTCGATGAATAGACATGACTGTTCAAGAGGACATATCTTTCCTAATGAACCATTGCCTCTTTTCGGAATAGGAACCTAATGGCTATATAAACATGCATTTATCCATATGTTTAGGTATGAAATTTTTCCTACATTAAAAAAACATTTCTTGATTTCTGAAATACTCTGTGTGATCATCTAACCATTGAGTGAGTTCAAAGAGAATCCAATCATTTGAGGCACCACTACAGTTGGATTGTTAGGACATTTTATCCTAGGAGGAAAATTCCACAACCTTGGGTACTTGAGGGGAATTATTTCCTTGAGGACACTATGTGAAGTCGAAGGACTTGGCCTTTTTTGGTTTCCTCTAATTTTTTAAAAAACACACTTCTTTAAAAGGTCTTTTTTATCTTGTATTGGGGGTGTTACATAACTTTATAAGTGTTCTTAGTTTATACTTGAACTTGTGTTGAAGTTGTTGTGCAGAAATATAGATTTTGTGTACCCGAATACAACAATCTTAAGGAAATAAGTTTTGGAATTTGCATTGCGTGGTTTCTGGAGATTAAAGCTTTATGCTTTCTACTCAGTTTGAACTTAACTAATGGTTTGAAGAAATAAAATCTTCATAACAAGTTAAAGATCACTCGATTGATGATTGAAAGTCATAAAAACTTCATCATTAAACTAGAAATAAGGGGTGTTTAAAGTTGCTACAATAAGTAATATTTTGATATACTAAATTCATTGTCTTGTGGTGACAGAAAAATGACTACTAACAATCAAGTGAATGATGTTGCAATGAATGCGGCAGCAACTAATGTTGCCACAATAAGTCGTACGCATGCTCTGCTGGCAATGGCATCAGTGGAAAAACTTGAAAAATTCACGGGTGTTGATTTCAAAAGGTGGCAACAGAAGATGTTCTTCTACCTTACAAATTTATGCCTTCAACTATTCACATCTAAATAAGCTCATGAGGTTCCCGATGAAACTTTGAACCAGGAGAAATTTATCGTTACAGAGGCATGGAACCACTCAGATTTCCTATATAGGAATTACATTCTAAATGGCCTCCAAGATGAACAACACAAAGTGTATAGTAGAATGAAAATGAAAAAGGAGTTGTGGTGTGCGCTAGAAAGAAAATACAAGACTAAGGATGCGGGAACCAAAAAATTTTTCACTGTAAGATTCCTTGAGTTTAAAATGATTGACAGCAAGTCTATTCTATCTCAGGTCCAGGAACTACAAGTAATCATCCATGATCTCCTCGAGGAAGGCATGAGTTTGATGAATACCTCAGTTGAACATGTCAAAAATGTTCACATAAACTTTATTATAGGTTTGGTTATGAACGATCCGTTTCAAGTTGCAGTAATAATAGAGAAGTTACCACCATTGTGGAAGGACTTCAAGAACTACTTAAAACATAAGCGAAAGGAGATGAAAGCCGAAGATCTTATAGTGAGACTGCGCATTGAAGAAGACAATAAAGCCACAAAAAGGAGGTCGAAAGGAAATTCTACAATAAGTGGAGAAAATATTGTAGAAGTCGACCACAACAACACTAGAAACAGAAGAAAGTTGGACAGGAAAGCAATCAATTCAAGAAGAAATTCAAGGAAAAATTCTTTAATTGTGGCAAGATTGGCCTCAAGTTAAAAAATTGTCGTGCCCCAAAGAAAGGGAATAAAAGGACCAAGCAAATATGGCTGAGTCCAAGAAAGAAATGGACAATCTGTGTGCCATGCTATCTGAATGCAACTTAGTGGGAAAGCCTCAAGAATGGTGGATGGATTCCAATGCCACCTGCCATATTTTTGCTAATAAGAAGTTATTTGTTGCTTTTTCTCCGATTCAAGGCAAAGAGAAGATATACATGGCCAACTCCACAACTGCAAAAGTTGAAGGAACAAAAAAAGTCTGTCTGAAAATAACATCAGGCAAAGTGTTGACTTTGAACAATATCTTGTATATACTGGAGTTACAGAAGAACTTTTTGTATCACTTCTTGACAAAAATGGATTCAAATATGTATGTGTTTCCAAAATATTTTACTTAGTAAAGAAGAAGTATATGTAGAAAAAGGCTACCTCATAGAGGGCCTATTCAAAATAAATGTAACGAATATTGAAATCAATAAAAGTTCAGTTTCATCTTACTTGCTTGAGTCTTATGATTTTTGGCATGAATGATTAGGATATTTCAATTGCAAAACATTATGAAAACTGATTAACTTAGAATTTTTGCAAAACTTTGAGTTCAATAAATCAAAATATCAAACGTGTGTGGAATCAAAGTATGCTAAGCATCCGTATAAGTCTATTGAAAGGAATTCCAATTCCTTAGACTTAATCAACACAAACATTTATGATATTAAGTCAACACCATCTCATAGTGGAAAAAAATATTTTATAACTTTTATTGACGAATGCATGAGATACGGTTATCTCTATTTGCTAAATAGTAAGGATGAAGCAATAGATATGTTTAGGCAATATAAAATAGAAGTTAAAAATCAGTTAGAGAAAAAATCAAAATTATAAGAAGTGATAGGGGCGGAGAATATGAATCTCCCTTTGCCCAAATATGTGTAGAGAATGCAATTGTGCATCAAACTATGACCTCGTTTTCACCTAAATCTAATGTAATTGTGGAAAGGAAAAATCAAACTTTGAAGGAAATAATGAATGCCTTACTTATAAGTTCACGTTTACCGCAAAACTTGTGGGGGGAAGCTATCCTTACAACTAACCGAATACTCAATAGAGTGCCCCATAGTAAGACACAATCAATTCAATATTAAAAATGAAAAGGAAGGAAACTCAACTTGAAATATTTTAAAGTGTGAGGGTGTCTAGCGAAGGTGCAAGTTCCTATGCCTAAAAGAGTAAGGATTAGGACCTAAGACGGTGGACTGCATGTTCATAGGATATGCTAAAAATAGTAAAGCATGTCGGTTTTTGGTTCATAAATCTGAACATCCGAATATCAATGAAAATACAGTAGTTGAATCAGCTAATGCTGAATTCTTTAAACATATTTACCCGTATAAAACTAGACATAAACAGTCTAGTAGGGGTCTAAATGACCTCGAGATGAACTGAGTAAGGATGTACATAATGATGAGAATCCAAGATGTAGTACATGTCATAGAACGTCAAATTCGTTTGGATCAGATTTTGTAATATTTCTCTTCGAAAGTGAGCCCCAAACATTTTAAAAATTGATGTCATTATTAGACTTATCCATTTTGAAAGAGGCAGTCAATAGTAAGATTGATTCAATCTTAAGCAACAATAAGTGGGAGTTGGTTGATCTTCCTCCAGGAAATAAACCTTTAGGTTCTAATTGATCGAGTGCATCCGATGCATGTTCACTACGGAAATTTAAAAAAAAATCCACTTTTCCAGATGCAATCAGTCATTCCTTGATGATCACATACTTGTCCGTAAAGTTTTATAAAAAAAAAAGCCATTCCCCATTCATATGGAGGAATGTTGGGTTCAATAATAAAGTGTGAATGGAAAATGTTGGGAACCAAGTAGAGGAAAAATTGAGATAACACTCCAAATGAAAAGTGTACTAAAAAATGGAAAAGTAACTCAAAACTGCACCAATGTGAGAGAATTTAGTAGACTTTTCTATTCTTTAATACACTTTCCATTTTGAGTGTTATCTTAATATTTTCTCCACTTGGTTCCTCTATTTTTCATTCACACTTTAATCTTGAACCCAACACAATTAGCTTCAACCATAAACACTTTAACATTCAAAATGATAAGTTGTAGTGTGAAAAAATAGAAGACATAATGGAAAAGCACATTGATAATACCGACGATGAAACGATATGATCTACGCTCATAACCATCTTTGGTTTTCTTTGAAAAATAGTTTCAATAAAGGGACATCTTGACAAAATTGACGACGAAGTTGTTGGGAGAAAAACATGAAGAAGAAGAAGAAGAAGACAAAAATCCGTAGTGTTTTTATAGAAGTAGAGAATGCAAACCAAATTAGACACAATTAGAAGACTAATTTGGAAAAAGACATGCAAATTTGATAAAAAGAGAATACTCAGAAACCAATTAGAACAATAATTTGCAAAAAGGCATGTAATAAAATTTGAGGGAATATTTTTTAAAGAAATTTAATTGGGTAAAAAAAGATGAAACGGCGATTTTGTCTAAAGACGAATTGTTTTAATGAAGGGAAAAAAGTTTGAATCACTTTTCTAAGAGTCTTCACACTTTTAATATATTGTAGATACATTTTTACTCTTCTACGCTTCAAGTATTTTTAAATTTTTCATACTCATTTTTCTTTCAACTTCTATTTTTATATCTTTTTTCTTTTTTTTTTTATTCTTCCTTGAATTTTATGTGTTTTTTCTTGTTAATTTCTTTGTCTCAATCTTTATTTTTTTATCAAGCATTATTTATATTTTATTTCTCTACCTATTTTTTAATTCATTTATCTCGACTTTTTTCTCTTTCTTTATTTTTATCTTTCTTATTTTCTTTATTTTCATTTTTCTCAATTTTTTTCTTCTCTTTTATCTTAACCTTATTTTTTTCTTCTCTCTTTTTTTCTTTTTTCCCAATCTTTATTTTTTGTCTTTTTTCTTTTTTTCTTTTTTTCTCAACTTGTATTATATTTCGCTAATGAACGGAAAGTTGGATAATCCGCAAAGAGGATCTTCTTTCTTTGACATTAAAATAAATTAAGGGCGTGGCTTATTTTTTGAATGTCTTTTGGGATAAGTCTTACCTGTAAGTCAAGGGTTATAGAACATCTCATACATCAAGACATAATGTGGTAGTACCAAGTCTGGCTCGTGCGCGTAACTTGTTTAAAATTCTTGAGCTAAGTCTTGCCTTTAAGACAGACTTATAAAGTATCTCATAAAATAGGACATAAGGAAGTAACGATTGCCCATGGGGAGTAACTTTTTCTTTTGCGAGGTTCTTGAGTTAGGTCTTGTCTTAGAGGCAAGACTAATAGAACATAGAATGAGGTAGTGTCAACTCTTGCCCATCAGGCAAACTTGTTGTTTGAACCTTGGGCTAAGTCATGCCTCTAAGGTAAGAGTCAAAACGTCTCTTAAATCAAAACAAAATGTGCTAGAGTCAACTCTTACCCATGAGGCATAACTTTATGGTTAGAAAGTTCTTGGCCTATGTTTTACCTTTAAGGAAAGTTATAGAGTATCTCATAAGTTAAAACACAATGTGGTAGTGTCAACTCATGTCTATTTACATATCTTGTTGTTTGAAAGTCCTTGAGATAAGTCTTGCCTCTAAGGCAAGATTTGTTGAACATCTCAATAATCAAGACACAATGTGAAAGTGTTAACTCCTGTTCTTGGGACATAACTTGTTATTTGAAAGTACTTGGGCTAGGTCTTGCCTCTAAGGCAATAGTTATAGAGCATCTTATAAGTCAAAATACAATGTGGTAGTGTCTACTCTTTCCCATTGTACGTAACTTATTGTTTGAAAGTCCTTGGACTAAGTCTTGCCTCTAAGGCAAGGTTATAGAACATCTCATAAATCAAGACACAATGTGAAAGTATTAACTCTTGCTCGTGGGGCATAACTTATTATTTGAAACTCTTTGGGCTAAGCCTTGTCTCGGTAGTACCAACTCTTGCCCATTGTATGTAACTTGTTGTTTGAAATTCCTTGGACTAAGTCTTTCTTCTAAGGTAAGAGTTATAAAATTTTTCATAACTAAAACACAATCTAGTAGTGTCAACTTTTACCCATGGGGCGTAACTTGTTATTTAAAAGTCCTTGAGCTAAGTATTACCTTTAAGAAAAGAGTTATAAGACATCACATAAATCGAGACACAATATTGTAGTGTCAACTCTTACCCACGGAGTATAACTTATTATTTGTGAGGAATCCAATAAAAGAAAAGTAATAGAAGTTGAGAAAAAAGAAAAAAAATAAATAAAAACATTGAAAGAAAAAAAAAACATTCAAAGAAAATAAAAAAGAGAAACAAAAAAATGTTAAGAAGAGAAAAGGAAAAAATATAGAAAAAAATAAAGGTTGAAAAAAAAAACAAAACAAAACTAAAGGTTCATAAAAATAAATAAATAAAAATCACAGTAAATTTAAAAAATGAGAAAAGAAAATGAAAGTTGAGAAGAGAAAAAGAAAACAATAAAGATTGCTGAGAAAAATTTGAAAAAAAAAAAAGAGAAAATAAAAAAAATAGAGTAAAACAAAAAAAGAAAAAAAAAATATAAGTTGAAAGATAAACATGTATAGAGAGTTGTTTAAAAATATTTGAGATATAGAGGGGACAATAATTATTTGGTCCATACATAAAAATAGAAAGAAAACTAGTTTTGTAAGTCTTTTTTTATGAGAGACAAAATAGCAAAGCCGTTTATATAGTTTACAAAATAGTGGGTGATTTTATATTTTTGTCTCCCATAAGAAAAGTCTTTAACGATATTTTCAAGGTGGTCATTTTTTATCTACTGGAGGCACGCAGTGCAGTGTATTCTTTTTCAAAGCAAAGCAAAGTTGGGTCACATGTGCAAATAGCCTCTCAAGTATTTTATGGGGGGATATACTATACTTTTTAATATGTGCATATTTTTTTACATGTCTGGAGATTAGGTACACATGTTTTATTTAACATGCATTTTCAGCTTGTTGTATTTGATAGAAACAAACTTACATATAGTAGGGAAAATGGTCAAATTTACAACCCCCCTCCCATCCACCCACAAACTTTTTTAATCAAATTTCCCTCTTTAATTTGAAAAATTAACTAAATATATCATTCCTCATACTTTGGGGTCAACCCTCCCTATCATACTTTGTGGCTAAAGTTACCCTCGCTGTTAAGAATTTTTTCAGATGTACCATTTCTAAAAATAAAAAGGTTAAAAAACATAGCCCTCGGTTCTATTAGTATGAATTTCACCGCTAAGTGCATATCAAAATTTGAAATATTCAATGGGTCTAAGCATCGCTAAGTACCATTTTTTATGAACTTTACGTACATGGATGCAGATCCAAGAACTGAGGGGAGGGGGTATACTTGTTTGTATCTATACTGATGCAAATTTATATTTTATGAGCTATACACTGATAAATATCCAGTAGCCTAATCTCGTTGAAAAAATTTGACATGAAGAACTGAGAGGGGGGTAGATTTTTCTATGTCTTTTTTTATGGATAGGGTTGGGTCAGATTGAATCAGGTTAGATTAGGGTGTTTTTATTTTTTTTAAAAAATGGAGTTACTTAACACTAATTTGGACTTTTCTATTAAATGAAGGTTACAAGTGAAAAGTTTCTTAACAACCAGGGTAATTTGACCCATAGTCTGACAACGAGGGTAAATTTAACCCAAAGTATGAGGAAGGGCATATTTAGCCAAATTTTCAAAGTAAAAAAAAGTAAATTTGACCCTTTTCCCTATAATGTTCAACTGAAATTTTCGAGCAAGTTTGAAGGGAACTATATGTGTTTGGACTTTGGCATTTAGTTTTCATGCTGTAATAACAATGTTAAGCTTTTACAACCAGGGTACCTATCCGAATGATCAATTTTATGCCTACTTTTCATGTAGGCATAATACATAAACATGTCTTTTATTTTGATCTTAGTTTGCATTGTGTCATTCAATTTTGAGTGTGCATAAGTAG
>NC_061113.1:253300598-253326261 GCF_002878395.1 Capsicum annuum
AAAAAAATGGAGATCTCTCTCTTGTGTGCTCTTAGTGTGTGGAAATTATGTGATTATGATGAAGAAAAAGGGGATCCCATCATCTCTGTATTCATTCTCCCTTGGATATTACTGTGTGTATCTCCCTATCTATGGAAATTATCCCCCAATTTGGGTCCCCGTAAGTGTATATGTATATTGTGTATTTCTTTTTGGCCAAGAAAAAGGGAGGGGTCACGTGGGGTAGGGGTGAGGGTAGGGGTATGGGGTGGTTAGGTGAGAGGTGAGGTGTTGTTTTTAATTGGAGGAGTAGAGGTTAGGTGTCCATTTTTGCTTGGGTGGGTTGTTGGAATATTAGAATGAGACAAAGTTTGTTATGACTCGTTATTTGGATAAAACAACATAAAAACAAAAATAAATACATAAATAAGTAAAAGATGAAGTGATTATTTATTTTCTTGGGAAAAATTATAAAAATGGGGTTAAATTGTGTGATATCAGAATAAGAAATATTTTTGACGGGACAAAATTATGTGTCTACATCATGCCCCCTTTGAATGTAAACACCAAGTGTTTTCATACAAAGAAGTAGACAACGAGATAGAATTTTGTCCCGATCATTATTCGAAAAAAGCAATAGAAGAAAGAAGGGCAACTTAGTCTGGACTTAGGACACCCTACCTACCCAATTTATCAGGGAGTCAAGTGACAAGTATCTCAAAGGATTGAAAGGAGATGGACTATACCGAGTTGGAGAGTCTAGTGAGGTTCCATCGAGGTTTCGGTCTGCGGCTCTGTCATTACATCAAAATAAAATTAGAAGTTAACATATAAATGAAATTAGAAAATCCTATATATGCAGCTTTCCTTGACTCTTGGCTCGAGTTTTATCACCCTATTCTTCAGGCGGGCTCCTGACTTGCAATTTCTTTCGACTTGTTGCTTGGATTTCAATTGCTTCGCTTTGTTGCTCGACGTTCATTTATTCGCCCTGCTCTTCAGGCGGGCTTCTAACTTGCCATTTTTGTCTTTCAATTTCATCACCCTGTTCTTCAGGAGGGTTCCCTACTTACAATTTCTTCAATTCCCCATTTCGTCACCCTGTTCTTCCGGCGGGCTCCTTAAATCAGAATCAAAACTAGAACGACAATTATCCCAAACAAAGATTATAATAAAGAAGGATTTCATCATTTTTTGAAAGTAATGTCCCATTTTCTCAGAGGGTCCTAAATAGAAAGTAACTTTCTATTTTTCGAGAGGGTCCTGAACATAAAGTAAAATCCCATTTTTCAGGAGGGTCCTGAACAAAAAGTAAAATCTCATTCTTTAGGAGGGTCCTGAACAGAAAGTAAAGTCCCATTCTTTAGGAGGGTCCTGAACATAAAGCAAAGTCCCATTCTTCAGGAGGGTCCTGAACTTAAAGTAAAGTCTCATTTTTCTGGAGGGTCCTGAACAGAAAGTAAAATCCCATTTCTCAGAAGGGTCCTGAACATAAAGTAAAATCCCATTTTTTAGGAGGGTCCTGAACAGAAAGTAAAGTCCTATTTTTCAGGAGGATCCTGAACAGAAAGTAAAGTCTCATTTGTAAGGAGGGTCCTAAACAGAAAGTAAAGTCCCATTTTTCAGGAGGGTCCTGAACAAAAAGTAAAATCCTATTTTTCAGGAGGGTCTTGAACAGAAAGTAAATTCCTATTTTTAGGAGGGTCCTGAACAGAAAGTAAATTCCCTTATTCAGGAGGGTCCTGAACAGAAAGTAAACTCCCATTTTTCAGGAGGTCCTGAACAGAAAGTAAAGTCCCATTTTTCAGGAGGGTCCTGAATAAAAAGTAAAGTCCCATTTTTTAGGAGGGCCCTAAACAGAAAGTAATGTCCCATTTTTTAGGAGTGCCCTGAATAGAAAGTAAAGTCCTATTTTTCAAGAGGGTCCTGAACAGAAAGTAAAATCCCATTTTTCAGGAGGGTCCTGAACAAAAAGTAAAATCCCATTTTTCATGAGGGTCCTGAACAAAAAGTAAAATCCCATTTTTTAGGAGGGTTCTGAACAGAACGTAAAATCCCATTTTTCAGGAGGGTCTTGAACAGAAAGTAAAGTCCTATTTTTCAGGAGGGTCCTGAACAGAAAGTAAAATCCCATTTTTCAGGAGGGTCCTCAATAGAAATTAAAGTCCCATTTTTAGGAGGGTCCTGAACTGAAAGTAAAATCCCATTTTTCAGGAGGGTCCTGAATAGAACGTAAAATTCCATTTTTCAGGAGGGTCTTAAACAGAAAGTAAAGTCCCATTTTTCAGGACGGTCTTGAACGGAAAGTAAAATCCCATTTTTCAGGAGGGTCCTGAACAAAAGTAATGTCCCATTTTTTAGGAAGGTCCTGAACAGAAAGTAAAATCTTATTTTTCAGGATGGTTCTGAACATAACGTAAAATTCTATTTTTTCAGGAAGGTCCTGAACAGAAAGTAAAGTCCTATTTTTCAGGAGGGTCCTGAACAGTTAGTAAAGTCCCATTTTTCAAGAGGATCTTGAGCAGAAAGTAAAATCCCATTTTCTAGGAGGGTCCTGAACAGAAAGTAAAATCCCATTTTGCCTTCCCCACGGTAGCTGAAGTTGCTAAAAAGAAATTTGCCCCTGGTTTATCAAAGATAATTTTTTCAGTTAAAAACTTAGTGGTGGTTTGCACCACTTGGCTTCTCAAGCATCTGCTCCAGCACTAGTTCCTTTCATCTTTGTTTTAAATCACTGATACTTGCTCTTGTCTTGTTGCATCATTGACCCAGATCAGATCAGGGGAAATAAATTTGACTCAAACACCGAGTTTTTATTTTACCTTACCTCTAAGATGCACCATTTTACATCTAATACTCCCATGAATCCAGGAACCTGTCAGTTGAAGACTACCTTTAACTTGCTTTGAATTATGCTCATTTTTCTTTCATGTGCTGGTTTTGGCTTTTCCTCATACAATTGGGAAGAATGGTAGCAAGTTTTGAAATCTTTTCTCACTTGTTTTGACACAGACTTGACTCAAAATGTAAAGAAATGATAGTGATTTTTATTCCTACAAATGACATAAAAAGACAAAAATATGCAAACGAAAGAAAAAGGCAATGTCCCTTATTAAAGAAGAAAAGAAAGAAAAATAAAACTTATCTGAATGCGGCAACCAACTCCAATGAGTATGACATGCATTTTGGATTAAGTTGTCTGATCTTTCTACCCAAACTTCAATCTTCTGTTGTTGAGTTCATTCCTTTCCACTGAGTTGCTTCTTCAAACCCATTTGACTCACACATCTCATTCAATTGACGACATTTTGAAAGATTTTCGCCAATAACCTCTTTTCTTTTCACTTTTCTCTCGAACTCTCCATCGCCTCACGGTGCCCATGGGGGTTTTCACCAATAAGACTCTCTCATTTCTATTTCTCTCAACTCACCATCGCCTTACAGTGCCTGTGAAAGTTTTCACCAATAAGACTCTCTCATTTTTTATTTTCTCTCAACTGACCATTGCCTTATGGTGCCCGCGAGGGTTTTCACCAATAAGACTCTTATTTTTATTTCTCTCCTAATTTCTTACACTGAGGAAGACAAATAGTACCCAAAATGAATCATCATATCTATTGCATATTTAGCCTTAACATTCTTAAAGATTGATCTGAAGGTCTTTCTTTGATTGTAACTTGGCTTTTGGATAAGGTTAGAAAGAAAAGAAAGGCATGAGGCTCAAACGACACTTGAAGTGGGGTGGGACTTACAACTTTTGGAATCAACTCAAACAACACCTTAACTCATGCCCCAGCTTTTTGTTAACTGGGTGAATCTAAGATCTTTATTTGATTAGACCGAGCCTTGAATAGGGAAGCCTACGTATCTCATTCCCAAGAGAAGAGAATCAGGTCGCACGTAGTTCCATCAGCTTGTTCATTGTTTTGATTTGATTTATTTTACTTTTATTGCTTGAACTCTTTCTTTTATTCTTATTTTCCTGGACATTTATCTTTGATTCTATTTTGATTCCAAAAAAGGGATATGAAAGAAAAATAAAACTAAGCTCAAACGGGGTAAACAAAGGATGACACAATGTTGGGATAGCAGAATGAAATGCCTTCATCATACCAATCTTCAAGAATGCAAGTACTAAACATGTAATAGAACCAACATAGGATAAAATATCATACATAATATCTTTTGACCACATCAGTATTGATAGCCATCTCTGTCATTTTGCCTTCAATATTTGTCAAATATAAGGCTCCATTGGGCAACACTTTTTTCACAATAAAGGGACCTTGCCAATTTGGGGAGAACTTGCCTTTTGCTTCAGCCTAATGGGGAAGGATACGTTTCAATACCAACTGACCAACTTCAAAATTCCTGGGATGTACCTTTTTGTTATACGCTCAAGCCATTCTCTTCTAAAACTACTGGCCATGACATATCGACGTCAGTCTTTTTCCATCAATCAAACTCAGCTGTTCCATTCGGGTGTTGACCCACTCATCATCATCAATCTCTTCTTCAATAATGACTCGAAGAGAGGGAATTTTAACTTCTTCTGTAATGACTGCTTCTGTTCTGTACACCAATAAATACGGATTTGCCCCTGTTGAAGTGCAAATAGTAGTGCGATAACCTAGCAGTGCAAATGGAAACTTCTCATTTCATTGCCTGGACCCTTGTACCATTTTTGCAATATATTCTTGATATTTTTATTGGCGGCTTCCACAACACCATTTTCCTTTGGACAATATAGAGTAGAATTTCGATACGCGATCTTAAACTGTTGACACACTTCTTGCATCAAATGACTATTGAGATTGACAGTATTGTCTGTGATGATCATCTTTGGAATTCCAAACTTACAAATGATGTTGGTATGAACAAAATCTACCATAGTCTTCTTTGTTACTGACTTGAAAGTTACTACTTCTACCCATTTTGTGAAGTAATCAATGGCCACCAAAATGAATCTATGCCCATTTGACGCTTTCGGCTCAATCAGTCCGATCACGTCTATTCCCCAAGCTATAAATGACCATAGAGCAACCATTACGTGCAACTCAGTAGGAGGAGAATATATCAGGTCATCGTACTTGACATTGATGACACTTTTGAACAAATCGAATAGAATTCCTCTCCATAGTAAGCCAGTAATAAACTACTCAAAGAATCTACTTTGATAAGACATAACTGTTCATATGCGGCCCACATACTTCTGAGTGTATTTCAACCATGATTGTTGAGTATTATTTTGTATCTATACACCTCAAAAGTCCCAGATCTGGGGTTCTTGTAATACCCCGGAAATTTTTCCTTGAAATTTTGTGCGTAAACGTGTTGGGTTCTATCTTCTAGAATGAATTATAAATTTTCCATGCGAAATGTCTTAGATTATGAACCACCATTGCGTAGAGTATCAAATAAGATTTTCAACTATATGTGGATCATCCGAAACGGACACCCGAGCTACGAGTTATGAACATTCCGATAGAACCGTAAATAGTAGTGAATAGTAAAACGTGCAGAAAAAAGTACTGAGGCCTGGCGTATTTTTTCTCCAACTTTAAACGATCATAACTCCTTGTACATAATGATATAGGTGATCTACTATATATGAACGGAAAGCTCTGCAAGTGTTCTTTCCAATGAAATTGGTTTCATCCAATTTTTCTAACGAAGCAAAAAGTTATGGTCGATCTACTTCAGCCTATCAAAAGTAAATTTTTGGGTCAACTTAAAATGATCATAAATGCTCGTACATAATAATCTGGTGAGATACTATATAGCAATGGAAAGATATGAGAGTCCTCTTTCTAATGAAATTGGTTTCATCCAAGTTGGATATCGGAGTTAAATATTATGGTTGATCTACTTCAGACTATCAAAATAGTCCATCAAAGGACAGATTTGAGAATTATTTGATTTTTTAGGGGAGTTTTGGTCATTCCCTCTCACCCAAAATCGGTCCAAACCCTATATTAAAGCCTATTAGAAGTATTATATGTTATATTTCATCAAATTCCCTAAAAAAAAAAACCTAAGCTCCTACATCCAGCTTCAAGAACCTCCAAAGTTCACCATTAGTTCTGCAAATTTATTCAAGATTCCAAGTTCCTAGTTCAAGAACTCCAAGAACCATCATTCAAAGTCACGATTAACATCTCAAAAAAGAGTATCGATCTAAAGTTCATCATTCAAGGTATGTGGGGTTTTTTTCAACAAGAACTCTCTTTCGTTCTTATGCTCAAAAGTAATTTTCTTTACAAAGGCATGATTTTTATTTGATTTTTACGAATTTGAAGCATGAACCCATATCTTATGATGATTATTATGATATCTTGACTTTTATGATTTTGAAAAATGAATTTACATGTGTGGAGATATAAAGCATGAATCTTGAATGGTATTTATCATGATTTTGATATTTGGGTCGTGAATCCCCATTGGAAATTGTGTTTTTTTGAGAAAGTGTGTGTTATAAGCACGTTGATGTTGAATATTTGAGATATTTTAAATGATTTGACCTTTTGGTCTTAATGGAGTTGTTCTGAACTCAAGTGTGAAAGAAATCCACAATGTGGTTGATTTTGATAGATGGGAAGCATGATGGCTCCCGATGTATATTTATATATTACTGAAATTATTTTGTTGTGGATTGTCTTTGAAATAATTTGAGCTAAGTTCGAGAGAAATCTTTAGCACCGAGTGGGAGGTATAAAGCGACCTTACTTCCCTAGAACTACGTGCCCCCGTAGGAGTGAGCCTGAGGCTGATTTATATAGTGATCACTAGTTTATGTGGATTTGATATCAATAGTCCTACTCTGATGGCAAGGATAGGACGGCTCTCCCCAACATGGGTTGTACGTTGGACTCCATGTAGCTCACATGGTTTATGTCGGTTATAAGATCTCCCAGTGTGTATGTGTTTCCTAGTGTCTATGATGAATGGTGAAGTGATTTGAAAGTGAAATTGTGAAAGTTATTCTTTTGAAAGATTTAAATGATATTACATTATGAGAATTGATATTCTTGATGAACTGAAAGTGACTGACAAATTATATGATGACTCACATGTGTTATTGTACTTATTTCATCCTCTCATGATTATGATGATTTTCTTCGGGCTATGTGAGTCTTTCATACAGCCTGCATATTTCTTATAAATATTTATGATGATGATGTTTATACAACTGCATACGCCTCCATATACTCGGTTCCTTTCTATGGTATTGACCTACATCTTCGGATGTGGGTTGCATTTTCTTGGAATGTAGGTTCAGGTGCTCAGTTCCAGGTTCAACAGTGATTCTTCAGGCACGCTGTTCTACATCCTCTATTGTGGTGAGTCCTCATGTTCCGAGGACGTGATGTCTGATGTTGGTTTCACGAAATTGTTTACATTTGATAACTGAGTATGAGTCAGTTGGGGCATGTCTCAATGGTTCGCTGGTTTTATTGATTCTCTTAGAGGCTTGTCATATTTTATTATCTTTCTGAAATTCTTTTATTCTTGGATGATGATTACTCTATTAATATTTGAGGGTTATTTATGGAAACCCCGTTGATTCGTGTTGAACTAAATGAAAATGGCTCAAATGGTTAGCTTGGGGCTGCTCGTTGCCTCAAGCACCGTGTGACACTCCGGAACCTATTTTTTGGGGCATTACAAACTTGGTATCAGAGCCTAAAGTTTTAAGGTGTCCTAGGGAGTCTGACAAGCCGCGTTAAGTAGAGTCTTGATCATTGGTGTGTAGCGCGCCACATCTATGAGCAAGAGGCTACAAGACGTTTTAGGAAAAAATGTGATTCTTTCTTTCAGAAGTCTATCGTGCTTAAAGTGTCTCTCTCTGCTATTGATTCGTGCTCTCCTTTTTCAAAAATATGCTTCCATGTTGAACGAGAAGAAATAATTACTGACCCATTAAATAAAAATATGTCTCATGCTGAATTTCGGGAAGCCTTTCAGGCGCTGGCCCAAGCTGTTACTGCAAATGTTCAGGCCAACCCTACCCCGGCTCCACAGCAGCAGGGAGGTGATTCAGCTGCTGCCAGGATCTGTGACTTCATGCGGATAAATCCACAGGAATTTTATAGTCAATTTCCATCTTCTTATCCACAATGGCATGCACCTGTCCCTCAACATCGTCCTTGAACTCCACAAATTTACCAAGGAACCTCTAAATCCAAGTTTCATATGAGGCCAGAGTTCGCAAAGAGGAGGAAGGAAAAAGATAATTTCACCTCTATTGAGGAGTCCTATGCTAGTTTATTTTAGAGATTGAGATAGAGAGCCATGATTACTCCTCTCCTTGGGTATACACCTAACCCACATTCAAGAAATTTTGATCCTAATGTACGATGTGTATATCATTCGGATGTTTAGGGTCATAGTACTAAAAATTGTCATACTTTGAAAAGAGAAATAGAAAAGATAATTGAAGATAAATAGATTGTGGTGCAAAACATTGGCCCTTCAACCATCCCACAGAGTTCTTCACCAGCACACGGTACTGCACAATATGTGGGAGGCAATGATTTAATCATGGGGATCCAGAACTTATTTGTTGAAGAAAATGTGTCTGACAGTGGTGGAAGCTCTAGTCATGCTAATACGCAAACCAGTGGCTAATATGTCAGGATGAGCAATTGAGAAGTCACCCCTCTCCCTTCTAGGAAGAGGTCTGGTAGTTTGTTTTGTTTTATTTTCTATTTTTTGAATTATTTCAGGGTTGTAGTTCGGGATCTATCTTGTTTTGACCCTTTGTCATTTATGTTCAAACTTTTTTATCTTTTGTTTCAAATATGTGTTGTTTGTTTATTTTTTTATACAGTATATTTTATGTTGATTCTAGTGATATAACATGCCTGCAAAATTTTTAGTCAGATCTTAAAATCCAGCTTAATCATGAAGCATTGAATCAGAGCGTTAAAGTTAGGAAAAGAGAGAATATGAGAAAATAGATAGAGTGCTGGGACATTTGGTGATCAAGTTGAAGCCTTCTTTGAAAATTAAGGCAATTATTTTGAGAATCGTGAGAATAACTTGGTCAACATTTGAAAGACATGTCTCAATTAGGTCAAATAGTGGATATGTGATCTTACATCAAAAGGAATAGAAAAATTAGCTCCATGAAAGCATGAGGAATGTACAACAAAGTGGAGTTGTATGCTGGGCAAGTGTAGAAAAAGAAGTGGCACACATGCTCGGGGCAAGTTAATGTTGTAAAACATTTCATAAATGATCTTCATCTCTCACTTTCATATTGCATCATATGTACTTTCATTTTCAAGGATTGATATGACGAAGGCATTTCATTCTGGTATCCAAGCATCGTGTCATTCTTTGTTTACCCCATTTGAGTTTTAGTTCTATTTTATTTCATACTCCTCTTTTGGAATCAAGAAAGATTCAGCAAAGCTCAAAAGAAAAGTGTCAAGCAAAACAATAGAGTCAGAAAGTTTCAAAAAAAAATGAGAGAAAAAAATGTGTCCAAACGAAGGAAAAGAAAAGAGTGTCAAGAAAGATAGAGTCAGAATGTTTCAAAGAAAAAAAAGTCAATAAAGGAAAAAAAGAGGAAGAAAATTAGAATCAAGCAAAAGAACAAGTTGCCGAAACTACGCGTGACCTGATTCTCCTCTTTCCGGGGTGAGATACGTAGGCTGCCCTACTCAGGGCTCGGTCTAACCAAATAAATAATTTAGAATTGCCCAGTCAAAAGAAACTGGGGCATGAGTTAATCCTCATTGTTTGAGTTGATTCCAAAAGTTGTAAGTCTTACCCCACTTCAAGTGTCATTTGGGCCTCATGCCATCCTTTCTTTCTAACCCTATCCAAAAGCTAAGTTACAACCATAGAAAGACCTTCAGATCAATCTTTGAGGATGTTAAGGCTAAGTATGCAAGGGATATGATGATTCATTTGGGAACTACTTGTCCTCCTCAGCATAAAAAATCAGGAGAGAAATAAAAATGAGAGAGTCTTATTGGTGAAAACCCTCATGGGCACTGTAAGATGATGGTAAGTTGAGAGAGATAAAAATGAGAGAGTATTATCAGGGAAAACTCTCAAGGGCACCGTAAGATGACTGTGAGATAAGGGAAACGAAGATAAGAGAGTCTCATTAGTGGAAAACCCTTACAGACACCATAAGGCAATGGTGAGCTGAGGAAAAGAAAATGAGAGAAGCTTGTAGGCAAAAATACTTCAAGATGCCACTAGCCAAATGGGGTCTTAAATGCAATTGAAGCAACTCAGTTTCAAGTCCATTAAGTCATCAACAATGGGTAGAAAGTTTGGATGAAAAGATCAAGTTGCTTAATCCAAAATGCATGGCATAATCATTAGTGTTGACTATCATTTTTAGATGAATTTTTTATTTCTTGGTTTCAAAAGGGAACATTCATTGTCTTTTCTTTCTTCTCTTTATTTTTATTTTATCTTTCTTGAGTCAGTTATCCAGACAAAAAATGTTGTTCTTTTTTTTCGTTTCTTGTTTTGGAGTCAAGTGCGTGTCAAAACAAGTGAGAAAAGATTTCAAAATTGGCTATCAGCTTCTTTAATTACACAAAGCAAGACAAAAGCGATCACATGAAAGAGGCATGATTGTGAGCAAAAAAAGGGCATGCAGAAAGTTTTATCAACAGATAAGTCTGGGAGCCCATAGAAATACCATAGATCAAAGGGTTGAACTGAGAAACATGGCAAAGCAGAGATACTGTGTTTATGGCAGAGTCACTCTTCCTAATATGAGTTTGGATAACTGATACAACAAGTCAATGACATAGGTTAGTGGTTGGAAGCAAGGTTAAATATGACTGGAGCAAGAGCGATTGCCTCGAAAGCTAAATCCACAAGTCAGCCACCATGTTTTTTTTAACTCACAAGTTTTTTTTGATGAAACAGGAAACATATTACCTTCAAAGCAAGGACTTCAGAGCATAAATATCAAGGCCTACAATGCCTCACTTTACAAATGCATGAAGCAATGTTCCTGCACAGGTTTGGTAATCAAATCATGGTAAAATTCATCATCTTATATCCCTCAGAGACACACTTTCTTGTCTCGGGATTTCAGTATTCATTTGGTGGGTGATATACTTCTTAAATTGAACCTTCACTCCTAGAAGACGTACCCTCTAGTCTAGTCATTACCTTTGACTCTTGGAAGACGTACCTTCTAGTTGAGTCATTACCTTTGATTCCTATAAGACGTACCTTTTAGTCGAGTCATCTCCTTTGATTCCTATAAGACGTACCTTTTTAGTTGAGTCATTCCCTTTGATTCCTTTAAGACGTACCTTTTATTCAAGTCATTCCCTTTGACCCCTAGAAGACGTACCTTTTAGTTGAGTCATCCCCCTTGATTCCTATAAGACATACCTTTTAGTCGAGTCATCCCCCTTGATTCCTATAAGATGTACCTTTTAGTCGATTCATTCCCTTTGATTCCTATAAGACATACCTTTTAGTTGAGTCATTCCCTTTGACCCCTAAAAGACATACCTTTTAGTCGAATCATTTGCTTTGATTCCTATAAGACGTACCTTTTAGTCGAGTCATTCCCTTTGATTCCTATAAGACGTACCTTTTAGTCAAGTCATTCCCTTTGACCCCTAGAAGACGTACCTTTTAGTCGAATCATCCCCTTGATTCCTATAAAACGTACCATTTAGTCAAGTCATCTCCCTTGATTCATAAAATACGTACCTTTTAGTCGAGTCATTCCCTTTGACCCTTAGAAGACGTACCTTTTAGTAGAGTCATTCCCTTTGATTCCTATAAGATGTACCTTTTAATCGAGTCATTCCCTTTGACCCCTAGAAGATGTATCTTTTAGTTGAATCATCCCCTTGATTCCTATAAGACGTACCTTTTAGTCGATTCATTCCCTTTGATTCCTATAAGACGTACCTTCTAGTCGAGTAATTTCCCTGGATTCCTATAAGATTTCCCTTTCCTAGAGTCCTATAAGACGTCCCTTTTAGTCGAGTCATCCCCTTTGATTCCTGTAAGACGTACCTTTTATTCGAGTCATTCCCCTTGATTCCTATAAGATGTACCTTTTAGTCGAGTTATGCCCCCTGATTCCTATAGGACGTACCTTTTAGTCGAGTTATTCCCCTTGATTCCTATAAGATGTACCTTTTAGTTGAGTCATTCACCTTGATTCCTATAAGACGTACCTTTTAGTCGAGTCATTCTCTTTGATTCATATAAGACGTACCTTTTAGTCGAGTTATTTCCTTTGACCCCTAGAAGATGTACCTTTTAGTCTAGTCATTCCCTTTGATTCCTATAAGACATACCTGTTAGTCGAGTCATTCCCTTTGACCCCAAGAAGACGTACATTTTAGTTGAGTCATTCCCTTTTATTTCTATAAGACGTACCTTTTAGTCAATTCATTCCCATTGATTCCTATAAGACGTACCTTTTAGTCTAGTCATTCCCGTTGATTCCTATAAGACGTACCTTTTTGTCGAGTCATCTCCTTTGATTCCTATAAGACATACCTTTTAGTTGAGTCATTCCCTTTGATTCCTAGAAGACATGCCTTTTAGTCGAATCATCCCCTTGATTCCTATAAGACGTGCCTTTTAGTCGAGTCATTCCCTTTGATTCCTATAAGACGGACCTTTTAGTCAAGTCATTTCCCTAGATTCTTATAAGACGTACCTTTTAGTCGAGTCATCTCCCTTGATTCCTATAAGACGTATCTTTAGTCAAGTCATTATCATTGACCCCTAGAAGACGTACCTTTTAGTCGAGTTAATTCCTTTGATTCCTATCAAACGTACCTTATAGTCGAGTCATTCTCCTTGATTCCTATAATGATGTGACTTTCGCAAAAGTTCTTTGATGATAAACTGGGGCAAAATTTAATTCTTGTGTTGGAACTTCACTTTTTTGGCATATGAAATCTCTTTATAATAATCTTTGTTTGAGATAATTTTCTTCTAGTTTTTATGTGATTTCAGTAGCTTGCCCAAAGCACAGGGCGAATAAATGGAAAGTCAAGCAGTAAGTTGAAGAAATTGAAAGTCAAGCAACAAGGTGAAGTAGTTTAAAGTCAAGTAACAAAGTGAAGAAAATGAAATTCAATCGATCAAAAATAGTAAGTCAGGAGCCCGCCTGTAGAACAGGGTGATGAAATTGAAAACCAAGCAACAAGTTGAAGAAATTTCAAATCAGGAGTCCACCTGAAGAATAGGGTGATGAAACTCAATTCAAGGATCCAATAGAAGATGCGTAGAAAGGATTTTGTAATTCCATTTATGTTTTTAACTTGTAATTTTCATTTTTGATATAATAACAGAGCCGCGGACCGGAACCTCGAAGGGACCTCACTCAACACTCCAACTCGGCATAGTTCATTTCCTTCCAATCCTTTGAGACACCGTCACTTGATTCCTCCATAACTTGTGTGGGTAAGATGGATTAAGTCAGAACTCAGTTCTTCTTCTTCTGTCTATTTCTTCCTTTGAATAATGGTCGGGATAAAATTCTGTCTTGTTGTTTACTTCTTTGTTTGAAAACACTTCGTGTTTATATTCAAAGGGGGCATGATGTAGACACCTAATTTCATCCCTCCCTAATATTGTTTTTACCTAATTTTTACTTTATCCTACCATGTACCCTCACCCATATAATTATACCCCACAAAAATACAAAATAACAAAAATTCAATAAATCCCTAACCTTATCCTAACAAACTTTATCCTATACCCTACCCTACCTACCCCACTCACCCCGACCCTCACATTTTTGATTCCTCTTAACCAATGTACATAATACAGACAAAAAAGATTTTTCTTTTTTTTAGGGGGGGGGGGATCTTTTTCTTTCTTCTCTATTGATGGACGCATAGGTACAGAGAGAGAGAGACACGAATAGAAAGAGAGAGAACACACTCATTCACCTTCTTCTTCATGAACACACTAACAAAATATAGGGAGGAGGAGACCACCTTCATTACAAAATCCACACACACCTTACCGAAAATCTCAACCACAAACCCACAACTCATGAAATAGACACTGCCATCGGATACACACACACAATCCGGTCAATAGATAGTGAGATTGAGAGAGAAATAGTGAAGAAGAACTGAGATCGGGAGAGGGGGGTCCAGAGAACACTGTTCCTGTGATTGTTCACTGGAATCAGTCACTATTTTACTGGATGCAAGCATCGTTAATCCGATTCTCGCTCCTCTCGACGTTGGAAAACACAAATCAACCATTAAGCTAGCCAAAATCGGCCTGCTTAGCTTTATTCCGGTGATATTGGGGGTAGCTCCGGTGACTGGTCCACCAGAAAAATGACGTCATTGACTCCTTTATTCTAAGTTCAACTTGAAATTGGTTCATCGTCGCTATTCTGTTTAAATTTGCATCTCGTTTTGGCTTGTTGGGTATTCTTCATGGGTCTTCGTACTGATTTTGGGAAACTTGATTACTGGCTTGGAATTTGGATCCGTTTGTGTCTATCTGTTCGTCGCCATTAGTTTTGGGATTTGATTTCTTAATTACCAAGTTGGGATTAGTCGCAGCTGAGGTTATTCCATACGAAATTCCAAGTTTGGGCTTCTTTAATATTATTACCAACCAAAATTGATTATCGGAAGGTCCGGTTCTTTAGCTCATTCTCTTTTCTTTATTATAACTTGTTGAATGGCCATGATTGTGTTTCGAGTGGTTATGATTGTTTGATGTTGTTGATGCTATGACCATGATGCTTGTTGATTTGATTTTGGTAGTTTGAGGAATGAATTTGATCATGTTTTAATGGCGATTGATAAAAAAGGGAAGATGGGCGGTGGAATTGAAAATTAACAAAAAGGTTAGATTCAGATCAAGTTTGATTGATTGTTGATATGAAGTGTGATATTATTATGAGAAGTTGAAATGGATAGGCCAATGTAGGTTCGGGTAGGAAAATTAAGGACTAAGCTTTGTTTGATTGAATGTTGGAAATTTCGTGGAATGTTTGAAATTTTGTTGAATAGTTTGATTTTCTCACACTAAAAATGTATTCATTTGGTTGGGGAATGCCTCGAGGAATTTGTATTGATTTATCCGGGGAATGCCCCGACATATCATGTATGCAAAGGAGGTTCGTGATCAAGGCCCGGGACATCGGGTAAAGAATTGGAGCATAGTTTAGGATTAGTTTAGAATAGGATTTATATTTTCACATTTTCTTATTTTGGACTGTATAATTGGACTGGACACTAAATTTTGAATTATTTTATTCTGTTTGCTTGCTTGTTTGTTTTTGTGTGCTTTGTGTAGTTTATGCAATTGTAATGCCAAAGTTAGCTGATACGCTCTACCAAGCGACCATGGTTTAGATGATTGGTGGACACAACTCTTGAGGAGCTAGTAGTTTTCATCCACTTGGTACTTGATGATAGACCAAGAGCTTCTGAAATAGGTAGGTATCTTGTTTTCCCGGTCTGTTCCTCCTTTTCCCAGTTAATAGAATGGCCACCAAGAAACTTACCACATTTCTTTGGTGGGACAGAACTCTGAAAAACCTTTACAAGAGCATGTAACTTGGATTTAGAACACTCATTTTCTAGTCCACGTGATAAAGACATTACTCGCTTGCCCTTATCACATTCTTCATGGCAATAATCCTCTTGAGCATCTTCGTACAATAATCCCATACGCAATATCTAAAAGGAAGAGAAAAGACAGAATTTATAAAAACGAAAAAAGGACTACATATGCATAAAACATAAAGGCAGTATCTAAGAGAATTAAATGCTACAACATGATAATGGAAGAATCAATGTATCCTTTAGGTGGAACCTTGTAACGATCCAAAATTGTCTCCCGGGATGTCATATGGTGCCTAAGGCTATGAGTAGCCCCAAGCTAACCCTTAGAGTCGGTTTCTTCCAATGACACTCAATTCAAGATAAGAATGGACTCAACACTAGCATAGTCATATCACATAAAAGGAAATATGGAAAAGATACTCTATCCATAAGACCACAATATAGAGAAATCTCAACAAAACCATAATATCAAACCCTCGACACATCACAAGTCTAACACTTGTCTGAGAAGCCTCTAAAAATCAAAATCTAGAGAGCCGCTGGGACAGGTCCCCAACTGACTCAAAATGAACTGAAGATAAAACATAGTCTCTCAAGTACGGTAAATATCTGAATATCAGTCCTCGAATCATGACGACTCACCACTGTAGAAAACGTAGGCAAGGTACTCAAAGAATCACGGGCGAGGCTGGGACTGAGCACCAGAACCTACATTATGATACAATATAGCACATAGACATATATGTGGATCAGTACTTGGAATGTACTGAGTATGTGAGGGTGAATGCATATGAATAAAATAGTAATAATCTTCTTTAATCAAATCATGTATGCATTATGAAACGACTCACATTGGCTTGAACAAGTTTAAAATATAAAGCTCATAAGTCATGTAGAATGGAGCATATAACACAAATCTCGCAAGTCATCATTTTTTAATCTCAAAATTCAAAATCTTCTCTTGTTCTCAATACCCAAAGGCTGAGGGACGTTAAACAAATCTTTCAACTCATGCATAAGTCTCATGGAGGGTAAAACTTCTTCAATGCTCAACATTTCATAACTATTTAGAACTCATATACTTGGAATTCGGAATCATATAACTTGAAACATACTTGAAGGCATTTCATTCACTTTAGGAAAATATCTCATCTCAAGCTTTAGGGAAATCACTCCATCTCAAATGGAAAGCCATTCTAGTTTATGGAAACAACTTATCTCAAGGATTTATAAAAAGTACTATAACAAGAGAAGATGCTTTCATTTAGGAAATAACTCACATAAGGAAAATACTTTAGTTGGGGAAACATCTTTGATTTTCAACCATTTAGGAAAATAGCTTATAGGGAAGGAAAATAAGTATTTGATCTTGAAGTCTAAATGTCAAGGAAGGTTCTCGTAACCGACATAAACCATGAGAGCTACATGGAGTCCAATGTTTTGTCCTCCTAAGGAAGAGATCCCACGTTAGGGAGGAGCGCCATACTCTTTCCAGGGAGTATAACCTAGGTCTAGTGATCAATAAACAAAACTCGGCCTCGGGTCCAATCATAATCATATAAACCGGCCTCAGGCCCAACCTACAATGGCACGTATTTTTTGGGGTAAGAAACCGTAGTAACTTACCCACTCGGTGATAAATACTACTCCCTTTAGATTATTTGCGCTCATCTCATAAAAATCCACTTTTAGAACAATCACATGGTTCACCACAAACCCAATAATTAAATCGATAATCTCATATAGTGAAGTAGATTTCAAAGCTCAAGGACCATTAGGTCAATTCATTTCTTAATCATCTCAAAATACTCAAAATATAGGTGTTCATAGCGCAAGAGTTCATAATTCTACAAGTCTCAAATAGGGCTTACTAACCCATTATTCAATCTCAAGTTAAAGCTTATCAAAAGCATAATATATAGCATATAGATTCATAAATCATGTGGAAATCTGGAAATTTCAGCAAGTTACCTCAAAATCTCAATATAGCCATATGCTTCAATATCTCAACAATGCAAATATTAGCTTATCAAGGAGTAAAATCATGGGGTTTATACCCAGCTGTAAATACTCAAGAAAACATGTATAAATCATGCCATTTGACTCTTAATTCATGTGAAATATCAATATAATGGATTCAATAATAATGGGTGAAAAACCCAATTCAAATTCATGTAAAAACCTTATATATTTCAAGAATTTCATGATGTAAATAGCCTTTTGGGCACAAGGGTGAAAGGGTTACCCTTGTTCAAAAATCCCACATACCTCGAATTAGAAGTTTTGGATGAACTCTCACTTTTGGGACTCTATTCTTGCTCTAGAATGAGGGTTATTGAGGTCCTTGACTTGGAAACCTTGAATCTTGACTCAATTTAGAAAATCCATGGTGGATTCTTGAGATTCATGGAAGAGGTTTTCGATATTTAGGGTTCTTGTTGAGAGAAAACTTGATAAAACCCTTATAGCATGCCTGAAAAAGGCTTTGATTTAGTGTTTCCACAATTTTATAGGCTTGGAAAAAAGTCTAAAACGCTTTTTTAAACATCTGTACGAAACTGAAAAAATTGAACTGGAACCCGATTTTGCTGGCCTTCGCGACGCGCCATTGCAATTTCCAACTAGTAGGGACCTAGGACTCCTTCGTGATGTGCCACAATTGTGGAGTCCCACTGGAAATTGAAAATTGCTAAATGCACCCTCTCCGCGATGCGCTAGGCTCTCAAACGATGCAGTTTTACGACGAAGGCTTAAATTGGCCATAACTTCTTACCCGAGTGTCTGATTTGGGCAAAGCTTATATCGATGGAAAGCTTATTAGATTTCCCACGTGATAAAAAGTGGAAATTAAGGAAATTCTATTTGGTTAACACATTACTCACTTAGGAAGCCACTTCTCAATCTTTTAGGGTTGGGATCACATCTCACTTCATACGCCCTAAGGTTCAGACTACGAGGGAACTTTATGGGACCTTACAATATCTCCCCCTTGGGAACATTCGTCCTCGAATGTCGCTATTTATGCTAGGAATACAAGAGAAAAAAGTACACATATTTGAAACAATTACTAAATGGTTCAAGATCTTCCTAAACTCATGACCACTCCAGATACTGCAAGAACTCATACAAAGATAGATACATAGCTGAACTTTAGATTATAAAAGCTGAATCAAGGAAGAATTGTACCTTTGGATTGATCTAAACTTACAAAAAAGAGGTGTGGGTATTTGGCTCGCATGTTTGCTTCTACATCCCAAGTAGCACCCTTAACAGATTGGTTCCGCCACAAAACTTTGACCAAGGGAACTTCTTTGTTCCTTATTCTACGGATCTGAAAATCTAGGATCTCCATGAGAATCTCATCGAAGGAAAGGCTATCCTGAATATCAACACTCTCTGAAGGATCAACCATAACGGAATCACCAATATGCTTCTTAAGCATGGAGACATGAAAGATAGGATGAATAGCGGATAACTCCAAGGGAAACTCAACCTCATAAGCCACTTTACCAACACGGATCAAGACTCTATACAGGCCAACATAACGGGGACTAAGCTTTCCCTTCCTACCAAACCTTTTCACCCCTCTCATGGGTGAAATCCTTAAGTACACCAAATCACCCACCTTAAACTCAAAATCTCTCCTCCTCACATCTATGTAAGACTTTTGATGACTCTGAGTGGTCTTTAACCTCTCTCTAATCAACTTAACTTTCTCCATGGCCTCAAACGGTGCCGTCTCAATGCTAGCATGGAAGCTATTGTTATAGGGAAACTCTATCAATGGCAAATGCTTATCCCAACTACCCTTGAAATCAAGAGCGCATGCCCTCAACATATCCTCTAGGGTCTGAATGGTCCTCTCAGCCTGACCATCCGTCTGCGGGTGAAAAGCTGAACTCAAAAGAACTTGGGTGCCAAGACTCTGCTGAAATGCCCTCCAAAACTGAGAAGTAAATTGAGTACCCCTATCTAAAATGATAGACAAGGGACCTCCATGTAGTCTGACCAACTCCCAGACATACAATCTAGGATAATACTCAGCTGTATAAGATGTATGCATAGGTAAGAAATGTGCGGACTTAGTCAACCTATCCTCAACAACCCAAATAGAATCATAATGACAACGCGAAAGAGGCAACCCGGTCACGAAGTCCATATTCACCATCTCCAACTTCCAAGTAGGTATACTAAACTCTTGTATCACACCACTCGATCTTTGGTGCTTCACTTAACCTGTTGACACGTCGTACACTTTGCTACAAACTCGGTGATGTCCTTCTTTATGCCGTTCCACCAATAGATTTGCCGCAAGTCGCGATACATCTTGGTAGTACCGGGATGAATGGAATAATATGCGCTATGTGCTTCACCCATAATCCTCTGCCTTAAATCATCAACACATAAAACACACAACCTACCATGCACCCTCAACACACCATCTACCCCTTGGGAGAAAACCTCGACCTTTTGGTCCTTAACTGACTCCTTCAGTTTGACTAAACTTGGATCCCTATCCTACTTCTCTTTCACTTCCGAAACTAAAGAGGATTCGGAACTACTCTGCACCAACTGTAGACACATAATTGTGTCCTTTCCCAAAAATATTTTAATCATTTTTTTAATTTTTATTTTTATTTTATTCACCTTACCATGCTTTTGTTTAATTGATAATTTCTCCCAAGAAAAAGAAAATTGAAAATAATTAAATACATAGCATCTTTGCCACCTCACTATGTCACCTCAACACCTTACTTTCCATTTTTCATTGGATACATGCAAAAGGCACACACCCTACTCATTTTTCCACATGCCACCCTCATCTTTCCACATGTCACACTAACTTTTCCACATGCCACACAATTATTCCCACAAGCCACCAATTATATGCTTCCACATAGGATAATAAATAAAGAAAAATAAAAACTAAATAAAAAATATAAAAGGAAAATTCTAAAAAGAGAAAAGGGATTTCTCCAATCATCTTCTCCATTCTCATACTCACGACATACACACCTCCACCACCAATTTTATGGCCTGATCTACTATAACCATACTTACACCGCCTAACCACCACCAGTAATACATCAACAACATCAACTACAAACCACCCCTAGAACTCTTCTACTTACACTGGACATGTGAGATCGGAGAGAGATGGAGAAAGGTGATGGTGAGGTGAAACCGACCGAAGAGCGGAGAAAAATAAAGGGAGATCGAGAGAGAGTGAAGGGATATAAAAAATTGTGGGAGATTGGAGAAAACAGAGAGGCGAGATAGAGATTGAGTGAAAATCTGACCGGCGCTGAATTTTCTATCATTTTTGACTATTTTTTGGTGAACTTTTTCACCGGAGCTGGTTTGTTTCAATTCGTGTTCGATCGTACTAGTCTCCAAATTCCAATAGAAAAAAAATTAGCAACCACTTCCTCGTAGAATCGACCCATTGGAATTGTGTCTTACGAAATTTGGTTAGAGTTTGGATTTTATCGCGTTTTCTATTTTGGACTCTCCGGTTGCTCGTATTGATTTGGAAGTTGATGTCTGTTTGTCCCAATTGGGTTATTGTGAGTAGTTCAGGTTTTAATTTCTCAAATACCAAGTTTGGGATTCATCGCGGCTGAGGTTATCCTATTTGGGGTTCCAAATCCAGGTATTCTTAAATATTACTATCAACGAAAGTTCGTCATCGAAAGGTCCAATTCTATCTCTTCTTCATCTTGTCATATATTTTGATTGGTGTGAGATACGATTGAATACTGAGTGATATTGATTTGTTCTGCTTCATTACATTGACGAAATGGTTGTGGAGTGTTGAAAAAGTGATTTTGGATTGTTGAAATTTTGTGTTAAAAAGGGATTTAGGGGGTGATAATTAAAAATTGAAAAAAGGATAGATTCATTTTAATTTTGATTTACTGTTGATATGAAACACGATATTATCATTCTATGTTGAAACTAATAGGCGAATATAAGTTCGGGTAGGCAAAATTCTTATGAATAATTGTTTTCGTTGAATTTTTGAAAATGGAATACTGGTTGAATATTTGCTAGTTTATCGCATTTGGATTAAAATGTACTATTCGGTCGGGGAATGCCCCGAGGTACTTATGTTTATTGGCCGGGGAATGACCCGTGTATTTTGTACTCGGAACATATTTGCGATGAAGGCTTGGGACAGTGGATCAAGCATTGGAGCGTAGTTTAGGATTAGTGTAGGTTAGCGTAGGTTTACTTTTCAAGTACTTTTTTTTTCATTTTGGTTTGTAATAATTGGACTGGACATTGTTTTGGATTTGTTTGTTTGATTGATCATTTTATTTGTGTTTGGTGTGGTTTATACATTCATAGTGTTCAAATTAGCCGATATACTCCATCAAGAAACCGTGTTCAAACAACGAGATCGAGGGGTGCCTAACACCTTCCCTTCGGTCATCAGAATTTCTTAGCTGGAATCTCTGTTCGCGAATCAGTTTATAGAGTCAAACTATTTTGAAAAGGATTTTCAAAGGTGACTTGGCACACCTGATATATGTCAAGTGGTGGCTCTGAGTTTAAATGTAAAAATTCCTTTTCAAAACAAATTTTCATCTTTTTGTCACTTAATAATAAAAACCCTTTCGAACCTTAAACCATGTCTTGTTTTGGTTAAAAAATTGGCGTGACAGCTCTGGTAACTCTGCTGGGGAACTTTCAGAATTCGAGCTTATTTTTGGAGTTGTATAGGCTTAGTTTGACATTATGGGTGTATAGACATTGTTTGTGTTATTGTTTGTATTTATTTTATCACTGCGGTGTGCCTACGTGCTCTTTGTTTACAATTTTTGTTTATGTGTTACCGCTTTATATCTGGCATCATTTGCATAACCCGAGTCAATTCTTTTTGCAACAAGTCTCGGAGTGCACGTCGTGTACACGAACTCTAATTAAGTCACCTTTATTTTAGGAGAGGGAGCTGTCGGATGTATGGAGTGGGAAGAAAGCTGTTGCAACCACTATTGACCATACGCTCCCCTTAACAGCCTTGTTAGTGAACCCCAGCATAGGTCAGCTTTTTGGTCATATTTATGTACATCATATTGAGACCTAGTAGCGCCCACTTGATCCTTCATAGGAGGCTCACCCATAAGGCATCCCTACATGCTAAATGTTGTATCTTTGAGGGTGATATGGTCATTTGACGGACTGATTCAGGAAAAGCATGTGTTAGAAGTAAGGTGTGTTTGAAAAAAAAAGAAAAAGAAAAATAAGAAATGAGTCAAGAAGGGTTTCGTAGCTTTTAGTATTCTTTATGGCTTTAGTTTTTCACAATTCAAAAATTCAAAAAGATTTTATTTTTTACCTTTCGCACTTATTTTCTCAAAAAAAAAAAGAAACATCAAAAAGATTTTCCTTTTATTCCTTTACCATGCATTAATAATTCGAAAATTTGAAAAAAGATTTTTTCTGTCATAGTTGTTGGTATCATTTTTGTATGAAGTGTCAAATTAAAAGCCCAAAAAGATTTTATTTTTTTCATCGTGTAGTCGTGTCTCTCAAGTCAGGGTTCAGTTCATTATTTAATCCTCAATTGTCCAATCTGGACGAACTACGCACCCCTGATTCTCCTCTCGTGAGAGTGAGATACGTAGGCAGCCTATTGTTGGTTCGGGGACCTTATTTGAAAAATTCAAAAAAAAAGATTTTCTTCACTCTTTATTAGAGTAGGTGTCATATATTTCTTTAAAAGAAAATTGCAAAAAGATTTTTCTTTAATAGTTTCAATTTTCAGTTTCAATTTAAATCTGAAAAATGCAAAAAAGATTTTCATCAATTCTTGTGATAATTTGTTATTTTCTTTTCTTGTTAAAGTTCCAAGAAAAAGAAAAATAAAAATATTTTAATTGGCCATTTTGGCAAGACTTCACGAACTACGCACACCTGATTCTCCCCTCTCGGAAGTGAGATACGTAGGCACCCTTCTTGGGTTCGGTGATCTTTTAAAAAAAAGAAAAAAAAGGTTTTGAAAAATTGTTGAACTCTAACGCATTTTGCTATCTCTTGTCCAGTTAGTTTAAGGTGGTTGGTTTGTGGCATTTTGGCTGGTCCTCCATATTACTCCAAGTCACAGAGAAAGTTATGGCCAACAAGGATGCCGAGTTTGTTGTCACTAATCAGATAGGGAGTTTGGGAAATGAGAATTTAGGAGCTGATGAAGAGATTTGGAAATTAAGGCAGCAAATGATAGAAATACATCGAGCTTGGGCTAATGGGTTGCCGCCTCCTCCAGTTCCCACTGATAATCTAAAATATCTTTCTAGCTTGCCTCCCATGTCACATGCACAATTTCCCAATTTTGTTGATATGACACAACATGCATCACGATCGACTCCGGGGCAACAATGTCCAACCACTTACAATGTTCATTTCCTCACTCCCCAAGCCAAGACTACCATATACTCGGATCCACCTGTTGTTCATGCTTTTGCGGTGCCACCCCCACCTGAAGCTCCTACTTTTGATGTTCATCCACAAGTTGTGCCTCCCTACTCTACAAGAGAGATTGCATTGAATATTATTGGTGATCAGCATTACACTTCCAAGCCTACATTCGAGTTGACTGGTCTTTACGATGACACTCACCCACCTGAATTTCCTCCTAACACTGAGAAGCCTGTTATGACAGAAGAACAAGAGGAAATAACCAAATAATTGAGAAGTTTGGAACTGGCTATGAAGAATTTTCAAGGACTTGGGGATTACAAAAGTGTCTCATATAAGGACTTATGCACGTTTCCAGGTGTCAACCTTCCTCCTAGCTTTAAAATGCCAAAGTTGGAGAAATATGATGGACATGGGGATCCGGTGGCACATTTGAGGCGCTATTGTAACCAATTAAGGGGCTTTGAAGGGAATTAAGAACAACTCATGGCTTATTTCGGGGAGAGTCTTTCAGGCCTAGCTTCGAAATGGTTTGTTGACCAAGAAATTGACAAGTGGATTAGTTGGGATGACCTAGCTAATGAATTTGTGCAACAATTTCAACATAATGTAGAGTTTATCCCTGACGAAAAATCCCTAACTAGTATAAAAAAGAAGAATACTGAGAGTTTCAGGGAGTATGCGATCAGATGGCGTGAACAAACTGCTAGGGTGAAACCGCCAATGAATAAAAGTAAGATAGTGGAGGTATTTATTCAAGCGCAAGATGAAACATATTATCAACACGTGTTACCTGCATTAGGCAAGCCGTTCATTGAAGTCCTTAAAATGGGGGAGATAATAGAAGAGGGAATTAAGACTGGTCACATTGTGAGTTTTGCAACATTGAAAGCGACTACTCAAGCAGTTCAAAAGAGTTCAGGAAGTGTTGGGGAGAATGCATATGCTATTGTAGTTGGACAGCAGGATAGGTCAAGAAGATCCCATCATCGTCACTCTTAGGCTCAAACCCAAGTTCATGCCCAAACTCCACATAATAACTCCCAAAATTCATTATACTCTGCTCCTTCACTGCCGTATCCAGTTTGTAACGCACAACCATATGTTCAACCCCCATGTTACCTACAGTGGAACACACCAACTCCTCAGAGTCATCCTCCAACCCCACATACATACCGAAGCCCTTCTAGGCCTGGTTTTCAATTTAAGCCAAATAATGAAATGAGATAGAAGTCAAGGGATATCTTCACACCGATTAGAGAGTCATATGCAAGTTTATTCCAGAGATTGGTACAACAGGTCATGATCACTCCTCTCCTTGTGTATACTCCTGACCCACATTCAAGAAGTTTTGATCCTAATGTACAATGTGTATATCATTCTGAAGTTCAGGGTCACCGTATTGAAGACTGTCGTGCTTTGAAAAGAGAAATTGAAAAGATGATTCAAAATAAATCAATTCTGGTGTAGAACATTGACAGTGAGGAAAGATCTAGTCATGCTGATATGTAAACCAGTGGCTAAGATGTCAGGATGAGCAATTGAGAAGTCACCCCTCTCCCTACTAGGAAGAGGTCTGGTAGTTTGTTTTGTTTTATTTTCTGTTATCCTGATCGTGCATTTTTGCATTGCATGCTATGTACTAGCATTTTAAAGAATTGATATGACGAAGACATTTCATTCTGCTATCCAAACATTGT
>NC_061113.1:253326361-253368865 GCF_002878395.1 Capsicum annuum
GTGCTTTGAAAAGAGAAATTGAAAAGATGATTCAAAATAAATCAATTCTGGTGTAGAACATTGACAGTGAGGAAAGATCTAGTCATGCTGATATGTAAACCAGTGGCTAAGATGTCAGGATGAGCAATTGAGAAGTCACCCCTCTCCCTACTAGGAAGAGGTCTGGTAGTTTGTTTTGTTTTATTTTCTGTTATCCAAATTATTTTAGGGTTGTAGTTCGGGATCTATCTTGTTTTGTCCGTTTGTCGTTATGTTCAAACCTTTCTATCTTTCATTTTTAAATATATGTTTTTTTTTTACATAGTACATTTTATGTTGACTCTAGTGATATGACATGCTAGTGAAATTACCAGTCAGATCTTAAAATCAAGTTTAAGCATGAACAATGAATCAGAGGGTTAAAGTTAAAAAAATAGAGCATCTGAGAAAATAGATAGAGTGTTGGGGTATTTGGTGATCTAGTTGAAGCCTTCTTTGAAAATTAAGGCTATTATTTTGAGAATCGTGAGAATAGCTTGGTCATCAATTGAAAGACATATCTCAGTTAGGTCAAGTAGTGAATGTATGGTCCTATGTCAAAAAAAATAGAAAGAAGATCATCTCCACGAAGTCATGAGTCCTTCAACGTGGGGAATGTACAAAAAAAGTGGAGTTGTATTTTTGACAAGGGTAGAAAAAGAATTGGAACACATGCTAAGTTGAAGTTAGTGTTGTTAAAGTGTCACAAATTATCTTCATCTTTCATTTCACATTGCATGATATGTATTTGCATTTTCAAGGATTGATATGACGAAGGCATTTAATTCGGCTATCCAAACATTGTGTCATCCCTTGTTTACCCCATTTGAGTATTAGTTTTATTTTCTTTCATAACCCTCTTTTGGAATCAAGATACAGTCAGCAAAGTTTAAAAGAAAGTGTCAAGCAAAACAATAGAGTCAGAAAAAAAAGAAAAAAAGTATGTCAAAAAGAAGGAAAAGAAAAAGTGTCAAGTAAAATAGAGTCAGAAAGTACAAAAAAAAGAGTCAATAAAAAAAAGAAAAGAAAAGAAAAAAAGAAATCAAAATCAACCAAAACAAGCTGTCAGAACTATGCGTGACCTGATTCTTCTATATCGAGGGTGAGATACGTAGGCTGCCCTACTCGAGGCTCGGTCCAACCAAATAAAAAGTTTAGAATTGACCAGTCAAAAGAAACTGGGGCATAAGTTAATCCTCATTGTTTGAGTCAATTCCAAAAGTTGTAAGTCCTACCCCACTTCAGGTGTCGCTTGAGTCTTATGCTATACGTTCTTTCTAACCCTATCCAAAAGCCAAATTACAACCGAAGAAAGACCTTTAGATCAATCTTTAAGAATGTTAAGGCTAAGCATGCAATGGATGTGATGATGCAATTTGGAAACTACTTGTCTTCCTCAGCATAAAGAATTAGAAGAGAAATAAAAATGAGAGTCTTATTGGTGAAAACCGTCACGGGCACCATAAGGCGATGGTAAGTTGAGAGAGATTAAATATGAGAGAGTCTTAGCGGTGAAAACTCTCACGAGCACCGTAAGACGACTATGAGTTAAGATAAAAAGAAGATGAGAGAGTCTTATTGGTGAAAACCCCTCACGGGCACCATAAGGCGATGGTGAGCCAAGAGAAAAATGAGAGAGGCTTGTTGGCGAAAACCCTTCAAGGTGTCACTAGCCGAATAAGATCTTGAATGCATTTAACCTAAAGAAGCAACTCAGTTTAAAGATGGTTAACTCAACAAGAAAGTTTTGGATGGAGAGATTAGGCAGTTAAATCCGATATGCATGACATAATCATTAGAGTTGACTGTCATTTTTAGATGAATTTTTTGTTTCTTTGTTTCAAATGGGGACATTCATTGTCTTTTCTTTCTTCTCTTTATTTTTATTTTATTTTCTTGAGTCAGTTATCCAAATGAAAAATCATTGTCATTTTTTTTTCTCTTGTCTTTGAGTCAAGTCCATGTCAAAATAAGTGAGAAAAATTTCAAAACTAGCTACCAGCTTTTTCAATTGCACAAAGCAAGACAAAATCCAGCATATAAAAGAGACATGATTGTGAGCCAAAATGAGGCATTCAGAAAGTTTTGTCAACAAACACATCTGGAACTCATGAAATACCAAGATTCAAAGGGGTTTGTCTGAGAAACATGGCAAAGCATAGATACTGTATTTGTTTAAGAGTCACCCTTAATAATCTGAGTTTGAGTCAATGAAGCAAAACATCAATGGCATATGCTAAGGGTTGGAATCAAGATCAAATATGACCAGCGCAAGAGCGATCATCGCGAAAGCTAAAGCCGCAAACTAGCCACCATGTTTTATACTCACAATATTTCTATGATGAAATAGGAAACATATTACCTTCAAAGCAGTGACTTCAGAGCATAAATATCAAGGGCTGCAATGCCTTACTTTAACAAATGCAGGAAGAAATGTTGATGTGTAGGTTTGATAATCAAATCATGGTAAAAAATCATCATCTTATATCCCTTGGAGAAACACTTTCTTGTCCAGGGATTTTAGTTTTTATTTGCTAGGTGATACATTTCTTAAATTGAAACTTCACTCCCAGGAGACATATCTTCTAGTCGAGTCATTTCCCTTGACTCTTAGAAGACGTACATTTTAGTCGAGTCATTTCCCTGGATTCCTATAAGACGTACCTTTTAGTCGATTCATCTCCTTTGATTCCTATAAGATGTACCTTTTAGCTGAGTCATTCCCTTTGATTCTTATAAGACGTACTTTTTAGTCGAGTCATTCCCTTTGACCCCTAGAAGACGTACCTTTTAGTTGAGTCATTCCCTTTGATTCCTATAAAATGTACCTTTTAGTCAAGTCATCTCCTTTGATTCCTATAAGATGTACCTTTTAGTTGAGTCATCCCCCTTGACCCCTAGAGGACGTACCTTTTAGTCGAGTCATTTCCCTTTTGACCCCTAGAAGACATAACTTTTAGTCGATTCATTCCTTTTCATTCCTCTAAGATGTACCTTTTAGTTGAGTTATTCCCCTTTACTCCTAGAAGATGTACCTTTTAGTTGAGTCATCCCTATTGATTCCTATAAGACGTACCTTTTAGTTGATTCATTCCCCTTGACCCCTATAATACATACCTTTCAGTCAAGTCATTTCCCTTGACTTCTAGAAGATGTACCTTTAAGTAGAGTCATTCCCCTTGACCCCTAGAAGATGTACCATTTAGTCGAGTCATTTTCCTTAATTAATATAAGACGTACCTTTTAGTTGAATCATTCCCTTTGACCCCTAGAAGACGTACCTTTTAGTTGAGTCATTCCCTTTGACCCCTAGAAGACGTACCTTTTAGTCGAGTCATTCCCCTTGATTCCTATAAGACGTACCTTTTAGTCGAGTCATTCCCCTTGAGCCCTAAAAGATGTACCTTTTAGTCGAGTCATTCCCTTTGATTCCTATAAGACATACCTTTTAGTAGAGTCATCTCCTTTTATTCCTATAAGACGTACCTTTTAGTCGACTCATTTCCTTTGATTCCAATAAGACGTACCTTTTAGTCGAGTCATTCCCTTTGTCCCCTAGAAGATGTACCATTTAGTCGAGTCATCTTCCTTGATTCCTATAAGATGTGCCTTTTAGTTAAGTCATTCTCCTTGATCCCTAGAAGACGTACCTTTTAGTTGAGTCAATTCCTTTGATTCTTATCAGACGCACCTTATAGTTAAGTCATTCTCCTTGATTCCTATAATGATGTGACTTTCGCAAAAGTCCTTTGATGATAAACTAGGGCAAAATTTAATTCTTGTGTTGGAACTTCACTTTCCTGGCATATGAAATCTCTTTATAATAATCTTTATTTTGGATAATTTTCTTTATAGTTTTGATGTGATTTCAGGAGCCTGCCCGAAGTACAGGGCAAATAAATGAAAAGTCAAGCAGCAAGGTGAAGAAATTGATAGTCAAGCAACAAGGTGAAGAACTTGAAAGTCAAGTAACAAAGTGAAGAAAATAAAAGTCAACAGATCGAAAATAGCAAGTCAGAAGCCCGCCTGGAGAACAGGGTGATGAAATTGAAAACCAAGCAACAAGTTGAAGAAATTTCAAATCAGGAGCCCGCCTGAAGAATAGAGTGATGAAACTCAAGTCAAGAGTCCAACAGAAGCAGTGTAGATAGGATTTTGTAATTTCATTTATGTTTTTAACTTGTAATTTTCATTTTTGAGGTAATAATAGAGCCGCGGAGTGGAACCTCGATAGTACCTCACTTGACTCTCCAACTCGGCACAGTCCATCTCCTTCCAATCCTTTGAGATAACTGTCACTCAATTCCCTCATAACTTTGGTAGGTAGGATGTCCTAAGTGAAGACTTGGTTTCCCTCCTTCCTCATGCTTCATACTTTTGAATAAAGGTCAGGCAAAAATTCTGTCTCGTTGTCTACTGCTTTGTATGAAAACACCATGTGTTTATATAATACCCTGGGAAATTTTTCGTTGAAATTTTGTGCGTAAACGTGTTGGGTTCTATCTTATAGAATTAATTATAAATATTTGGAGCGGAATGTCTTAGATTATAAACCACCATTGCATAGAGTATCGAATAAGATTTCCATCGATATGTGGATCATCCAAAATGGACACCTGAGTGATGAGTTATGAACATTCTGATCGAACTGTGAATAGTAGTGAACAGTAAAACATGCAGGAAAAAGTACTAAGGCCTGACGTATTTTTGCTCCAAGTTTAAATGATCATAACTCCTTGCACATAATGATCTGGGTAATCTAATACATATCAACGAAAATCTCTGCAAGTCCTCTTTCCAATGAAATTGGTTTCATCCAATTTGTCTATCGGAGCAAAAAGTTATGGTCGATCTACTTCAGCCAATCAAAAGAAAATTTTTGGGTCAACTTCAAATGATCATAACTCCTCGTACACAAAGATCTGGGTGAGATACTATATATCAACGGAAATATATGAGAGCCCTCTTTCTAATGAAATTGGTTTCATCCAATTTGTATATCGGAGTAAAACGTTATGGTTGATCTACTTCAGACTATCAAAATAGTCCACAAAAGGACATATTCTAGAATTATTTGATTTTAAGGGTGTTTTCGTCATTCCCTCTCACCTAAAATCTATCCAAACCCTATATTAAAGACTATTGGAAGCATTATATGTTATATTTCATCAAATTCCCTCAAAAAGAAAACCCTAAGCTCCTACATCCAACTTCAAGAACCTCAAAAGTTCACCCTTAATTCTGCAAATTTATTTAAGATTCCAAGTTCCTAGTTCAAGAACCTCAAAAGTTCACCATTAATTCTGTATATTTATTTAAGATTCCAAGTTCCTAGTTCAAGAACTCCAAGAACCATCATTCAAAGGAACGATTAACATCTCAAAAATGAGTATCGATCTAAAGTTCATCATTCAAGGTATGTGGGGTTTTTCAACAAGAACTTTTTTTCGTTCTTGTGCCCAAAAGTAATTTCTTTACAAACGCATGATTTTTATTTGATTTTTACGAATTTGAAGCATGAACCCATATCTTATGATGATTATTATGAAATCTTGATGCTTATGATTTTGAAAGATGAACTTACATGTGTGGAGATATAAAATATGAATCTTGAATGATATTTATCATGATTTTGATATTTGGGTCGTGAATCTCCATAGAAAATTGTGTTTTTTTTAGAAATTGTGTGTTATAAGCTCATTGATGTTAAATATTTGAGATATTTTGAATGATTTGACCTTTTGGTCTTAATGGAGATGTTTTAAACTCGAGTGTGAAAGAAATCCACAACATGGTTGATTTTGATAGATGGAAAGCATGATGGCTCCCGATGTATATTTATATATTACTGAAATTGTTTGGTTGGGGATTGTCTTTGAAATGATCTGAGCTAAGTTTAGGAGAAATCTTTAGCACCGAGTGGGAGGTATAAAGCAACCTTACTTCCCTAGAACTACGTGCCCCCGTAGGAGTGAGCCTAAGGCTGATTTATATAGTGATCACTAGTTTGTGTGGATTTTATATCGATAGTCCTACTCTGATGGCAAGGACAGGATGACTCTCCCCAACGTGGGTTGTACGTTGGACTCCATGTAGCTCACATGGTTTATGTCGGTTATAGGATCTCCCAGTGTGTGTGTGTTTCCTTGTGTCTACGTTGAATGGTGAAGTGATTTGAAAGTGGAATTGTGAAAGTTATTCTTTCGAAAGATTTAAATGATATTTACATTATGAGAATTGATATTCTTGATAAACTGAAATTAATTGACAAATTATATGATGACTCACATGTGTTATTGTACTTATTTCATCCTCTCATGATTATGATGATTTTCTTCGAGCTATGTGAGTTTTTCATACATCCTGCATATTTCTTATAAATATTTATGATGATGATGTTTATACAAATGCATACACCCCCATATACTCGATTCCTTTCCATGGTACTGACCCACATCTTCGGATGTGGGCTGCATTTTCTCGGAATATAGGTTCAGGTACTCAGTTCCAGGTTCGACAGTGATTCTTCGGGCATGCTGTTCTACATCCTCTATTGTGGTGAGTCCTCATGTTCCGAGGACGTGATGTCGGATGTTGGTTTCACAAAATTGTTTACATTTGATGACTGAATATGAGTCAGTTGAGGCATGTCTCAATGGCTCGCTGGTTTTATTGATTTTCTTAGAGGCTTGTCAGACTAGTATAGATGTTGGGAGTTGACTAATAAGTCGTATTTTGTTATCTTTCTGAAATTCTTTTATTCTTGGATGATGATTACTCTGTTGATATTTGAGGGTTATTTATGGAAACCCTATTGGTTCGTGTTGAACTGAATAAAAATGGCTCAAAGGGTTAGCTTGGGACTACTCATAGCCTCAAGCATCATGTGATGCTCCAGGACCCGTTTTCTAGGGCGTTACAAACTTGGTATCAGAGCCTAAGGTTTTAAGGTGTCCTAGGGAGTTTGACAAGCCACGTTAAGTAGACTCTTGATCATCGGTGTGTAGTGCACCACATCTATGAGCAAGAGGCTCTAAGACATTTTAGGAAAAAGTATGATTCTTTCTTTCAAAAGTCTATCGTGTTTAAAGTGTCTCTCTCTGCTATTGATTGGTGCTCTTCTCTTTCAGAAATATGCCTCCACGTCGAGCGAAAAGAAATAATGATGGTCAGCAACCTCAACCCGCTGACCCATTGAATGAAAATGTGTCTTATGCTGAATTTTGGGCAGCCTTTCAGGCGCTGGCCTATGCAGTTACTGCAAACGTTTAGACCATATCTGGATATGTTTGTCATAGTGTTCATCGATGATATACTGGTGTACTCCCGTAGTGAGGATGAACATTCTGATTATCTCTGAACTATTTTGCAAACCCTTAGAGATCACAAGTTGTTTGCTAAGTTCAGTAAGTGTGAGTTTTGGCTAAGGTCAGTTTCTTTTCTGGGTCATATCATTTCTTCCAAAGGTATTAGAGTTGATCCCCAAAAGACCAAAGCTGTTAGAAATTGGCCTAGACCTATTTCTCCGACTGATATCTGAAGTTTCTTGGGTTTAGCTGGCTATTACCACCGTTTTGTTGAGGGTTTCTCCTCTATAGCGTCTCCTATGACTCGGTTGACCCAAAAGAAAGTAAAGTTCTTGTGGTTCGAATCTTGTGAGAAGAGTTTTTAGGAGTTGAAGACTCGACTCACTTCAGCCCCTGTTTTGACTTTGCCTGATGGTCTTGATGGTTTTGTGGTGTACTGTGATGCTTCGAGAGTTGGGTCGGGTTGTGTATTGATGCAGAAGGGTAAGGTGATAGCTTATGCTTCTAGACAGTTGAAACTCAATAAGAAAAATTACCCCACCTATGACCTTGAGTTGGCTGTTGTTGTGTTTGCTTTGAAAATCTGGAGACACAATTTGTATGGTCTCCATGTTGATATTTTCACTGATCATAAAAGTCTGCACTATGTGTTTACCCAGAGACAATTGAATCTTGGGCAGAGAAAATGGTTAGAATTGTAAAGGACTATGATATGAGTGTGCTGTACCATCCGGGCAAGGCCAATATTGTGGCGGATGCCCTAAGTAGAGTGTCCATGGGTAGTGTTTCGCATGTGGTAGAAGGTAAGAAAGAGTTGGCTCGTGATGTATATCATTTGACTAGATTGGGGGTTAAGTTGTTTGACTCTGCTGAAGGTAGTATAGGGGTTCAGAGTAGTTCTGAATCCTCCTTGTTTCAGAAGTGAAGGAAAAGCAATACTTAGATGCTAGTTTGGTCAGACTGAAGGAGTTAGTCAAGGACCAAAATGTAGAGGTTTTCTCCTAAGGGGGAGATGGTGTGTTGAGATTGCAGGGTAGATTGTGTATCGCGAATGTTGATGATCTGAGATATAGGATTATGGCTGAAGCGTATCGGGCGCGATATTCTATTCATCCTGGTGCCACCAAGATGTATCGAGACTTACGAGAAATTTATTGGTGGAGTGGTATGAAGAAAGATATAGCAGCATTTGTAGCTAAGTGTACAACATGCCAACAGGTTAAGGTTTAACACTAAAGACCTGGTGGTATGATGCAAGAGTTTCGTATTCCCACCTGGAAGTGGGAAGAGATAAATATGGACTTCGTGATTGGTTTACCTCCTTCTCGACGCCATCATGATTCCATTTGGGTTGTGGTTGATAAGTTGACTAAGTCTTCTTATTTCTTGCCTGTTCATACTTCATATACTGCTGAGGATTACGCTAGATTGTATATCCGAGAGCTAGTCAGACTGCATGGAGTTCCCTTGTCTATCATTTTGGATAGGGGTAGTCAATTTACTTCACAATTTTGGAAAGCTTTTCATAAGGGTTTTGGTACCCAAGTGCTTTTGAGTTCTGCTTTCCATCCGTAGACCGATGGTCAGGCTGAGCGGACCATCCAGACCTTAGAGGATATGTTGAGAGCTTGTACACTTGACTTTAAGGGAAGTTGGGATGATCACTTATCGTTGATAGAGTTTGCTTACACTAATAGTTTCCACTCTAGTATTGGCATGGCTCCATTTGAAGCCTTATATAGGAGGAAGTGTAATTCACCCATAGGTTGGTTCGAGGTGGGTGAAGCGGCTGTGAGTGGTCCTGATTTGGTATTTGAGGCTATGGAAAAAGTTAAGTTGATTAGGGAAAGGTTGAAAACTGCGCAGAGTCGTCAGAAGTCATATGCGGATGTTAGAAGGAGAGACCTTGAGTTTGAAGTTGGTGACCTAGTGTATCTAAAAATTTCACCCATGAGGGGGGTGAAGAGATTCGGAAAGAAGGGAAAGCTTAGTCCCCGTTACGTTGGTCCTTACAAAATTCTTAGTCATGTTGGTAAGGTAGCTTATGAGGTCGAGTTGCCTTCCGAGTTGTCCTCTGTTCATCCAATATTCCATGTCTCCATGCTTAGAAAGCATATTAGCGATGCTGTGGTAGTGGATTCCTCTGTGAGTGCTGACATTCAAGAAAATCTTTCTTTTGATGAGATTCCTATTGAGATTCTTGATTTCAGTGTCCGAAGACTAAGGAACAAAGAAGTTCCCTTGGTCAAGGTGTTGTGGTGAAACCAATTAGTTGAGGGTGCAACTTGGGAAGCTGAGGCGGATATGCGATCCGAGTACCCGCACCTATTTTCCGTGAACTCCGATCAAGCCGAAGGTACTGTTCTTTCCTAGATCATGCACTTTTGATAAAAGTTGCAGCAGTTCAGCTGTCATTTATTATGTGTTCAGTTGTGGTTTCTTGAATTTATGCATTCTATGTTACATTCGGAGTGAGAAACGATGTGGTGATGAGTCTAACGAATGGTTTCAGCTGTATGCTCTATTCCCTATCTAATCTTGGCATGTCTAGCTTCATTCAAGGACGAATTTTTCCAAGGGGGATGATGTAATACCATGGGAAATTTTTCGTTGAAATTTTGTGCGTCAATGTGTTGGGTTCTATCTTCTAGAATGAATTATAAATTTTTCATGTGGAATGCCTTAGATTATGACCCACCATTGTGTAGAGTATCGAATAATATTTCCAAAAATATGTGGATCATCCAAAACAGACACCCGAGCGACGAGTTATGAACATTCCGTGTGAACTGTGAATAGTAGTGAACAGTAAAATGTGCAGGTAAAAGTACTGAGGCTTGGCGTATTTTTGCTCCAAATTTAAGCAATTATAACTCCTTGTACATAATGATCTAGGTGAACTACTATATATCAATGGAAAGATCTGCGAGTCCTCTTTCCAATGAAATTGGTTTTATCCAATTTGTCTATTGGAAAAAGAAGTTATGGTCGATCTACTTCAGCCTATCAAAAGTGAATTTTTGGGTCAATTTCAAACGATCATAACTCCTCGTACACAATGATCTGGGTGAGATACTATATATCAACGGAAATATATGAGAGTCCTCTTTGTAATGAAATTATTTTCATCCAATTTGGATATCGGAGTAAAACGTTATGGTTGATCTACTTCAGACTATCAAAACAGTCCACCAAAGGACATATTCGAGAATTATTTGATTTTTAGGGGCGTTTTGGTCATTTCTCCTCACCCAAAATCCATCCAAACCCTATATTAAAGCCTATTAGAAGCATTATATGTTATATTTCATCAAATTCCCTCAAAAATAAAACCCTAAGGTCCTACATCCAACTTCAAGAACCTCCAAAGTTCACAATTAATTCTGCAAATTTATTTAAGATTCCAAGTTCCTAGTTCAGGAACCTCAAAAGTTCACCATTAATTCTGCAAATTTATTCAAGATTCCAAGTTCATAGTTCAAGAACTCCAAGAACCATCATTCAAAGGCACGATTAACATCTCAAAAATGAGTATCGATCTAAAGTTCATCATTCAAGGTATGTGGGGTTTTTCAACAAGAACTCTCTTTCGTTCTTGTACTCAAAAGTAATTTTCTTTACGAAGGCATGATTTTTATTTAATTTTTATGAATTTGAAGCATGAATCCATATCTTATGATGATTATTATGAAATCTTGATGTTTATGATTTTGAAAGAAGAATTTACATGTGTGGAGATATAAAGCATGAATCTTGAATGATATTTATCATGATTTTGATATTTGGGTCGTGAATCCCCATTGGAAATTATGTATTTTTTTGAGAAAGTGTGTGTTATAAGCACGTTGATGTTGAATATTTGAGATATTTTGAATGATTTGACCTTTTGGTCTTAATGAAGTTGTTTTGAACTCGAGTGTGAATGAAATCCACAACATGGTTGATTTTGATAGATGGGAAGCATAATGACTCCCGATGTATATTTATATATTACTGAAATTATTTTGTTGTGGATTGTCTTTGAAATGATTTGAGCTAAGTCCGGGAGAAATCTTTAGCATCGAGTGGGAGGTATAAAGCGACCTTACTTCCCTAGAACTACGTGCTCCCATAGGAGTGAGCCTAAGGCTGATTTATATAGTGATCACTAGTTTGTGTGGATTTCATATTGATAGTCTTACTCCGATGTCAAGGATAGGATGACTCTCCCCAACGTGGGTTGTACGTTGGACTCCATGTAGCTCATATAGTTTATGTCGGTTATAGGATCTCCCAGTGTGTGTGTGTTTCCTTGTGTCTATGGTGAATGGTGAAGTGATTTGAAAGTGGAATTGTGAAAGTTATTCTTTCGAAAGATTTAAATGATATTTACATTATGAGAATTGATATTCTTGATGAACTGAAAGTGATTGACAAATTATATGATGACTCAAATGTGTTATTGTACTTATTTCATCCTCTCATGATTATGATGATTTTCTCGGGCTATGTGAGTCTTTCATACATCCTGTATATTTCTTATAAATATTTATGATGATGATGTTTATACAACTGCATACATCCCCATATACTTGGTTTCTTTCCATGGTACTGACCCACATCTTCGTATGTGGACTGCATTTTCTCAGAATGTAGGTTCAGGTGCTCAGTTCCAGGTTCAACAATGATTCTTTGGGCACGCTGTTCTATATCCTCTGTTATGGTAAGTCCTCATGTTCCGAGTATGTGATATCTGATGTTGGTTTCACGGAATTGCTTACATTTGATGACTGAGTATGAGTCAGTTGGGGCATGTCTCAATGGCTCACTGGTTTTATTGATTTTCTTAGAGGCTTGTCAGACTAGTATAGATGTTGGGAGTTGACTAATAAGCCGTATTTTGTTATCTTTCTGAAATTCTTTAATTCTTAGATGATGATTACTCTGTTGATATTTGAGAGTTATTAATGGAAACCCCGTTGATTCGTGTTGAACTGAATGAAAATGGCTCAAAGGGTTAGCTTGGGGCTACTTATAGCCTCAAGCACCGTGTGACTCTCCGAGACCCGTTTTTTGGGGCGTTACAGTTTACATCCAAAGGGGGCATGATGTAGACACGTAATTGTGTCCTTTCCTTAAAATATTTTAATTATTTTTTTAAAATTTTTATTTTTATTTTATTCACCTTACCATACTTTTGTTTAATTGTTAATTTCTCCCAAAAAAAAAGAGAATTGAAAATAATTAAATACATAACATCTTTGCCACCTCAACACCTCACGCCCTACTCATTTTTACACACGCCACCCTCATCTTTCCACATGCCACACTAACTTTTTCACATGCCACACACTTATTCCCACAAGGCACCAATTATATGCTTCCACATAGGATAATAAATAAAGAAAAATAAAAACAAAATAAAAAATATTCAAAGAAAATTCTAATAGGAGAAAAGGGATTTCTCTAATCATCTTCTCCATTCTCATACTCACGACATACATTCCTCCACCACCATTTTTATGGACTGATCTGCACAACCATACATACACCGCCTAACCACCACCGGCAATAAATCAACAACATCAACTACAAACCTCCCCTAGAACTTTTCTACATACACCGGACATGTGAGATAGGAGAGAGATGGAGAAAGGTATGGTGAGCTTAAACCGACCGAAGAGCGGTGGAAAATGAAGGGAGATCGAGAGAGAGTGAAGGGAGATCAAAAATTGAGGGAGATTGGAGAAAACAGAGAGGCGAGATAGAGATTGAGTGAAAATCTGACCGGCGCTGAATTTTCTATCATTTTTGACTGTTTTCCGATGAACTTTTTCGCCGAAACTGGTTTGTTTCAGTTCTTGTTCGATTGAACTAGTCTCCAAATTCTGAAAGAAAAAAATCAGCAACCACTTCCTCCTCGAATCGACCCGTTGGAATCGTGTCTTATGAAATTTAGTTACAGTTTGGATTTTATCGCGTTTTCTATTTTGGACTCGCCGGTTGCTCGTATTGATTTGAAAGTTGATGTCTGTTCGTCTCAATTGTGTTATTGTGAGTAGTTCGGGTTTCAATTTCTCAAATACCAAGTCTGGGATTCGTCGCGGCTGAGGTTATCCTATTCGGGGTTCCAAATCCAGGTTTTCTTAAATATTACTATCAACGAAAGTTGTCATCGAAAGGTGCAATTCTATCTCTTCTTCATCTTGTCATATATTTTGATTGGTGTGAGATACGATTGAATATTGAGTGATATTGATTTGTTCTTCTTCATTGCGTTGAAGAAATGGTTGTGGATTGTTGAAATAGTGATTTTGGATTGTTGAAATTTTGTGTTAAAAAGGGATTTGGGGGGTGAGAATTAAAAATTGACAAAAAGGATAGATTCGGTTTAATTTTGATTTACTGTTGACATGAAACGCGATATTATCATGCTATGTTGAAACAAATAGGCGAATATAAGTTCGGGTAGACAAAATTCTTATGAATAATTGTTTTCGTTGAATGTTTGAAAATGGAATATTGGTTGAATGTTTTCTAGTTTATTGCATTTGGATTAAAATGTACTATTCGGTCGGGGAATGCCTCGAGGTACTTGTGTTTATTGGCCGGGGAATGACCCGTGTATTTTGTACTCGGAACATATTTGCGATGAAGGCTTGGGACAGTGGGGTAAGAATTGGAGCGTAGTTTAGGATTAGTGTAGGTTAGCGTAGGTTTACTTTTCAAGTACCTTTTTTTGTTCATTTTTAATTGTAATAATTGGACTGGACATTGTTTTGGATTTTTTTGTTTGGTTGATTGTTTTATTTGTATTTGGTGTGTTTTATACATTCATAGTGTTCAAATTAGCCGATATACTCCACCAAGCGACTGTGGTCGAACCACGGGATCGAGGGGTGCCTAACACCTTTCCCTCGGTCAACAGAATTCCTTAGCCAGAATCTCTGTTCGCGGATCAGTTTTTAGAGTCAAACTGTTTTGCAAAGGATTTTCAAAGGTGACTTTGCACATCCGATTTATGTCAAGTGGCGACTCTGAGTTTAAATGTAAAAAGTCCTTTTCGAAACAAATTTTCATCTTTTTGTCACTTAATAATAAAAACCCTTCCGAACCTTAAACCATGTCTTGTTTTGCTTAAAAAAGAGGTGTGACACCAACATACTCCCCTCCACTGAATCAAGCAATCTAAAACCCAACCTAGCTAGACAATGAACATCACGAGCTAACTCTCTCTTACCTTCCTCAATATGTGCAACACTACCCATGGACAATCTGCTAAGGGCATCCGCCACCACATTGGCCTTGCCTGGGTGATATAACACACTTATATCATAATCTTTCAACAACTCTAACCACCTCCTCTGCCTAAGATTCAACACCTTCTGGGTAAACACATACTATAGGCTTTTATGATCAGTAAACACATCAGCATGGACACCATAAAGATAGTGACTCTAAATTTTCAAAGCAAAAACCACAACAGCTAACTCAAGATCATGAGTCGGGTAGTTCTTTTCATGTGGCTTTAACTGTCTAGAGGCATAGGCTATAACCTTACCCCTTTGCATCAAGACACAACCCAAACCAACTCTAGAGGCTTCACAATACACTACAAAACCATCAGTACCATTAGGCAAAGTCAACACAGGGGCTGAAGTGAGTCGAGTCTTCAACTCCTGAAAACTCTTCTCACAGGAATCAGACCACTGGAATTTAACCTTCTTTTGGGTCAACCGGATCATAGGAGACGCAATGAAAGAGAAACCCTTAACAAAACGATGGTAATAACCCTCTATACCCAAGAAAATCTTAATGTCAGATAGAGAGATAGGTCTAGGCTAGTTTCTCACAGCTTCTGTCTTTTAAGGATCAACTCTAATACCCTCGCCTGAAACAACATGCCCAGAAAGGCTATAAACCTTAGCCAAAATTCACACTTACTGAATTTAGCAAAAAATAGGTGCTCTCTAAGAGCTTACAAGACAATTCTAAGATGAGCTGCATGGTCATTCTCATCACGGGAGTACACAAGGATGTCATCTATGAAACAATGACGAATAAATCAAGGTGTTGCTTGAGCACTCGATTCATGAGGTCCATGAAGTCTACTGGGGCATTAGTTAACCCGAAAGACATGACTAGAAACTCAAAGTGACCATAACAGGTTTGGAAGGCTGTGTTTGGACTATCACATTCCCTCACTTTAAGTTGATGATAGCCGGATCTAAGGTCTATCTTGGAAAAATAACTTGCACCTTGCAACTGATCAAACAGGTCATCAATTCTCGAAAGAGGATACTTATTTTTTACTGTGACCTTGTTCAGTTGATGGTAGTCAATGCACATACACAAAGATCCGTCTTTCTTCTGCACGAACAAAATAGGTGCACCCCAAGGAGAAATACTGGGTCTAATGAAACCTTTGTCTAAGAAATCTTTAAGTTGCTCCTTCAACTCCTTAAGCTCGGCAGGTGCCATACGATATGGTAGAATAGAAATAGGCCGAGTGTCGGGAAGAAGGTCAATTCCAAAATCTATCTCTCTATCGGGAGGTACCCCTGGGAGATCTTCTGGAAAGACATTAGGGAACTCATTAACAACATCAACCGACTGGATAGTTGGAGTCTCGGACTTAGTGTCCTTGAATCTAACTATGTGGTAGATTCAACCTTTGGATATAAGCTTTCTGGCTTTGATACATGAGATAAAATGACTCTTGGGAGATACCGAACTCCCAGAACACTCACACAATGGTTCATCAGGAAACTGAAACTTTACCACACGGTTACGACAATCTATAGATGCATAGCAAGAATGAAGCCAATCCATGCCCAGAATAAGGTCAAAATCTATCATGTCTAACTCTATCAAATCCGCAAGTATGACTCTATGAAGCACAGTAATAGGGCAATTCCTATACACTTGTTTAGGAACAACAGACTCTCCAACTGGTGTAGAAACTAGGAAAGGCTTAGAAATTTTTTTGGGACTCATTTTGAAATTCACAGCTACAAGTGGGGTCAAATAAGAGAGACTTGGCCCGGGGTCCAACAACATATACACATCAAGACAAAAGACACAGAGCATACCAGTAACAACATTATGGGAGTCCTCCTGCTCCCGATGAGGTAGCAAAGCATAGAACCTGTTCTGGCACTAACCGCCAACGGTGCTAGAAAAAGCGCCCTGAGTAGGGGCGGGACGAGGTACCGGATCTGGTGCACTAGCATCTTCTGCCTGAGGTTGGGCATCTCTATTCTGCTGTCTAGCATAGGGACAATCTCTAAGTATGTGGCCCTGCTTTCCATAACCAAAAAAATCTCTCACATCTTCGAAACACTCCCCAAGGTGATTCCTACCACATTTAGCACAAGAAGGATAACGGGGCCTATTACTAACACTGTTCTGTGGCCCAGACATGAAATACCTGCTCCCTTGCTTTAGCTTACCTCCAGGCGCGGGAGCACTAGCTGAAGAAGGAACTGGAATGGATGGACATCTCTAAAACCGGGGGCGGTTCCCTCCATGGAACCTAGGCCAGCTAAACTCATGCTGATAAGATCTCTCCCTCTTGCTACCCCTCATTCTATCTCTTTCTCTAAGCTTATCCGCCTCTATCTATTAGGCATTCATTATCAACCTAGCCAGATCCATATCCTTATTCAACATAGTGGCCCTACACTCCTTCAGTACCATCCCAGAAACATGGTCACAAACTTACTCATACTAGCTCGGGTGTCAGAAATCAAATCAGGAGCCTACTTGGCCAACTGATTGAACTTCAAATAGTACTCCTTAACTGTCATGGAGCCCTATCTCAAGTTCATAAACTCCTCAATCTTTGTCTCCCTTATCTCAAGTAGAAATAACTGATCCAAGAAGGCATCTTGGAAAACTTGCCAAGTCATAGGCGGCATTCTTACCTCTACCCTTCCTCCCCAATCATAAATAATGTCCTTCAGTCTGTAGGACGCCAACTCAACACTTTCTTCTTTTGAAACGTGCATCACATTTTTGATCTTCCTCACCTCCTCCAAGTACAACTGTGGGTCCTCATCTGTCTTTGACCCATAGAACTTAGGCGAGTTCATCCGCATAAAGTCACGAATCCTAGCCACGGTTACATCACCACCTTGCTGATTAGCAACTGGGGCATGGTTATTGGCCCGAACATTTGCAATGACCACTTGGGCTAACGCCTGAAAGGCCGCCCTAAACTCAGCATGAGACACCATCTCATTCAAAGGATCAATACGTGGGGGTTGCTCATCATTGTTTCCGCAGACATTTACTCTTTGAGGAGGCATTTTCTAAAAATAGAAAAGCACGGATCCTTAGATAAGAGGGAAAACCGTAGGCACGATAGAAGCTGAAAGAAGAAACAACTTTTTTTCTTAAAATGTCTCGTAGCCTCTTGCTCATAGGTGTGGCGCTCTACATACCGAAGATCAAGATTCTAATTAATGCGGCTTGTCAGACTCGCTAGGACTCGTTAGAAACCTTAGGCTCTGATACCAAGTTTGTAACGATCCAAAATCGTCTCCTGGGATGTCACACGGTGTCTAAGGCTATGAGTAGCCCCAAGCTAACCCTTGGAGATGGTTTCTACCAATGACACTCAATTCAAGATAAGAATGGACTCAACACTAGCATAGTCATATAACATAAAAGGAAATACGGAAAAGATACTCGATCCATAAGACCACAATATAGAGAAATCTCAACAAAACCACACTATCAAACCCTCGACACATCACAAGTCTAACACTAGTCTGATAAGCCTCTCCAAATCAAAATCTAGAGAGCCATTGGGAATGGTCCCCAACTGACTCAAAATGAACTGAAGATAAAATATAGTCTCTCAAGTACGGTAAATATCTGAAGATCGGTCCTCGAATCACGAGGACTCACTACTATAGAAAACATACGCAAGGTACTAGAAGAATCACGAGCAAGGCTAGGACTGAGCACCTGAACCTACATTATGACACAATGTAGCACATAGACATATATGTGGATCAGTACTTGGAATGTACTGAGTATGCGGGGGTGAATGCATATGAATAAATTAGTAACAATCTTCTTTAATAAAATCATGTATGCATTATGAGACGGGTCACATGACTTGAACAAGTATAAATATAAAGCTCATAAGTCATGTAGAATGGAGCATATAACACAAATCTCATGAGTCATCATCATTTAATCTCAAAATTCAAAATCTTCTCTTGTTCTCAATACCCAAAGGCTAAGGTACTTTAAACAATACTTTCAACTCATGCATAAGTCTCATGGAGGGTAAAACTTCTTCAATGCTCAACATTTCATAACTATTTAGAACTCATATACTTGGAATTCGGAATCATATAACTTGAAAACATACTTGAAGGAATTTTATTCACTTTAGGAAAATATCTCATCTCAAGCTTTAGGGAAATCACTCCAACTCAAATGTAAAGGCATTCTAGTTTATGGAAACAACTTATCTCAAGGCTTTATAAAAAGTACTATAACAAGGGAAGATGCTTTCATTTAGGAAATAACTCACATCAAGAAAATACTTTAGTTGGGGAAACATCTTTGCAATTCAACCATTTAGGAAAATAGATTATAGGGAAGGAAAATAATTATTTGATCTCGAAGTCTAAATGTCAAGGGAGGTTCTCGTAACCGACATAAACCATGCGAGCTACATGGAGTCCAACGTTTTGTCCTCCTAAGAAAGAGACCCCATGTTGGGGAGGAGCATCATACTCTTGCCAGGGAGTATAACCTAGGTCTAGTGATCGCTAAATGAAACTCGGCCTCAGGCCCAATCATAATCATTATAAACTCAGCCTCAGGCCCAACCTATAGTGGCTCGTAGTTTTGGGATAAGAAATTGTAGTAACTTACCCACTCGGTGCTAAATACTACTCCCTTTAGATTATCTGCGCTCATCTCATAAAAATCCACTTTTAGAACAATCACATGGTTCACCACGAACCCAATAATCAAATCGATAATCTCATATAGTGAAGTGCATTTCAAAGCTCAAGGACCGTTAGGTCAATTCATTTCTTAATCATCTCAAAATACTCAAAACATGGGTGCTCATAGCACAAGAGTTCATAATTCCACAAGTCTCAAATAGGGCTTACTAACCCATTATTCAATCTCAAGTTAAAGCTTATCAAAAGGATAATATATAGCATATAGATTCATAAATCATGTGGAAATTTGGGAATTTCAGCAAGTTACCTTAAAATCTCAATATAGCCATATGCTTCAATATCTCAACAATGCAAATATTAGCTTATCAAGGAGTAAAATTATGGGGTTTATACCCAGCTTTAAATACTCAAGAAAACATGTAGAAATTATGCCATTTGACTCTTAATTCATGGGAAATATCAATATAATGCATTCAATAATAACTTCTTATCCGAGAGTCCGATTTGGGCAAATCTTATATAGATGGAAAGCTTATCAGATTTCCCACATGATAAAAAGTGGAAATTAAGGAAATTCTATATGGTTAACACATTACTCACTTAGTAAGCCACTTCTCAATCTTTTAGGGTTGGGATCATGTCTCACTCGATACGCCCTAAGGTTCAGACTAAGAGGGAACTTTGTGGGACCTTAAAAACCGAATATCCAATATCATTTAGGATCCTCTTTGAAGAATGAAGATTAGACAGCTCGAAGAGGTCCTAATTTTACCCTAAGAGGTCATATTACTTCCATTTAGGCTTCTAGTTTTGTTCCATTTTTCATCTCTATTTAAGATTCCAAAATAAAGGTGTCGTTCACAGATTTAGTCATAATTTGCTCCATGGATGAGTAAACAGATTTGATTCTAATCTGCTTCACAATTGAGTAGGCAGATATATATGATTGCAATCTGCTGTAAATATGTGATATCATATATTGTTACTCTAGAAGAATAGATTAGAGGAAATCCCTTGATTCATTTATCTCCTAGGCTAAGTTGCATAAACTCGGCTTCGAGTATCTAATAACAGTGTAAATCTGATAGTCGGATTCGTCAAAATTTAATTGTTAAAACTCTAAGGTGCGAATCCAAGTATGGATACCGATGTAGGAATTTGACTAAAAAATTAAATATTATAAATATAAAGTTATAAAGATATTCTAAAAATCAACTTTTAACTTTTAAGATAACTTTTAGTTACTTTTTTTAATTAGGATTGGTATATACTTGTATTTTTGGGAAATCAACAAACACATATATATTAAAATAGAAATTCTTGGATGAGAAACCACACACACATATCTTTTGACTATATTAATATAAACTTTTTTTCATATTTTAAAAAATATTATTAAAAACTAGATCTGACGAGTCATCATCACAATCCTCAACCACTTTCTGTTTCTTCCCAACGATTCAAATTCCTTCGACAAAATTACAGTCGCCAAATTTCGACGATGACAGCAGTCGCTGATTCTGATGATGATTGTCGCCGGATTCTTGCCGGATTCCGATGGTGACCACCTATTTTCTCCCTTCTGGCGACGACAATAATTACAGTCACTGGTTTTTCTTACGACGACGATGACAACCAACTTTATTCTTGATGTTGGATCAACGTCTTCGGATTTGTTTTACCAAATCAGAGACGTACCCTGAGCCCGTACCAGCGCCGCGTTGGGATGGATTCATCAGCGAAATCAATGAGTCCGCACAACATAACTCCTAGGAATTAGGGATTGATTAGATTCTTTTGATCTTCTTGTTCACCTATAAATATTGTGCAACTCTATGAATAAAAACATATTTTTGCAGTATCTAAACATTCATGGTATCAGACTTAGAATTTTTGCCCTAATACCATATGGCCAAAATAGCTTCTCAGGGAGAATATGGAATATCAAAAGAAGACAAAATGTCTTCTTTGGAAGCTCCAAATCATATGACTCAAGGAGGCAATGTTTCTCACATGCCCTTCCAGTTAACTTCTCATCGATTAAATAGGAAGAACTGTCTGAAATGGGCACAATTGGAAGAGTTTGCAATCGATGATCGTAAAAAGTTGGGACATCTAACTGGAAAGACGAAAAAGTCGAAAATCGGAGACCCAAAGATGAACACGTGGAGATTAGCATGTTGTTTTGATATCTGAAAATGGAATTACTTCCGAGGATACATTGCATTATTATGTTGTTTCATTCAGTTCTCTTATTTACCTTCTATTATAAAAAAATCTGCCTTTTCTATTCCTTTCATATATTGCGTGTTGAATTGTTGTGTAGAAGCACCAAAGGATTGGTGCTATGTAGTATGTGATAAGGGCAAAGGATCCATGTTGCATGCTTCTGAAAAGATTTGTCAAAGCATTGCGCCACCAAGGAAACACAATAAGTTTCCTGGTTCTCATGGTATTAATTGGGAAAAGGAGGTACGGACTGGGAAAATGAAGTATCTGCCTATTGAAGAAGCACTCAGTCTGCCATCGAGCCTCAATGAAAAGGGAAATCCACTGAACATCATTGGCTCCTCAAGAGTTGTGAAAACAAAATCTATGGCAACCGGGACTCGAGGGAGTTTTAGCACGTCTGGAGCTCAAACTTCAAATTCTTTTCCTGCGAAGAGCCCACTACAACAGCTTTTAGGGTCAGCAAGATATACAAATCCTCAGAATGTCAAAAACACTAAAATCACAGAATGGATCAAAAACACGGTACAAGCTTCAAAAGGTTAGTATTCACCAACATCTATTGTATTTGTTATTTTTTTTTATTTGTCATCTTCTTATATCTTTATTCACCAGAAATTTCATTTCCTATCATATACTCTATTTGATATAGCCTACAATTTAGGTTCTGGTGAGCTTAAGAGTCCCGGTGCTGCCAATGAGAGTCCATTGATGAATCAAATTATGACACACCCTTGTGATCCTGTGTTAGCTCATTCCTGGAAGTAAGTACCCTTTATCACGTACTTTAATTAGTAACATAAGTTGACACAGGTAAAACTGAGCATCAAAAAGCAGAAAAGTTTCCTTTTGATTATTCTGCAGATTACATATATATATTGAAGATCTTTTGTTCATCTGTACAATTGGAACTATTCAGCTGAAAAAAAAAGGCATTCTTCCCTATAATTAATAGTCTCTTTTCCTCTTTGTGTATCAGGGGAAGTTTTGACATCAAATGTGCTCTTGAATTCGCTCCTGGGGTGTTCAATAATTGTGTCCAGGCTTATCCTCTTTCCAAAGTCAGGCGTAAGGTGTATGATTTCTCAAGGCTATTGTCTGGTATTCTTAAATTTGAACTAGTATCGCGTGAGGCAATCTGGACAAGTCTATTCAACAATCATTTTCCGGGTAAAAAAGATACATGACTGTATTTCCTTGCAAGTGAGAGAGAAAGGTCAGCTTCTGCCATATATATGTCTATCTGAAAAGGGATAAGGGTTGTGAAGTAGAAGTGGCGTCCTTATCCAGGAAGATTTTTACTAGAAATTAATTTGCATTTCTCATTTTATGCAGGTCTGAAATATATACTGCTCTGGTGGAGTTCTTGCGTAACAAAGATTTGGTGATGAGAATGCTTATAAATAATGTTGAGCTGCTTCTCATCACCATATCTTTAATACGCATGAACACTACCAGAGCAATATAGATCCTCAGACCTGCATATAATGGGAAATGCAAATCAATTTCTAGTAAAAACCTTCCTGGGAAAAGGTGCCCTTCTATTTTGCAACCCTTTCCCTTTTTCGAAAGATATATAAGGCAAAAGCTGAGCTTACTCTCTCACTTGCAAGGAAATACAGTCTCATATCTTCTTTGTCCGGACAATATCGTTGAATTGACTTGCCTAGTTATCCCCACATGGAACGAGTCTAAATTTAAGAGTATCAGGAAATAGCCTTGAAAACTCATATACGTTACGTCTAACTCTAGAAGGAGGATGAGCATGGATAAAGTTATTAAACATCCCAGGTGAAAAATCCAGATCACCTAAGATGTCAAAACTTCCCCTATAATGCAAAGAACAAGAGAAAGATTAATAATTATAGGGAAGCGAACCTATATTCCGGTTGAATGGTGCAAATTCCTCGAGTGAAAAAGATCTTCAAAAAATATATATGGTGTGCAGAATAATCAAATGGAAAGTTTTCTGCTTATTGACACATAACGGAAGGCTTATTCAAGTTTCAAGGCCAAAAAAAAACAGACAGAGAAAGTTCCACATGGAGTTGAAAGACGTTTTGCACTCTACATCTCATTAAGTTGTAGAACCCAAAAAAAAATTAGAAAACAAACCATGTATGGCTTCCATATAACCTACTTACCAACAATTTCTTGTTTTCTATACCTGCAAACATAAGATGGACCATAATGTAATGACATAGAGAGGCAGTAACCTAAAGTCTTCATGAAATTTCTCCACAATGGGAATCAATTTTGATTCAGATTATCAGTATAAATCAGATTATCATTATGTCATAACTTGTAACTATGTATGAGCATAAATTTTTCCCATAGTTGGGAATATACTCTATATTAGGGGTGGGCATAGTATGGTATGATACGGTATTTTAAACTTCGGTATGATCACTTCGATTTTCGGTATCTAAAAGAACAATACCATTACCATATCAAATTAGTTCGATATTTTTAATTCGGTATTTTACGGTATGGTAATTCGGTAACCATACTTTATTTGATTTCTTATTATATATATTCATATAAACAAACTATAACTTTAAATTTTAAATACGTCTCAATCATGTTAGGCTAACAACTATCTTTTTTAATCAATTACACAAAAATAACATTTCAATCATGATTGAATAGTCCGAGATGCAAACTCTGAACAATAGTACTTAAACTTAAGCATAGTACTCCTAAATAATAAGCATCCCAAAAAATTTATTTCTTAATAAAAGCTACTTTTGTGTTCAACTGGCTAATAGATGATATATAAATATATTTAATAATCTTAAATATAATATATATATATGGGTTTTATATGTTATTAAAAAACTTTGGTGTGGTATACGGTATTTATTGTATAAATATCAAATACCGTACCAAATATCAAAATAATTTAAAATTCCTACCAAATACCATAGCAAATACCATAACATCCACACCGTGGTATAAAAAATTTCGATTTCGGTTTGGTATTCGGTATGTACCATACCATGCCCACCCCTACTCTATATTGTGCTATTCATTTTTTCAGTGATACTAATGGAGCTCCTGCCAGCTTGCATGCACCCCAACTAATTCACTGGGCAACCTGTCCATCCCACAAAGGGAATTTCTTAAGCTCATATGCAAAAGTCTAACTTGGCCATACCATATATTGTCAAGTAGGGGGTGAGTGTTCAGTGTTCGGTTCGGTATTTTTGAAGTTCGGGTTTGATAATTTTGTAATCAATATTTGCGGGTAGATACCACATACCATACTTATAAACATCAATTCGATAATTCAATAATCGGTAAATTAAATTTTGGTTCAGTACGGTATTTGGTTAGACGCATCGTATTATATATATATATATATAAAATTTGGTATTCGATAAATATTCAATACCAAATGGTATTTAATATTTTGTACCGAACCCAATGCTAAATACCGAAATGTTGAAATTTTACTCCTAAATACCAACTGAATTACCAAATATCAATAACCAAATTTTTTGATTTAGTTTGGTAATTCAGTTCTTGGTGTTTTACACCCAACCCTATTGACAAGGTATGCTGCCTATCAAGGCAAGCCAGATGGGTGTACCTGGTTTTGCAGCTTGGATTCAAACCAAGAATCTCCAAGTTGTTACTACTATGTCTTAAACACTACGCCATCTCCTTGGGGAACCAACATTATGTTATTAACTAAAAAGTATCGTATATGTTTCCTTACTAATCAATAGGGAAAAGACCAGTGGAGTTCATAAAAGAAAGGTCCTCCATAAAAGAAAAGATTAATCAGTCAGCTGACTACAAGAAAAGATGAGCCATCCAAAAAGCTACCATGCAAGGACAGATATGAATTTGAACTCTTTTGGAGTTTAATTTACCTCGTGTTAACTTATGTTAGTAATTAAGGTGCATGATGAAGGATACTTACTTCCTGGAAGGATCTAGAGCAGGATCACAAGGGTGTGTCATGGGTATCATTCGACTCTCATTCACAGCATTGGGACTCCTACGCTCCAGAATGATAGAAACATCAGGACCTAAGAAGGAGGCTACATCAATTGGATTGAAGTACAGTAAGTAAATAAAATTTTCTATGAAAGCTTTTAAGATATTGATGGTGTAACGGAAAACATTTTTAAAGATAATACCAACTCTAGACATATCATTGTTGTTTTTCTTAAAAAAAGAAATTAATTACAGTATGATAGAAAATGAAATTTCAGATGAAAAAAGATATAAGAAGAGGGCAGATCAAAACAAGTAATGAATCTTAGGAGTGTCACACCCCTTTTTTGACGTACTCTAAAAATTTGTTATATTTTAATGTTCGAAAAGGGTTTTATTATTTAGGTGACAAGAAATAAAAATTTGTCTCGGAAAAAGATTATTAACATTTTTTATTCAGAGTCGCCACTTGGCATAATCTGGTGTGCCAAGTCACCGTTAGATAATCCTTTCTAAAACCATTTGACTCTTTAAACTGGTTTGCGAATAGAGATTTCGGCTAAGGAATTTTGTTGACCGAGGGGAAGGTGTTAGACACCTCTCGATCCCGTGGTTCAACCACGGTCACTTGGTAGAGTGTATCAACTATTTTTTGGTATTACGAAATGTATAAACCACACAAAAGAACGCAAAATAATCAAACAATAAACAAAACAAAACAAAATGTAAAGTCCAGTCCAATTATTACAACCCGAAGTAAAAATACTAAAATAACCTACACTAGTCCTAAACTATGCTTTACCCGATGCCTCGAGCCTTGATCACGAGCATCCTTTGCGTACAAAATTCTTCGGGGCATTCCCCGGTGAGTAAATACAAATTACCTCGGGGCATTCCCCGGTTAAATAAATACACTTTTCAAATACGATAAACAAAACATTCAACAAATATTCCAAACATTCCAACACTACACCAATTCTAAACTTGCCTACCCGAGCTTACTGTTTTCCTACCCGCTCGACGACATATCACATTCAACATCAACAATGTATCAAAAATATCATAATATTCACTTTTATCAATTTTTTTTTGATTCCCTCCCCAAAATTCCTTTTAATCAATCGCACCACTAAAACTAATCAAATTCTCACACCGTACCATCGGAGTCACATTACCAAGAACGTGATCATAACATCAACAACATCAAACAATTACAATCACCTAACACACAATCATAGACATTTCAACAAAATAGAATAAAGAAGAAAGTACGGGAGTAAAGTGATGGACCTCAAGAGCTTTCGATTGATTTTAATAAGAGAAATAAGAGCCGTCCCGGAACCTCAGAGAGTACCAAAATTCAGACTATGATCCAACTCCAACCCAATAACCTTCGAAATTCCATCCGAAACCCTGAAACCAAAACAGTAACCAAGTTTCCCAAAACTAGTACGAAAACGCACGAAGAATACCCAACTGGCCAAAACGAGACACAAATTCAAACGGAATAGCAACAAGGAACCTGTTTTGGATCAAATTTAAGAAAATGAGATCAATAATGTCGTTTTTCTTTTGATGGACGCATCAAAAAAGTAACGGAGAAACGTTGGGTATTTTCCGGTGGGGTTTTTGCCTGAAAATCGAGAGGTACATCGAGATTTTGGGGGTTACGGGACTGGGTGAGGTCTGTTCAGTTAAGAAAACAATGGCTGTGTTAATGGCGAGAGCTCTCTTCTCTGGTCGACGGCGGCGACGATGTGGAGGGAGGTGGACTGTTTCACCGGCGACGGAGGGAGACAGATTATTTCGCCAGCGACGAAGGTTTTCTCTGGTTTGTTGGGGAGGGACGTTGGTTTTGAGGGGAGAAAGATGGTGATGACGGCGTTATTGCTGCCGTCATTGGTCAGACGGAGAGGTGGCGACGCTTCTCCTTTCAGTTTTTAGAGAGAGAGAGAGTAGAGAGAAAGTGGAGCTCGCTGAATGCATGTCGGTCGAGGGAGAGGGGAAGAGAAGCTAGACGGTGCTGAGATGGCCGACGTTTGTCATGGATGCCGATGGAGAGGAGAGGAGAGGGGTCACCGACGAAGTTTGTTGAGAGAGAGAGTGAGAGTCTTTTTTTTTCTGTATGCTGAGGTTCGATTTTTTTTGTGTGTATATGTGTATATATGAGGTAAGGGTGGGTATTGAGGTAGGGTAGGTGGGGTAAGGTATGGGGCATGGGGTAGTGATGTGTTGTCCAAAATTGATAGGAGGGGTGGTTAATTTTGTTACAAAAGAATATTTGGGGATTGGGTTTGTTAGTGGGTTTGTTATTTTTTGTATTTTTATGGGATATAATCATACAGGTGAAGGTACGTGGTAAAACAGGGATAAAAATGTGTAACTTGGGTCTTCGGGAGGGACAGAATTAGGTGTCTACATCATGCCCCCTTTGAATATAAAAAAGAAGTGTTTTTAGGCAAAGAAGTAGACAGCGAGACCAAATTTTGACCCGACCATTATTTAAAGAAAGAAACAGAAGGAAGAAGGACAACCGGGTCTTGACATAAAACATCCTTCCTACCTAAGTTATGAAAGAATCAATTCACGGGTATTTCAAAGGATTGGAAGAGAAGTGGACTATACCAAGTTGGAGAGTCGAGTGAGGTTCCGTCGAGGTTCTGGTCCGTGGCTCTGTCATTACATCAAAATGAAAATTATAAGTTAAAACATAAATGAAATTACAAAAATCCAATCTATACAGCTTCTGTTGGCTCTTGACTCGACTTTTATCACCCTATTCTTCAGGTGGGCTCCTGACTTGCCATTTCTTTCAACTTGTTGCTTGGCTTTCAATTACTTCGCTTTGTTTCATGACTTTTCATTTCTTTACCCTATTCTCCAGGCGGGCTCCTGACTTGTTATTTCATCACTCTGTTCTTCAGGCGGGCTCCTAACTTGCTATTTCATCACCCTGTTCTTCAGGCGGGCTCCTAAAACCCAAAATTAAAACTAGCACGAAAATTATCCCAAACAAAAATTATAGTAAAGTAGTATTTCATTTTTGAAAGCGTTGTCCCATTTTCTAGGAGGGTCCTGAACAGAAAGTAAAATCCCATTTTTCGGGAGGGTTCTGAACAAAAAGTAAATTCCCATTTTTTAGGAGGGTCCTGAGCAGAAAGTAAAATCCTATTTTTTTCAGGAGGGTCCTGAACAGAAAGTAAAATCCTATTTTCCAGGAGGGTCCTGAACAGAAAGTAAAATCCCATTTTTAAGGAGGGTCCTGAACATAAATTCAAATCCTATTTTTCAGGAGGATCCTGAACGTAGTAAAATCCCATTTTTCAGGAGGGTCCTGAACAGAAAGTAAAATCCCATTTTTTAGGAGGGTCCAGAACATAAAGTCAAATCCTATTTTTTAGGAGGGTCCTTAACATAAAGTAAAATCCCATTTTTCAGGAGGGTCCTGAACAGAAAGTAAAATCCCATTTTTCACGGAGGGTCTTGAACAGAAAGTAAAATCCCATTTTTTGGGAGGATCCTGAACAGAAAGTAAATTCCCATTTTTCAGGAGGGTCCTGAGCAGAAAGTAAAATCCCATTTTTTTCAGGAGGGTCCTGAACAGAAAGTAAAATCCTATTTTCCAGGAGGGTCCTGAACTGAAAGTAAATTCTCATTTTTCAGGAGGGTCCTGAACATAAAGTAAAATCCCATTTTTTAGGAGGGTCCTGAACATAAAGTAAAATCCCATTTTTTAGGAGGGTCTTGAACATAAAGTAAAATCCCATTTTTCAGGAGGGTCCTGAACAGAAAGTAAAATCTCATGGATGTGCATTTCCAATGGTTGCTGAATTAAGTGAAGCGAATTTGCCCCTATTTCAGCAAAGAAAATTTGTCAGTTAAAAAACTTAGTGGTGGCTTGCAGCTCTTGGCTTCTCAGGTATCTGCCCCAGTACTCATTCCTTTTATCTTTCTTCCAAATTGCTAACACCTGCCCTGTCTTGCCGCATCATTGACCTGGATCCATATTGAGGGAAGTGAGTGCTGGCTCGAACAATGGGTTTCCATTTTACCATGCCCCTGAGGTGCACTTTTTCCAAATCTGAATGTTTTTACGAATCCAATAGCCTGTCGATTGAGAGACTTCCTTTGCTTCGTGTTGAATTATGATCATATTTTTCCTGTGCTGTTCCTTGGCTTTTTCTCATATAATTGGAAAGACTGGTAGTAAATTTTGAAATACTTTCTTGCTTGTTTTGACACAGACTTGACTTAAAATGTAAAGAAATGATGGTGACTTTTATTTTGATAAATAACATAAAAAGACAAAAAGCATGAATATGTAAATGAAAGAAAAGGGCAATGTCCCATATTCCAAAAAGAAAACTTATCTGAATACGACCACCAACTCCAATGAGTATGACATGCATTTTGGATTGAGCTACCTGATCTTTCTATCCAAACTCCCCATTTGTTGTTGAGCTCGTGCCTTTTGCCGCTGAGCCGCTTCTTCAAATCCATTGGACTCATACATTACATTCGATTGAAGACATCTTAAAAGACTTTCGTCAACAAATCTCTTTTTTTTCACTTTTCGCTTTTCTCTTGAACTCTCCATCGCCTTACGGTGCCCGTGAGGGTTTTCACCAATAAGACTCTCTCATTTTTATTTCTCTCACTCACCATCGTCTTATGGTGCCTGCAAAGGTTTTCACCAATAAGACTCTCTCATTTTTGTATTTCTCTCCACTCACCATCGCCTTATGATGCCCACAGAGGTTTTCACCAATAAGACTCTCTCATTTTTGTATTTCTCTTAACTCACCATCGTCTTATGATGCCCACGGGGGTTTTCACCAATAAGACTCTCTCATTTTTGTATTTCTCTTAACTCACCATCGCCTTATGATGCCCACGGGGGTTTTCACCAACAAGACTCTCTCATTTTTGTATTTCTTTCCTGATTTCTTATGCTGAAGGAGACAAGTGGTACTTCACAATGTATCACTATATCCATTGCATGCTTAGCCTTAATATTATCAAAAATTGATCTGAAGGACTTTCTTTGGTTGTAACTTGGCTTTTGGTTAAGGTTAGAAAAGATGGTAAGGGGCTCAAATGATACTTGAAGTGGGGGTGGGACTTACAACTTTTGGAATTGACTCAAACAACACATTAACTCACGCCCCAATTTTGTTGACTGGGTGAATTTTAAATCTTTATTTGGTTGGACCGAGCCCGAAATAGGGCAGCCTACGTATCTCACTCCCGAGAGAGGAGAATCAGGTCGGACGTAGTTCCATCAGCTTGTTCTTTGTTTTGATTTGATTTTGATTGATTTTTTTTCGAACTCTTTCTTTTATTCTTATTTTCTTGACATTTATCTTTGACTCTATTCTGATTCCAAAAGAGGGATATGAAATAAAAATAAAACGAAGCTCAAATGGGTAAACAAAGGATGACACCATGTTTGGATAGAAGAATAAAATGCCTTCATCATGTCAATCTTCAAAAATACAAGAACTAAACATGCAATAAAATCAACAAAGGATCAAATATCATACATAATATCTTTTGACCACATCAGCATTGATAGCCATTTCTGCCATTTTGCCTTCAATATCTGTCAAATATAAGGCTCCATTGGGCAACACTTTCTTCACAACGAAAGGACCTTGCCAGTTAGGGGAGAACTTTCCTTTCTCTTCAACCTGGTGAGGAAGGATACGTCTCAATACCAACTGACCAACTTCAAAATTCCTGGGATAGACCTTTTTGTTATATGCTCGAGCCATCCTTCTCTGATACAACTGGCCATGACACACAGACGTTAGCCTTTTTTCCTCCATCAAACTCAAATGTTCTAGTCGGGTTTTTACCTATTCGTCATCATCAATCTCTGCTTCTACAATGACTCGAAGAGAGGGAATTTCAACTTCTGTAGGGATGACTGCTTCTGTCCCATACACCAATAAATATGGAGTTGCCTATGTTGAAGTGCGAACAGTGGTGCGATAACCTAGTAATGCAAGCGGCAACTTTTCACGCCACTGTCTAGACACTTGTACCATTTTTCGCAATATCTTTTTTATATTCTTATTAGCAGCTTCTGCAGCACCATTGGCCTTTGGGCGATATGGAGTACAATTTTGATGTGCGATCTTAAACTGTTGACATACTTCTTGCATCAAATGACTATTGAGATTGGCAGAGTTGTCTGTAATGATCCTCTTAGGAATTCCAAATCTACAAATGATATTGGCATGAACAAAATCTACCACAGCCTTCTTTGTCACTGACTTGAAAGTTACTGCTTCTACCCACTTTGTGAAGTAGTCAATGGCTACCAAAATCAATCTATGCCCATTTGATGCCTTCGGCTTAATCGGTCTAATCACATCCATTCCCCAAGCCACGAACGGCCATGGAGTGGCCATTTCATGCAACTCAATAGGAGGAGATCGTATCAGATCACCATGTACCTGACATTGATGACACTTTCAAACAAATTGAATAAAATCCCTTTCCATAGTAGGCCAGTAATAACCTGCTCGAAGAATCTTCTTTGACAAGACATGCCGTTCATGTGTGACCCGCATACTCCAGAGTGTATTTCAACCATGATTGCCGAGGCTTATTTTGCATCTACACACCGTAAAAGTCCCAGATCTGGGGTCCTCTTATACAAGATTCCCCCACTTAAGAAAAATCCACTAGCCAAAGCCTAATAGTCCTCTTTTGATCGTTGGTGGCATATGCTGGGTATTCTCCTGATTGAATGTACCGCTTGATATCCAAGAACCAGGGTTCTCCATCAAACTCTTCTTCAACCGCATTACAGTAAGTATGCTAATCACGACTTTGTATATGCACTGGATCGATATAGGCTTTGTCAGGATGTTGGAGCATTGAAGACAGAGTGGATAAAGCATCAACAATTTCATTACGAATCCTTGGAATATGCCTAAATTTTACTAACACAAACCGTTGACATAGCTCCTGTAAGCATTGTCGATACAGGATGAGCTTCAAATCTCGTGTCTCCTAATCGCCTTGAATTTGATGGACGAGAAAATCTGAATCTCCCAATACCAATAATTCCTGGACTCCCATATCAACAGCTAACCTCAAACCAAGAATGTAGGCTTTATACTCTGCCATATTATTAGTATAGTATAATCAAAGTTGTGCTATTACCGGGAAATGTTGTCCCAATTCAGAGATAAGAACCAAACCTATTCTGACTTCTTTCATATTGACAGCTCCATCGAAGAATAACCTCCAACCTGGATCAGCATCTATAATGACTTCATCGACACACGACACTTCTTCGTCAGGAAAATATGTCTTTAATGGCTCGTACTCTTCATCAATGGGATTCTCAGCAAGATGATCTGCCAAGGCTTGGGCTTTCATGGCAGTTCAAGTCACATATACAATGTTGAACTCGGTAAGCAATATTTTCCACTTTGCTAATCGACCTGTTGGCATAGGCTTCTGAAAGATATACTTCAAAGGATCCATACGGGAGATGAGATAAGTAGTATAGGATGAGAGATAATGCTTCAACTTCTGTGCTACCCAAGTTAGGGCACAACACGTCCTTTCAAGAAGAGTATACCTGGCCTCATATGCGGTGAACTTCTTTCTAAGATAATAAATAGCCTGCTCCTTTTTGCTTGTGACATCATGTTGACCCAGGACACAACCGAAAGAATTGTCCATGACTGATAAATATAAGATCAAAGGCCTACTCGGATCCGGGGGTACCAGCACTGGCGGATTTGACAAATATCTTTTGATTTGATCGAACGCTTCTTGACATTCTTCAGTCCATTTTACCGCAGCACTCTTTTTCAGCAACTTAAATATGGGCTCACAAGTGGTTGTGCATTGAGCAATAAACCTACTAATATAGTTCAGTCTACCAAGCAAACTCATCACCTCCGTTCTATTCTTGGGCGGGGGCAAATCCTGAATGGCTTTGATTTTTGAGGGATCTAATTCAATTCCTCGATGGCTGACTACAAACCCCAATAGCTTTCCAAACAGAACTCCAAATACATAATTTGCCGGGTTAAGTTTGAGATTATACCTGCGAAGCCTTTCAAAGAACTTTCTTAAATCCTTAACATGGTCGGCCTTACTTTTTGACTTAATAATCACATCGTCCATGGTGTGATAAAAGATGTCTTCTCCGCGTCTTCATCATCCATAATGATCTGGTGATATCCAGCATAGCAATCCACAAAAGAGGCAACCTCATGTTTAGCACAGTTGTCTAACAAAATGTGAATGTTGGGTAGTGGAAAATCATCTTTCGGACTGACTCTGTTCAAATCACGGTAATCAACACACACTCGAATTTTTCCATCCTTCTTTGGTACGGGAACAAAATTGGATAACCCATGGGATAGCGAGCTACTCGAATTACTTTGGCTTTAAGTTGTTTCATGATTTCCTCTTTAATTTTAATACTTACATCCATTTTAAACTTCCTCAACTTCTGTTTGATAGGAGGGAACGCGAGATCAGTTGGCAATTTGTGAGCCACTAATTCAGTGCTTAAACCAGGCATATCATCATAAGACCATGCAAAAACATCCTTATAATCCATTAATGCTTAAATCATTTAATCTTTTAGCTGTGGCAAAACATGTACACTGATTTTAGTTTCCCTAACATCTTCCTAATCCCCTAGATTTATTGGCTCCGTCTCATTCAAATTAGGATTCGGTTTGTCTTCAAACTGTTTCAACTCTTTGCTTATTTTTTTTAGTGCTTCTTCTTCATCATATTCCCCATCCTGCTTCATTATATCTTGACTGGTTTGGATTTTATGATCAGGCTGAAAATTCCGCATGCATGTCATGTCATTAGAATTAGCATAAAGAGAATTGTGTAAGAAAGAAAAACAAAATATATTAGACACGGAACAAAAGGGACATTGCATTTAATTAAATAAAAGATAGAAGGGTTTAAACATAGATGCCAACATAACATAAACAAACTAAAATCCGACTTACAACCCTGAAATAACTCGGATAAACAGAAAGAAAAACAAAATAAACTACCAAAACTCCCTCCTGATGGGGAGAGAAGTGACTTCCCAATTCTTGAGCTGGACAGCTGGACCTATGAATTGCACGTCTGCCATACTGGTACCTTCTCCTGCTTTGACCATATCAACTTCAATAAAAAGGTTCTGGAAGTCATCAACCAATTCATCTTCAAATTCCACATGCTTCGTGACACCGCTCTTGACAAATGATTCACTGAGTAGTGGCATTGGGTGAGGGAGTGACCATGTTTCCTTTTTCCTTTCCTTGGATTTCTTCAGATCTTAACGTGCCCATGTTCTCACTCGGACATATGGGACGAACTATACTATGCAGAGATGCTCCCAAACCCTTTCCTGGCTCAAATCCGTATTTCCAAAGTTCACTCACTATTATGATAGAAGCAGAAGACAATTGCGGTCCCGGTATAGCCTTCCATTCAAGGATACGATTCACTGGCACTGTGTCAAAAATTTGGTAGACGAATGTCTCCTCTATGTTATTCGCTTCAATAAGAGACAAGGGAGAATCTTCGTAGGCTAAAAAATCTCCTTCACCATGAATAACTACTTCTTGCCTGTCATGCTCAAACTTAATCATTTGGTGCAGTGTAGATGCAATCGCCTTGGCCTTGTGGATCCACGACCTTCCCAATAACAGATTGTAAGAGGAGTCTACATTCAATACTTGAAACTTTATGGCAAACTCAACAGGCCCTATGGTCAACATTAGTTCTATTTCGCCAATGGAATTTGATTTTGAACCATCGAAAGCCCTAACACATACATTGTTGGGCCTGATCCTGTCAGCACCAATATTCAACTTTTCCAAAGTAGAAATAGGGCAGATATTTGCACCTGAACCTCCATCAATCATAACATGAGTGACGTAGAAATCTTCACACTTCACTGTAATGTAAAGGCCCCGGTTATGCCCTGTACCTTCAACAGGCAATTCATTGTCAGAAAACCTGATCCGATTGACCTCAAAGATTTTTCCAACCATTTTCTCAAGTTGGTTGATTGTAATCTCCCTTGGAACATATGCTTCATTTAATACCTTCAGTAAGACATCACGATGCTCCTTGGAGTGGAACAACAAAGATAAAAGGGAAATTTGAGCAGGGGTTTTCTTCAACTGGTCTAATATTGAATACTTTGGCAATTTTATCTTTTTCAAAAATTCTTTGGCTTCTTCGTCGGTGATAGGATTTTTGATAGATGACGGTTGGCTTGGACTTTCTTAAGATTTCAGGCACGAAGCATCTTCCTGACCTAGTCAAACCTCCTACCTCATCTACATCTTCCACAACCTCTTTCCCGTGATAGGTCATCACAGTCCGCCCATAATTCCAGGGAACCCTTTTCGTATCAACTATCGAAGGTTGGGTCACTAGTTTGAGGACAATAGGCATTGCCAGTGCTCCTTTCACCATCAAAATGGTCTGACTCAAAGCTCCCACTACTGTCAACTTAGGTTTATCCTGACTTAAAGCAACATACCTTCTGGTGCCCTGTACTGTGATCAGGGGTTTCTTTGTGCTTTCTTGGGCTTTATCTTCTCTCATTCATTCCTGGCTCAATGCCATTGCTTTCAAAGAATCCGCTACATTTACCAATTTTTTCTCAATGGTCTGTATCTTGACAATAGGCTTATAACCCCTCGAAGACTCTTTCCCATCATATATCAATACTAACATATTGGCTTCAGCATGGGTTGGCAGCGGATTCTGGTTAATGTTTGGACCTTCCGGGGCCTGGACCAGCATTAGATTTGTGTCAATTAAATCTTGGACAGCTCTTTTTAAATGCCAGCATTTCTCGATATCATGGCCTGGCATGTCATAATAGTACGCACACCTTAAAGAATAATCGAGATTCCTCGGCGGTGGATTTAAAAGCCTTCCTTGAATTGGGCTTAAAACCTTCAACTTTCTCAACTTATCAAACAAGCTAGCATATGACTCCCCAATAGGCGTGAATTTATTTTTGATCACCTTCTCCTTCTTATCCTCGGGCCTAGGTTGAAAACTGGGTCTGGAGGGGTTTTGGTAATTTGGTGGAGTGAATGGGTGATTTTGTGGAGCTTGCGTGCGCCACTGCGGGTAAGAAGGAGTTTGGGCATATGGCTGCACGCTATATACTGGGTACGGGGGTGGTGGAATGGAATATAAAGGGTTTTGTGGAGGGTAGTAATGGTGGGGAGGAATATATGGAGCTTGGGCGTAGACTTGGGCTTGAGATTGGGGATAGGGGCGAGGTGGTCTTTTGGAATAGGAATGGGTTACAGCTACAACAATCGCCACGTCCTCTTTCTTCTTTTTACCTCCAAATGTGCTAGATCCACCTTCAATCACTTGTGTGGTGGCTTTTAAAGCAGCAAAACTCACTATTCGGCCGATCTTAATTTCGTCCTCTATTATCTCCCCCATTTTGAAGACTTCCATAAAAGACTTTCCCATTGCTGGAAGTAAATGTTGAAAATAGATTTCATCCTGTGCCTGAATAAAAACTTCTACCAACTTACTTTCTTTCATTGGAGGCTTTACCCTGGTGGCCTGTTCACGCCACCTTATCGCGTATTCCCTAAAACCTTTAGTGCTCTTTTTCTTCATGTTGACCAAGGATTTTTCGTCCGGAATTAGGTCGATGTTGTACTGAAAATGTTGAACAAATTCAGAAGCCAAATTATCCCAGCTGTTCCATTTATCGATATCTCGATCGATAAACCATTCTAAGGCCAGATCAGAAAGACTCTCGCCAAAGAAGGCCATGAGCAGTTCTTCCTTTCCTCCTACAGCCCTAACTGGTTGCAATAACATCTCAAGTGTGCAACGGGATCACCGTGTCTTGCATACTTCACAAACTTAGGCATCTTAAAACCGAGGGGGAGGTTGATGTCTGGGAACATGCAAAGATCTTTATAGGAAACACTCCTATAATCTCCGATTCCTTGCAAATTACTCATAGCTTGCTCTAAACTTTTCAATTTCCGGGCTATGATATCTTGTTCCTCCGTTGCGACAGGTTTCTTCGTATCAAATGGAAATGCAGGCGGCTGAGTGTACCCATACGGTTCATTCATTTGTAAAGTAGGCTCTGGGGCATAATACTGACTATCTGAAACCTTCAGTACTGGCTCACTGGCAGACCTAGAAAGCCTCATTGTGGGACGCATAGCATATACGGGAGTTTCATGTGGTGGCAAGCCACGAATACCGATGTGATCGGTGGCGCTGGCTGAGCAGCTGGTCCTGATTGGGGAGCTGCCAAGGGCACACCAGAACTGCCAGGGTAATAATGTCGCGGAGTGAATTCGGGCGTGTGCTCAGGTGACTCAGTAGGAGCAGATAATTGTGCCTGAGAGAGCGGTAGGCAATTAGAGATATTCCCAAGACCTTTAGGGAGCGGAGGAGGAGGCATTCCGCTGGCCCATGCCCGGTGTAAATCTATCAATTGTTGCCTGAGATTTACTACCTCATCATTGTGTTCAGAACTTTCTTCCCTGTGATCCTGATCCGGGTCAATGGGCGAATTTTCAATCTCCCTGCTTGCCATGACGAGCTTTACTTTGGATCTACTAAAGTATGGGTGACTAGCCAGAGTGTTGTAAACCTACCACTGTTATCTAAAAGAACATGCTCATCAAAGACGAAATCCATTAGGATTAGGGCACACAACAAACATGGGAATCACATTGGTAGAATTGTCCTAAATTCATGTTCATTTCTACCAACTTTTGAGGGTAGCGAGGTCATTTTAACATCATCCTGATTTTTGTCTACACTTTTTCTACGCTCCTTATTATTATTATTATTATTATTATTATTATTATTATTATTATTATTATTATTATATTTTCTTTTTCGTATCCATCTCTATTTTTTTTCTTTTCTCTCGTTATCTACCTTTATTTTATCATTCTTTATGGCTTTTGTTTTTCTTTAAAAAGAGGAAAAATAATGAAAAACAACGAAATAAAGTAATTAGATCGAACCCAAAAGTAGGTTTCCTACGTATCATGTTGTACATGAATCAGATCTTGCGTAGTTCGGGCAGCATGTGCATAAACATCGCCCACTTTTTTTTTTTTTTTTTTTTTTCAGTTTTAGGCTTAACATCCTTATACAAAATGAAAACTATGATTAACAAAGAAAAATCTTTTGGGGTTTTTGATTTTGAATTTCATAGGAAAATGAAACTTGAACCTATTAAAGGGAAATATTTTTTTTTGTTGTTTTCTTTTAAAGATGTACATGAAACACCTACTCTAAATGAAGAGTGAAGAAAATCTTTTTGGATTTTTGAAATAAGACCAACCAAAAATGAAACCTACGACTATTGAGGAAAATCTTTTTTTTTTCTGTATTTTTATTTTCAAGACATGTATGAAACACCTACTCTAGATGAAAAGTGAAGAAATTTTATTTTATTATTTTTTTTTTGGATTTTTTAAATAAGATCCCCGAACCAACAGTAGGCTGCCTACGTATCTCACTCCGGAAAGAGGAGAATCAGGGGTGCGTAGTTCGTCCAGATTGGACAATTAACGATAAATTGACCCTAACTTAAAAGACACTACCAACATTTTCAGCTAGACACTTAACTAAAACTGACACCACCAATTATGAAGAAAATTTTTTTTTTGTTGGTATTTTTGTTTTTGACAAATAAGTAGAAAAGGCAAACAAATTTTTTTTTTTTTTCGAATTTACGAAACTTTGAGAAGACAAATGTAAAACGTAAAAAAATCTTTTTGAGTTTTTGGATCATGAAGAACAAAAGCCATAAAGAATTCGAAAATAAACTACGACATTTTTTTTTTCATTCTTTTCGACTCACTTTTCTATTTTTTTTCTTTTTCGTTTTTGCCTACGCACCTTACTCCTAAAAATTTTATTTTATTTTTTTTTAATTTTGTTTTTCAAAAATCAGTCCATCAAATGACCACGTTACCCTTAAAAAATGCAGCAGTTAGCATGTAGGAATGCTTTAGAGGTGAATCTCCTACAAAGGGCCATGTGGGTCCTGCTAGGTCTCCGTATGATGCACATAAGCATGACCTAAAGGCTGACCTACGTTGTGGTTTACTAACAAGGCTGTTCGGGGGAGCGTATGGTCGATAGTGGCTACTTTGCTTTCGACCTACTCCATAACACCGACGGCTCCCTCTCTAGAATAAGGGTGACTCAACTAGAGGTCGTGTACAACACGTGTACTACGGACTTATTGCAGAAAGAAGGCCGGGGGGTGGACACATGATGATAGATATAAATCGGTAACACATAGGTTAAATACTACAAACAAAGAGCACGAAAAACGCACAAAAGTGAAAACAATAACACAAACAAAATCACAAACAATGCTTATACACTCGTAATGCCAAACAAAGCCGATACGACTCCAAAATAGCTCGAATTCTCATACTCTCCCTAGGAGAGTCGCCAGAAGCTGGCACACCCCTTTTTTGACGTACTCTAAAAATTTGTTATATTTTAATGTTTGAAAAGGGTTTTATTATTTAAGTGACAAGAAATGAAAATTTGTTTCGGAAAAGGATTATTAACATTTTTTATTCAGAGTCGCCACTTGGCATAGTCTGGTGTGCCAAGTCACCGTTAGATAATCCTTTCCAAAACCATTTGACTCTTTAAACTGGTTTGCGAACAGAGATTTCGGCTAAGAAATTTTGTTGACTGAGGGGAAGGTATTAGGCACCTCTCGATCCCGTGGTTCAACCACGGTCGCTTGGTAGAGTGTATCAACTATTGTTTGGCATTACGAAATGTATAAACCACACAAAAGCATGCAAAATAATCAAAAAATAAACAAAACAAAACAAAATGTAAAGTCCAGTCCAATTATTACAACCCAAAGTAAAAATACTGAAATAACCTACACTAGTCCTAAACTATGCTTTACCCGATGCCTCGGGCCTTGATCACGAGCATTCTTTGCGTACAAAATTCTTTGGGGCATTCGCCGGTGAGTAAATACAAATTACCTCGGGGCATTCCTTAGTTAAATAAATACACTTTTCAAATACGATAAACAAAACATTCAACAAATATTCCAAACATTCCAACACTACACCAATTCTAAACTTGCCTACCCGAGCTTACTGTTTGCCTACCCGCTCGACGACATATCACATTCAACATCAACAATGTATCAAAAATATCATAATATTCACTTTTATCACTTTTTTTTTTATTCCCTCCCCAAAATTCCTTTTAATCAATCGCACCACTAAAACTAATCAAATTCTCACATCGTACCACCGGAGTCACATTACCAAGCACGTGATCATAACATCAACAACATCAAACAATTACAATCACCTAACTCACAATCATAGCCATTTCAACAAAATAGAATAAAGAAAAAAGTACGGGAGTAAAGAGATGGGCCTCAAGAGCTTTCGATTGATTTTAATAAGAGAAATAAGAGCCATCCCGGAACCTCAGAGAGTACCAAAATTCAGACTATGATCCAACTCCATCCCGATAACCTTCGAAATTCCATCCGAAACCCCGAAACCAAAACAGTAACCAAGTTTCCCAAAACCAGTATGAAAACCCACGAAGAATACCCAACTGGCTAAAACGAGATGCAAATTCAAACGGAATAGCGACAAGGAACCTGTTTCGGATTAAATTTAAGAAAATAAGATCAATAATGTCGTTTTTCTTCCGATGGACGCATCGAAATAGTAACGGAGAAATGTTGGGTGTTTTCTGGTGGGGTTTTTGCCTGAAAATTGAGAGGTATATCGAGATTTTGGGGGTTACGGGACTGGGTGAGGTTTGTTCAGTTAAGAAAACGGTGGCTATGTTAATGGCGAGAGCTCTCTTCTCTGGTCGACGGCGGCGACGACGTGGAGAGAGGTGGACTGTTTCGCCGGCGATAGAGGGAGGCGGACTGTTTTGCTGGCGACGGAGGTTTTCTCTGGTTTGTTGGGGCGGGATGTTGGTTTCGAGGGGAGGAAGACGGTGATGACGGCGTTATTGCTGCCGTCGTTGGTCGAACAGAGAGGCAGCGCCGCTTCTCCTTTTAGTTTTTGGAGAGAGAGAGAGTAGAGCCTGCTGAATGCGTGGCGGTCGAGGGAGAGGGAAAGAAAAGCTAGTCGGTGCTGAGCTAGCCAGCGTTTGCCATGGATGCCGATGGAGAGGAGAGGAGAGGGGTCGTCGGCGAAGTTTGTTGAGAGAGAGAGTGAGAGTCTATTTTTTCTGTATGCTGGAGGTCTAATTTTTTTTTTTGTGTGTGTATGTGTGTATATATGAGGTGAGGGTGGGTATTAAGGTAGGGTAAGTGGGGTAGGGTATGGGGCATGGGGTAGTGATGTGTTGTCCAAAATTGATAGGAGGGGTGGTTAATTTTGTTACAAAAGAATATTTGGGAATTAGGTTTGTTAGTGGGTTTGTTATTTTTTGTATTTTTATGGGATATAATCATACAGGTGAAGGCACGTGATAAAACAGGGATAAAAATGTGTAACTTGGGTCTTCGGGAGGGACAGAATTAGGTGTCTACAAGGAGATGTTGGCGAACACTTACATTTAGATGATTGGTGGACACAACTCTTGAGGAGCAAGTTGTTTTCATCCACTTGGTGCCTGATGATAGACCAAGAGCTTCTTCAATAGGTCGGTATCTTGTTTTCCCAGTTTGTACCTCTTTTTCCCAGCTAATAGAATGGCCACCAAGAAACTTACCACATTACTTTGGTGGCACAAAACTCTGAAAAACCTTTGTAGGAGCATATAACTTGGATCCAGAACACTCATTTTCTTGTCCACATGATGAAGGCATTACTTGCTTGCCCTTATCACATTCTTCACAGCAACAATCCTCTTGAGCATCTTCGCAATAACCCTTTATGCGATATCTAAAAGGAAGAGAAAAGACAGAATTTTTAAAAATAGGAAGAGGACTACATATGCATAAAAGATACAGACAGTATATAAGAGAGTTAAATGCTACAACATGCTAATGAAAGAATCAACGTATCCTTTAGGTGGAACCCAATATCCAATACCATTTAGGATCCGCT
>NC_061113.1:253371865-253379500 GCF_002878395.1 Capsicum annuum
AGATCTTTCTATTATCTGAGCAATTGAAACTATTCAACATGAAAAAAGGCTCACTTCCCTATAAGTATAGTCTCTCTTTTCCTCTTTGTGTTTTAGGGGAAGCTTTGACATAATAGGTGCTCTTGAATTCGCTCCTGGGATGCTCAATAATTGTATCCAGGATTATCCTCCTTCTAAAGTCAGGCGTATGGTGTATGAGTTCTCAAGGCTATTGCCTGGTGTTTTGCATAGAAATTTTGACTTTTGAAAGAAAGTCGCCACTTAATTTTTAAAAGGAATTAAGAAACCTTTACAAATACTTTAAACGATTCAAAACAGAAAAATCGTTTTAAGTCAGGATTCTAGATAAGAGGTTCCTATTAACATTTTAGGAAGGTGTTAGGCACCTAAAACGTCCACTAACTTGCGGTTATCCGTACTGTTTGAAAATTTCTTTTGACTAACTTTAGAAAATAGATTGGTTTTTGAAAAGAAAGCGATTTTAGAAATATTTTGGTGTTTATGCAAAAACCAGTTTTTAGTGACTCAGGGCTCCTCGAACTAGTGTTAACCATCCCCCGACTACTCAGAGGGATATTTTAAATGCAGAATTCAGACAATCTATTCATATGTTGACACAGTTGATGGCTAATCAAGACCAACAATCAGACGATGTTGGGTCTGCACCTGTTATATCTAAAGCTACTAGGGTGGGTCAGTTTATGAGAATGAAGCCGCCTAAGTTTACTGGCACTAAGGTAGAAGAGGATCCGCAAGAGTTCATAGACGAAATGGAGAAGATTTTCAAAGTGATGCATGTGGATCAGGTGGAAGGTGTTGAGATAGTGGCATACTAGCTAAAGGATGTAGAGAACCAATGGTATAATGAGTGGAAAGAGGCGAAGGGTGACAGTGCTGAGCCCACAGTGTGAAACGAGTTAGTGGAAGCTTTTCTTGACCGGTTCTTTCCTCTAGAGTTGAGGAAAGCTAAAGCGGAGGAGTTCATGAACCTTAATCAAGGTAAGATGAGTGTTCAGGAGTATACTTTAAAGTTTAATCAGCTGTCCCATAATGTTCCTAAGATGATGAGTAGTACGAGGGCCCAAATGAGGAAGTTTGCATCTGGCCTTTTAGATGATCTAGTGCTTGAATGTCAAAGGGCGATGCTAAATAGGGAATTGGAGATAGTCCATATGTAGCAGGTTGAGGAGAAGAAGAAGATAGTTGAGTCTAGAGAGAAGGACAGGCAGACAAAGAGAGCCAGATCAACGAATCAGAACCCTAGTCAGCAGCAGGGTGGTAATTAGGGTAACAAATGGTAAAAGAAGAAGTTCTGGGGCAAGGCGCAATCTGCAGCTAGCATATCAGCGCCCAGACCTCCAGTTGATAGATGATCTCAGAGTTTTCAGGCCAATCAGGGACCCAGAGCTCAAGATACTCAGTGGCAAGATAGTGTGGCTCAGCAGTACCATTCTTATCCGCGATCTGAGACTTCTGGTAAGCATCATCTAGGAAGGTGTCAGTTGGGCTCGTCGGTGTGTTATTCATATGATCAGACGGGCTACTTCCAGAGAGAATGTCCCTCTGCTAGGAGGAATATTGGTGGAGCTAAGTCTCAGGAAAACTCTTCTGCACCATCACCACCTTAAAAGGTCACCAATTCAGCTGACGGGAGCGGTCGTAACCAGCTGTATGCTCTGACTAATCGCCAGGAGGTGGAAGCCTTGCCAGACATAGTCACTGGTATGTTACAAATCTTTTCTCGTGAGGTATATGTATTGCTTAATCCCGAGTCTACCTTATCTTATGTGATCCCGTATGTCGCTATTGGTTTTGGGTTTGAACCCAATGTGATTGTTCAACCTTTCTCTGTAACTACTCCGGTGGGAGATTCGATTGTGGCTAGAAGGGTGTACAAATATTATGTTGTGTCTCCTCTTTAGTAGGGATACTATATCAAACCTCATAGAACTTGATATGGTTGCTTTTTATGCTATCGTAGGGATGGACTGGCTCCATCGGTGTTATGCCATACTAGACTATAGGACCCGAAAGGTTGCCTTTTCTTTTTTGAATGAGCCAGTAATAGAGTGGGAGGGTTATTCCTTAGCACGTAGAGGGCACTTCATATCTTATCTCAGAGCCCGTAAACTTATTTCCAAGGGTTGCTTGTACCATCTTATTCAGGTTAAAGATTCTAACATCGAAAGTCTCCCCATTCAGTCTATCCTAGTAGTAAATGAATTCCCAAAAGTTTTTCCAGATGATCTCCCCAGAATTCCACTTGATAGGGAGATAGATTTTGGCATTGATGTGTTACCAAATACCCGTCCTATTTTTATTCTTCCATATAGAATGGCTCCTGCAGAGTTAAAATAGTTGAAAGAACAGCTAGCAGATCTCCTAGATAAGGGTTTTATTAGACCTAGTGTTTCTCCTTAAGGTGCACCTATACTCTTTGTGTGAAAGAAAGATAGTTCCCTACGTATGTGCATAGATTACCGCTAGTTGAATAAGGTCACAGTGAAAAATAAATATCCTCTTCCTAGAATCGATGACCTTTTTGATCAGCTTCAGGGTGCTACGTGTTTTTCAAAAATAGACCTTCGTTCGGGATATCATTAGGTAAAAGTTAGGGAGTCAGACATTCCTAAAACAGCCTTCCAAACCAGATATGGTCATTATGAATTCTTAGTCATGTCCTTCGGGTTGACCAACGCCCCTACAACTTTCATGGCCCTAATGAATAGGGTCTTCCGTCAGTTCCTAGACCTATTTGTCATAGTTTTTATTGATGACATCTTGGTTTACTCTAAAAGTGAGAAAGACCATGTCAATCACCTCTGCACTATTCGTCAGACCCTCAAAGATCATAAGTTGTATGCGAAATTCTCCAAGTGTGAATTTTGGCTGAATGTTATTGCTTTCTTGGGGCACATTATGTCTAGTGAAGGGATTAAGGTTGATCCCCAAAAGATTGAGGCAGTAAAGAAATGGCCCAGACCCACGACTCCAACCGACATTCAGATTTTCTTGGGTTTGGCAGGGTATTACCAGAGGTTTGTAGAGATTTTCCCTGCTATAGCTGCTCCACTTACTAAGTTGACTCAGAAAAAGGTAAAGTTTTTATGGTCCAACTCTTGTGAGAATAGTTTTGAGAAGTAGAAAAACAAGTTGACTACGACTCCTATTTTGACTCTTTCGAAAGGTACAGAGGGTTTTGTTGTGTACTATGATGCGTCCCGTGTGGGACTTGGGTGTGTACTTATGTAGCACGAAAAGGTGGTGTCTTATGCATATAGGAAATTAAAGGTGCATGAGCTGAACTACCCCACTCATGATTTGGAATTAGCAACTGTGGTGTTTGCGCTTAGAATTTGGAGGTATTATCTTTATGGGGTTCATGTTGATATTTTCACTGATCATAAGAGTTTGCAGTATGTTTTTTCACAGAAAGAACTAAATCTCAGGCAAAGGAGTTGGATAGAGCTTTTGAAAGACTATGACATGAGCCTTCACTATCATCCAAATAAGGCAAATATGGTAGTCGACGCCCTCAACAAATTGTGTATGGGCAGTCTTTCTCATATTGAGGAAGAGAAGAGAGAGATGGTGAAAGATATTCACCATCTTGCAAATCTAGGAGTGTGACTCTTGGATTCCGAATATGGGGGAATGTTTGTTCATGAGATAGCTATGTCTTCCCTTTGTGTAGAAGTTAAAAAGAAGTAGGTTGAAGATCCCATCTTAATGCAAATTAAGAATGATGTGGGTTAGCAGAAGGTGATGTCATTTGAGATCAGTGGTGATGGTATTTTGAGATACCAGGGTATATTATGTGTACCAGATGTGGATGATTTGCAGAATGGAATCCTTGACGAAGTTCACACTTTGAGGTATGTTGTTCACCCAGGCTCTACTAAGATGTACCAGGATCTGAAATCTTTGTATTGGTGGAATAATATGAAGCGTGATGTGGCTAACTTTTTTTACAAGTGTTTGAATTGTCAACAAGTTAAAGTAGAACACATGAGGCCAGGTGGTTCTTCCCAAGAGATAGCTTTGTATTTATGGAAGTGGGAGATAACTAATATGGACTTCATTACAGGGCTCCCAAAGTCCTAAAACCAGTATGATTCTATTTGGGTGATTGTAGATAGATTGACCAAGTTAGCCCATTTTTTGCCTGTCAGGACTAACTATTCAGGAGAGAATTATGCCAAGCTGTTCACTATAGAAATAGTTTGTTTTCACGGCGCGCCTGTGTCCATCATATCTGATCAAGGTACACAGTTCTCTTCTAAGTTTGGAGATCTTTCCAGAAAGGATTAGATACCTAAGTGAACCTAAGCACTACTTTTCACCCTCAGATCGATGGGCAGGCCGAACGCACTATTCAAACCTTTGAAGACATGTTGAGGACCTGTGTGATTGATATTAAAGGTAGTTAGGTAGAGCACTTGCCGTTGATAGAGTTCGCGTATAATAACAGTTTCCATTCCAGTATTAAGATGACACTATTTGAGGCACTGTATGGGAGAAGATGTAGGTCTCCTATAGGATGGTATGACGTAGGTGAGATACAAATGTTTGGGCCCGATCTTGTTCATCAGGAAATGCAGGACGTGAAAGTCATCAGAGAACAACTTAAGACAACTCAGAGTCGTTAGAAATCTTATGCCGATGTTAGGAAAAGAGATTTAGAGTTTAAGGTTGGTGATTGGGTATTTCTAAAAGTTTCTCCTATGAAGGGAGTCATGCGATTCAGGAAGAAAGGTAAATTTAGTCCTTTCTGTATAGGACCATATTAGATTTTGAGGAGAATAGGTGGTTTTGCGTATGAGTTATAATTGCCTGGCAGTTTGGGTTTTGTCCATCCGGTATTTCACATATCCATGTTGAAGAAATAGATTGGAGACCATTCTTTAGTGTTGCCTATAGAAGAGATCAAGGTGACAGCCCCTTTATCATATGAAGATGAACCTATTGCAATCCTAGATTGTCAGGTCCGCAAGTTGAGAAGTAAAGAAATAGTTTCAATTAAGGTGTTGTGGAGAAATCAGAAAGTTGAAGAAGCCACTTGGGAATCAGAGAATGACATGAGAGCAAGATAGCCACACCTTTTTGGCCCAGTAGATGACGGAGTTGAAAGTACAACCCTTACCTTAATTTTTCTATGCTTTATTATGCTTCGAATCGTGCTTGTTTGTTTTCTGCATCTTCATTCGGGGTCGAATGATCCCAAGGGGGGGATATTGTAACACCCCGGCATCTTCTTAGCTAAATTCCATCCATGGAAAGTCTGAGCATTAGCTTTTAGAATGATCTAAATTAATTTTCCTGTGGAATTTCCTAGATTTCAACCTTTCATTACATAGATGACTGAATTAGATTTCCAATGCTATAAGATTCATCCAAAACGGACCCTTGGTGAAGAAGTTATGAATTATTTAAAGTTCCAGTCGTAAACATCATCATTTTGGTGTCTAGCGCATCGCGGAGAGGGTCAAATTGACAATCATCAAATTCCAGTTGGGCTCTATGGTGGCGCATTGCGGAGGCACTTAATTTCCCACTTGTCAAATTCTAGTGGACCACCGCGATTGTGGTGCTTCGCAGTGGCACCCGAAATTGGATTTTTAAGTTCAAATCTCCAGTTCCTTTTAGGAGTCATTAAGGGTAATTTTGACTTTTCTCTAGCCTTTAAAAACGTCCAAACAAAGAATTTAGGGTATGTTTGAGCAACTTAACCCTACTTTCATCAAAATCATCAAGAATCCTCTCTAGAGCTTGAAACAAGAACTTCAAGAAATTCAAGATTCAACCGTGGGTTTTCAAAATCGATTGAATATTCGAAATCCCCGGATCATAGGCTTCAAGAAACACCCATTGTTTTCCTATTTTGAGGTACGCTTTTTTATAAAAATCTCATGGGCATAGAAATCATGATTTTAAGAAATGCGTTTTCAGATTTATGAATACATTCATATTTTAGAAATCTTGATGGTATTTTTTTGGTCTTTTGACCTTTCCCAAATTGATTTGAAATTATATATATACGTATGCATATGTTTTATGATTTATGAATAAATTGAGAGCATGACGCACATGAATCCCTCTCTTGATATGATTTTTCCAATTTTCTTATGATATAGATTGTTTTCAATGTACCTTGAAAAGCATGATATGAAATATCTTGATTAATGCTACAAATTGATTTATGGTTTTGAATTCGAAAGAGAGGGTTTTGCATATTGATAAATGTTGAAAATATTCATATAATAAAAGAGTGCATGATTTTTTCAAAAGCACATGACCACCATATGTTTGAACAATCTCAGCATAGTTTTGACTTGTATTCTCGGAACATGAAATCTTTTATATTATTTGTATGTTTGGGTGGTCTGAACTGTGTTTTAATGAAAATTATGCATGATGCATTATGGCTCAGAAATAGGACTAGCAAGTCTTGGTGTGATTACACCAATTCAAATTATGCCATGATAATTCAGAACAGATTAAATGCATATTTGAAATCAGACTTTTCAGATGTTGAAACTAGAAACATGCATGATTTAGAACAGGATAAAAATTGGGCATAAAGAGAGTTTAGGTGGTTCTCCAAAAAAGGCATGAGTATTAAACAACTCATCGCCCAAAACCATGATTTGCAAATCTGGGTTTATTTATTACGCTGGCCTAGAGGCCTGTGGTGTATCAAATTTAGGAACTCCAACCCTTGCGGCACACTTGGGTTGGGGGCTTCCGGTAACACCCCGCATTTTGGGCTAGAATAAAAACCATGACTCTGATACGTTGATAGTCCCAGAGCCTTAAATCCTATGCCAATTTGGCATGTTTATGTAGTATGCGAATCCATTTGAGCATGACTTTAGACCATAGAGGTCCTTCAACTCAAGGACGAGTTGAAACTATTTCGATCGATTACATTTTGGTGGATGCTGTAATTTGTGTAAGCTTCCATCGACCATAACTCTCTCTATATATCTAAGTAGAGAGACTACTATGTGTCTAATGATAGGTCTTCGAGTTAACTTTCCAACGATACCAATTTTTCTAAATTCCAACTCCCGAGCAAGAAATTATGGCCTTTCAAAGTAGTATGCGTCGCCTAACCAATAGCACATGGCCACTGGAAAGCATATGCGATAGCATATCCGGCGCCTATGTAAATATAGGCGATATCATATGCGGAGCCTATGTAAATATATGCGATATCATATGCGGCGCCTATATAAATATATGCGATATCATATGCGGCGCATATCTTATAGTTTCAAGTGACTTAAATGATCCGTTTTTGGGGCAAAATGGTCCTTTTCCCACCCTTATTCAACCATAAACACAAAATTTAGTCCCCAATTCTCCAAAATACATCCACATTCATCTAAAAATTCTCAAGAACACTCCCAAGTGTTTCAAATTAAAAATCCAATAAATCAAGATTTAACCGTGGGTTTTCAAAATTGATTAGAGATTCGGAATCCCCAATCCACAGGCTTTAAGAAGCACCCATTATTTTCCGAAATAGAGGTACGCGGGGTTTTCCTAAATTCTCATGGGCATAGAAAAATCATGTTTTAGAATGGGATTTTTGAATCTATGTATATAATCATGTATTAAATGTTTTAACTT
>NC_061113.1:253379600-253386274 GCF_002878395.1 Capsicum annuum
AAACGTGGGTTTTCAAAATTGATTAGAGATTCGGAATCCCCAATCCACAGGCTTTAAGAAGCACCCATTATTTTCCGAAATAGAGGTACGCGGGGTTTTCCTAAATTCTCATGGGCATAGAAAAATCATGTTTTAGAATGGGATTTTTGAATCTATGTATATAATCATGTATTAAATGTTTTAACTTTATTGTTTTGGTCTTTTGACCTTCCCCAAGGTGATTTGAGAATATGAATGTATGAAACCATGTATTTAAGAATGAATTCTTGTTGAGAACATGATTTTCAGTGAATTCCCTCTTATTATGAATTTTTCAGATTTATCATAGCATATGAATTGTTTTGCAATGCATCTTTAAAAAGCACTATATGAAAAGATTGAACTCTTGTTATGATTTAAAGGTGGTTTTAAATAACTAAAGAGGGAATCTAGCATGAATGTTTAATGTTCATAATTCATGTAATGAAAGAGTTCATGGATTTGCTAAAGGCACTAGACCACCATACGTTGATGAAGTTTTTGCATGATTTTGACTTGAGTTTCGAAACGCGAAATCTTCTATATCAGTTGCATGTTCTTGGTGGTCTAAATTATTCTTTAAATGAAAGATTTATCTTAATGTATTATGGCTCAGAAATCATGACTTGCAAGTCTTGGTATGACGATACCAATTCAAACCAATGCCATATCAGATTCAGACTAATAGACATTTTAGACTATCATGATTTTAGACATTCAGAATGCTCCATGTACAGAAAAGTTTAAAACTTGGCATACGGAGATGTTACGTGGTTCCCTGAAGAGGTCTTGAGTTCAAGAAACTCATTGCCTAAAATCATGGTTTGCCGACCCGGGTATATTATTATACGCTGACTTAAGTGTCGTATGGTGTATCAAATTTAGGAACTCCAACCCTTACGACATACTCGGGTTGGAGGCATCCCCGCCAAGTCAATGGCGGATTCCATATCGCCCGTGGAATACCAGACTTGTAGGGGATACCACCTAACTCAGAAAATATACACAGATCAGAGTCTGAGATTTACAGACAGGTTACATGTTTTCAGAAAGTGCCCATGTGTTTTTCAGAAATTGTTTTATGCATAATGTTTGATGAACATTTTCTCTAACAAAATATATATATATTTATGTTCAATTACTCTATTTTGGATTGCTTTGCATGCCAGAACAATTGTGCTGACCTCCCTTCCTCCCAGGTACTGAGGCGCAGTCTAGGGGTCCAGATACTCAGTAGAGTCTACAGGGTTGTCTCAGAGTTCAGTTGGTAATCCTTATTTGCGTCAGAAGGCCTAGTCATTTAGCTATTTATTTCTGTATGGCTTTTGGTCTACTGGGGGCCTTATCCCAGTTATTCAAATAGTATGTCAGTAGAAATTTCACAGACTATTGTAGATGTTTATTAAATATTATTGGGCATGTTTTCAGGCCTTTAACTGTTTTAAATTGTTGACCATGTTTCCGTATTATTGTGTCTATTCTGTATTACTTTGACCATATAAATTATGTGCATGATTACCAAATAGAGAGAGAGCGTTTCGAGCCTTCAGGTTCGGGAATGCTCATCACGGCCAAGGCCCTAGTTCGGGTCATGACAAACATGGTATCAAAGCACGGTTCATGGTCTTAGGGTGTTTGTGAAATCACATCGGGTAGAGTCTTATTTATGGGTGTGTAGCGCGCCACACTTATAAGAAAGAGGCTTCAAGGAGTTTAGGAATGTCTCTCTTTATTCAAGTTCTAGTTCATGCTATAGAGTCAGAATGTTCCTCCTTCATACTCTAATTCGTGTTATGGTGTCACCCATACGAAAAGAAAAGTTTTATAATTTCTTACTCACTCTGGTGTTCCAGATATTCTCCGATTATGTAATACCTCGAGAAATTTTTTGTTAAAATTTTGGTGCGTAAATGTGTTGGGTTCTATCTTCTAAAATGAATTATAAATTTTCTGTGTGAAATGTGTAACGCCCCGCAATTCGGGCTATAATATAGACCATGATTTCGATGCGTTGTTAATCCCGAAGCCATACAATCCTATGCCAACACAGCATGTTAATTATCGTGTAGCATGAGAAATCTACTCAAGCTTTAATTTAGACCATAGAGGTCCTACAACTCAGGATGAGTCGAAACTATTTTGATCGACTAAGTGTTAGTGGATGTTGTAAAGTGTGTCAGTTTCCTTCAACCATAACTCTCTGTATATGTCGAATTAGGGAACCTACTATGTGTCAAATGATAGGTATTCGAGTTAGTTTTCTAACGATACCAATTTGGCAAAAATCCGACACCCCAGCAAGAAGTTATGACCTTTCAAAGTGATAAGCAACGCCTAAACAATCGCCCATGGCCACTGGAAAGCATAGGCGATAGTCTAAGCGGCGCCTATGTGAATATAGGCGATAGCCTAGGCGGCGCCTATGTGAACATAGGCGATAGCCTAGGCAGCACCTATGTGAACATAGGCGATGGCCTAGGCGGCGCCTATGTGAAGATAGGTGATGGGATGGACGGCGCCTATGTAAGGAATTCTTGTGATTTAAACACTCCGTGTTGAGGAAAAAGTGGTCCTTTTCCACCCTTACTTAGCCCTAAAATACGAGATTTAGTTCCAAGGACCCCAAAATACATATTGTTTCATCAAAAGTGCTCAAGATTCTCCTTAGGGTTTCAAAATAAAAACCCAAGCTACTCAAGAGTCAACCGTGGGTTTTAGAAAGTAATTACATATTTGGAATCCTCTCAACGTAGGCTTCAAGAAGCACCTGATATTCATAGTAATCGAGGTACGTGGGGTTATCCAAAAATCTCAAAGGTGTAGTTTTATGAACATGCATGCTTTTAAATGGGGGTTTTCAATCAAATGCTAATATCTTGCTTTCAATATGATTTCTAAGTCATTTTCTTTATGTCATGGGAATTTTTTGCCTATATACTTCCATGTTTGAAACCATGCATATGTGATTTGAGATTTTCCATGGAAGTTGATAAATATGAATGATAAATTGTTTTCAAATTCCCATGATAATGTTTTGATACTCCATATTATATTGTGATCAACAAAAGAGAGCATGAATTTGAAATAAATATTGTTCACCACTTGTAAATGATGAAGCACCTTGGTTTTTACATGATTATGCACATGTGGATGTGATATTGATGACTTGCAAGTTGGGTATGACGATACCCTTCAAACTATGATAGCGATTGAATAAGATGAAATTTGAATGCATCGATTTTACATGAGAAAGGTGGATGCCCGAAAAAACGTTTGAGACACAACTGGCTCATTGCTAGAAGAACGTGTTTGCTGACATTGAATATCGGTACCATGATTTATGTTCTTGCATACCTGATATTATATTATCCCAAATTGGGATTATGGTTAGCAGCCATGATTTGTGATCTTGTGCACTACCATATTTGATTTGGGTCGATACCCCATGGTTTGTGGTCTTGTGTGTCTCTCCCTCACTTATACTCTCATCTTGGCGGAAACCGAGGTTTGACAGTTGGTGTAAATTATGTAGGGTATTCCACCTAGCTCAGTTGCATTTCATTATTGTTGAGAAAACTATTGCATTACACCCATGTGCTTTCAAATGATTAGATACGAAATTGCTTTATAATGTCTCTCAGTTATACTTTGTAAAAATATTATGTTTATTTTTTATAGCTATGCGTGCCAGTACTTTTGTGCTGACCCCCTCTCCTCTCCAACCTCTCAGGTTCAGAGGCCCAGTCTAGGGGTCAAGAGAATCAGTAGAACTTTCAGACAGAGCTGTAGAGACAAGTGGTGAGCCTTCTATGTTTCGGAAGGTCTTAAGTCCTGCATTCCTTTTATCTTATATTTAGTTTTTGGGTCTACTGGGGGCCTTGTCCCAGTTTTCAGATAGTTACTTGTTTCAGTAATGCAGTAGAGATTTTGCAGATGATTTTCAAAATATTGATTGAAATTGTGGGACATTATTCTCCATTTCTATTTTTATATGATTCTTGACCATATTTCTGTTATATTGCGTTTCTTCCTCATTTCTTTTGTCATGAATTATGTGCATGATTATCAGACAGATAGGGGTGTTTCGATCCCCCATGGTTCAAAATGCTCATCACGGCCAGGCCCTAGTTCGAGTCGTGATAGAATATCTTAGATTATGACCAACCATTGCATTGAGTATTGAATAAGCTTTCCAACGATATGTGGATCATCCAAAACGGACACCCGAGCGATGAGTTATGAACATTCCGATCGAACCATAAATAGTAGTGAACAGTAAAACGTGCAGGAAAACTCGGTTCTTTTCCATGGTACTGACCCACATCTTCGGATGTGGGCTGCATTTTCTCAGAATGTAGGTTCAGGTGCTCAGTTCCAGGTTCGACAGTGATTCTTCGGGCACGCTGTTCTACATCCTCTGTTGTGGTGAGTCCTCATGTTCCGAGAATGTGATGTCTGATGTTGGTTTCACGGAATTGTTTACATTTGATAACTGAGTATGAGTCAGTTGGGGCATGTCTCAATAGCTCGCTGGTTTTATTAATTTTCTCAGAGGCTTGTCGGACTAGTTTAGATGTTGGGAGTTGACTAATAAGTCGTATTTTGTTATCTTTCTGAAATTCTTTTATTCTTAGATGATGATTACTCTGTTGATATTTGAGGGTTATGTATGGAAACCCCATTGATTTGTGTTGAACTGAATGAAAATGGCTTTAGCTTGGGGCTACTCGTAGCCTCAAGCACCGTGTGACGCTCTGGGACCCGTTTTTTGGGGCATTACAAACTTGGTATTAGAGCCTAAAGTTTTAAGGTATCCAAGGGAGTCTGATAAGCCGCATTAAGCAGAGTCTTGATCATCGGTGCGTAGTGCGCCACATCTATGAGCAAGAGGCTACAAGTCGTTTTAGGAAAAAGTGTGATTCTTTCTTTCAGAAGTCTATTGTGCTTAAAGTGTCTCTCTCTGCTATTGATTCATGCTCTCCTCTTTCAGAAATACCCCCTTCCGAGAATAGATGATTTGTTTGACCAATTGCAAGGTGCAAGTTATTTATCAAAGATAGACCTTTGTTCTGGCTATCATCAACTCAAAGTTAGGGAGTGTGACATCCCAAAACCGCTTTTCGAACTTGTTATGGCCATTTTAAGTTTCTTGTTATGTCTTTCAGGTTAACTAATGCCCCAGCAGCTTTCATGAACCTCATGAATTGAGTGTTCAGACCATATCTGGATATGTTTGTCATAGTGTTCATCGATGATATACTTGTGCACTCCCGTAGTGAGGATGAACATTCTGAACATTTTCAAACTATCTTGCAAACCCTTAGAGATCACAAGTTGTTTGCCAAGTTCAGTAAGTGTGAGTTTTAGCTAAGGTCAGTTGCTTTTCTGGGTAATATCATTTCTTACGAGGGTATTAGAGTTGATCCCCAAAAGACCAAAGCTGTTAGAAACTGGCCTAGACCTATTTTTCCGACTGATATCCAAATTTTCTTGGGTTTAGCTGGCTATTACCATCGTTTTGTTGAGGGTTTCTCCTCTATAGTGTCTTCTATGACTCGATTGACCCAAAAGAAAGTGAAGTTCTTGTGGTCCGAATCTTGTGAGAAGAGTTTTCAGGAGTTGAAGACTCGACTCACTTCAGCCCCAGTTTTGACTTTGCCTGATAGTGTTGATGGTTTTGTGGTGTACTGTGATGCTTCGAGAGTTGGGTTGGGTTGCGTATTGATGCAGAATGGGAGGGTGATAGCATATGCTTCTAGATAGTTGAAGCCCCATGAGAAAAATTACCCCACCCATGACCTTGAGTTGGCTGCTGTTGTGTTTGCTTTGAAAATCTGGAGATACTATTTGTATGGTGTCCATGTTGATGTTTTCACTGATCATAAGAGTCTGCAGTATGTGTTTACCAGAGAGAATTGAATCTTAGGCAGAGACGATGGTTAGAATTGTTAAAGGACTATGATATGAGTGTACTGTACCATCCGAGCAAGGCCAATGTTGTGGCGGATGCCCTAAGTAAAGTGTCCATGGGTAGTGTTTTGCATGTGGTAGAAGGTAAGAAAGAGTTGTCTCGTGATGTTGTTTGACTCTGCTGAAGGTAGTATAGGGGTTCAGAGTAGTTCCGAATCCTCCTTGGTTTCGAAAGTGAAGGAAAAGCAATACTTAGATGCTAGTTTGGTCAGACTGAAGGAGTCAGTCAAGGACTAAAAAGTAGAGGTTTTCTCCCAAGGAGGAGATGGTGTGTTGAGATTGCAGGGTAGATTGTGTGTCCCAAATGTTGGTGATCTGAGATAGAGCATTATGGCTAAAGCGCACGTGGCACGATATTCTATTCATCCTGGTGGCACCAAGATGTACCGAGACTTGTAGGAAATCTATTGGTGGAGTGGCATGAAGAAAGATACAGCAGCATTCGTTGCTAAGCGTGCAACATGCTAACAGGTTAAGGTTGAACACCAAAGACTTGGTGGTATGATGCAAGAGTTTAGTATTCCCACCTGGAAGTAGGAAGAGATAAATATGGACTTCGTTATTGGTTTAGCTCCTTCCTGACGCCATCATGATTCCATTTGGGTTGTGGTTGATAGGTTGACTAAGTCTTCTCATTTCTTGCCTGTTCATACTTTATATACTGCTGAGGATTACACTAGATTGTA
>NC_061113.1:253389274-253468866 GCF_002878395.1 Capsicum annuum
CCGCTGGTTTTATTGATTTTCTTAGAGGCTTGTCAGACTAGTATAGATGTTGGGAGGTGACTAATAAGTCATATTTTGTTATCTTTCTGAAATTCTTTTATTCTTGGATGATGATTACTCTATTGATATTTGAGGGTTATTTATGGAAACCCCGTTGATTTGTGTTGAACTGAATGAAAATGGCTCAAAGGGTTAGGTTGGGCTACTCGTAGCCTCAAGCACCGTGTGACGCTCCGAGACCCATTTTCCAGGGTGTTATAGATTATCTAGCAAAAATTTTAGAAGTCCCACAAAGGACGGGAGAGGAGTTCCCTAGTGTAAAATTGTGTCCTCGTTCTTATGAGGCTTTCAGTTAATACAAGATTAAAATGTGTATTCTTGAGTCATTGAATATTGTGTATCAAACTTCTATCTCTTGTAATCTTGATATCATTGTGTTGTCGAAAACAAAAGTCTAGTGAAGCCATGTGAGGCCTATTTCGATTCACTAGCATAGTTGCCTTGTCATTTATCTTATTCTTCTTCAAAACACAAAAATCAATGTCTAGTGAGGCCATGTGAGACCTATTTTGATTCACTAGCAACTTGTTGTTCATCTTGTTGTTCTTGTGTTTGTTGGAATTGTTTTTTCACCCGAGTAGTAGTAAAAGTTAGAGTTTCGGTGTCATGACCTATTGGTAGTGAAATTAGACCAAGAAGTTTGTGATATGAAGTCACAAGGTTAGAGGTCAGAGTGAGGGTGACTTTTGTGATTAAATATTTATAGTTGAATAACCGTTGATTGAGAATGATTTACCCTTTCGTAGTGGTAGACTAATGTGGTGGTACCATTTATGGATTGTATGGTAGTCCATGGAGGAAGTGTTGACTCAAAATGTTATTTGTTTTCTTCCTTTCAAAAATAGAGAAAGAGTCTAGAGTGGATATTTAAGGTGGTTATAGAAACACCTTATAGGCTATGAATGAAAATGGCTAGATTAGCCAGTAGGTTGTAAGTATAGACTCATTGTCATATGGGGTATTTGAATGTAGTCTAAATGCCCATTGGGGTAAGTAAGTGTGATGTGAGAAAGCCGTATAAGTAGAAAAGATTGTATGGTTATAATATAAGCTTAAGGTTGATCATATCTATTATGTAACCTTACCCCTTAACCTTTTTCTCATTGGTAGTTGTAAACTAATACTACTCGTGAGAAAGTATGTAGTATATTTTTGAAGTATTTGGGTAGAATATCCCAATTTGAAGGATTAGTATATTTATATTATGTTGCACTCTTCATTGGTTGTAAATGATTGATGCTAGACTATAGGATTGAATTTAAATGGTGTGGTGGTGAATGGTGGCAAGAGATTGATGATACATGTTTCGTGGGATTAGATTTGTAAGCTTGATGTGTTGAAATAGTACGTGCTAATGGATTATGACAAGGAAAACCGTAAGGTCATGATCGATTATTGTGGTTATGAATTTCTAGTGTACTAGTGTTTTTCATAGTTTCTAAGTGAGGATTGTGTGTAAGGTTGGTTGTAAATCATGTTTAGCACTAGACATTAAGTTTGAAACAATTGATGGCTATGGAGGTGGATGTGATGATTTCTTGGTTAATGATACTAGTTGTATGGAAGTGATCTATAGGATTGAACAGTGTATGCAAGTGCCTAAATTTATTTGATTCGTAATGAAGTATGACATTGTATGTGATGTAGAAGTATGCCCAAGGTGGTAAGAAGCTGTAGTATTTTTCTAAGGCTATTACATGTTGTGTGTGGCTACTGGTACTGTTGAGTTGCTAGGTGGAAAAAGACTAGCTAGATGGTATATGGTGTTCTAAATAGCCAAGTTAAGGACCTTTGATTGATAGCGTTGAGCCTTTTGATATGAACTTGATTCTCATGGTAGAGGAAAATAATTTTGAAATTGCTATGTTGGTAGACTACGTTAGAAATAGAGTAGCTCATTGAAGACTTGGTGATGCCCATGTTAGGTGTTATAATCTAAGCTCGAGTCCTTGAAAGTCATGCTAATAGAAATAAGAGTAGAGGCACTAGAGGGTGTGCACTTCAACTTTGGGGATACTCATGAAAATTCAAAGTTAGTAAGTGCTCGAGTAATAGATGATGACTATTGGGATTACAGAATGATAGAGTATGCCTCAGGAGGTAGTAGATAGCAGTGGGCGTTCCACTCTCATATGTGGTCTTTCGGGTTAAGTTTTATTAATTTTGTGTATTGTCATATTTCAAAACCCAAAGTGCAGTGAGTGCAGTTAAGTTTAAAGTCTAGTAAGGTATCTCCCAAAAATACTTAAGATGATGGCTTGAAGCTAAGGGGGAGATGACTAAACGAATAACCAAGACTCTCAGATTCTTGTAGGGATGTCATGATGATATAGAACATCAAAAAGTAAGGGTGAATCACAACCCATTCCTATCTCAGTATTTCTCAGTGATCCTAATACCTACTCATGCTTTACGATTTAGTTCCATGATCAGTTCACATTCATACATATGATAGAGAGTCCTATACTCACGCTTTATAATGTACTTCGTTTCCATAACTCATGTTTTACGCCAAATGATTGGCAAGATTCATCTTATAGCCATGATACCCTAAATTCAGAGCGCTTTGGTGAGTCCCTGTTATTGTCTTGCTATTCCTCAGGCCTCAGATGAGTGTCAAGCTTCATATAGTACCATTCCATGCCTCTAGATCTTATGTTCTAACCTTTTTGTGACTCCTCCTTATGCAATGATAGTGGTGGTGAGTAATTATTCCTTGTTGATGGAAGATCATAGTACGCTTGTTTAGATAAGGCCATAAGTATGAAGTAAGATTTGGGGCCAAGTTTTTTATTTATGTGATGGTTAGTGGAATTTTGTATGTGTATGTTCTTGGGGTAGCTCGTGGGAGTGATATTGATAGTGGTTTAGAGAATATGTGAAGTATGCCTTTATGAGTGTTTGCTTTGAAGTTCAAATATGGTTATAAAGATAGGCTTGAATGACATGTTGAGATTGTTGTAAAGGAATGCTATATGCGCTAGCGACTTCATAGAAAGAGTTCAGAGTAGTCAATTAAGTGGTAAGGCATATTATACTTAGGATGTGATCTTTAAAGGGGATGTAGAAGATTGCATCATATGGTTTAGAATAATAGCGTGGTCTGGCATGTTGTATTTTTGTGACTTAGAGTTAGGCTTGATCAAGGCGGAGGGATTAAGTTATTTCCGACATTAATAGAAAGATTTGTCAATGCTCGTATGAGAATTTTAAGCTGAGTTGAATGAATATGATATTTAAGGAGAATAGTATAGTTAGTGAAATTCGAGAAGTGTGCTAAGCTTGAAAGTAAGAAGTTGTAATACCAAAGGCCTGGTAATTCTATCCTAATTCAGGAGTTATGTGCCTATGTTCCATACTATAGAGTAGTGTCAGTGTGGTGATTCCTCAGTTGGATGTCTTATGTACTCCATACCCAAGATTCATGACTCCCTATTACTGCTAGAATTTCTTTAGAGAATTGTGATGAAGAGATACTCTAGTTAAGTATGAGGGTGTAGTATAATTCAGTCTATATGGCCAATAAGTCAGTTTAGTAGTTACATTTGCATGACCTATTTTCTCTTCTTTGCACTTATTCATACTACTCGAAATCTCAGACATGCTACTATTCCAAGATAGAGTATACCAGTAGTTATGAGTATATTCCATTTCATGCATCATGCATTAAATTCAGATTCCATATGTTCAGTTATGATTCAATTCGTAGGTGCCCTGTGCATCACCTCAGTTTTCCGAGTATCTTAGTGAATTGAGCATTCATAGAGGGCACATAGGGTACCAATGCGGAGATACCCCATTCAGTTGCATGCATAGATTCTTATTACAAGCTTCACATCAGTTATTATTGCATATTTAGCCATGCGTTCATACGTTAGTTCAGTCAGATATGCATGCATTAGAAATGCATGTTCAATAGAAAAGTTCATCTTATCAGTGTATTCAGTCCTGCATTCATGAGAACAACTTGGTCACAGGTCCATGCATCAGATATGCATGATTCATTATGAGAATTCAGCCTATGAGTAGTTTCAGTTATGTATTCCATGCCTCGGATATGCATGTCCGTCATAAGCATTTAAAACATCAGTAGTTCCAATCTTATAGTTATGTTTCCGATCAGTGTATTCTTTCTTAGGGAACATATCATGTCCGCGTTATCCCATACCCTTAATACTTCGATATTCTATCTATCATTCAGGGATGAATGATCCCAAGGGGGAGATAATGTAACACCCCTCATTTCGGGCTAGAATAAAAATCATGACTCTAATGTGTTGATAATCCCAGATCCTTAAATCTTATGCCAATTTTGCATGTTTATGTAGTATGTGAATCCATTTGAGCATGAATTTAGACCATAGAGGTCCTTCAACTCAAGGACGAGTTGAAACTATTTCGATCGATTAAGTTTTAGGGGATGTTGTAATTTGTGTCAGCTTTCATTGACCATAACTCTCTGTATATGTTGAATTAGAGAGCCTACTATGTGTCAAATGATAGGTCTTCGAGTTAACTTTCCAATGATACCAATTTTACTAAAATCCGACACCCGAGCAAGAAGTTATGTCCTTTCAAAGTAGTATGCGTCGCCTAACCAATCGCACATGACCACTGAAAAGCATATGCGATAGCATATGCAGCGCCTATGTAAATATAGGCAATATCATATGTGGAGCCTATGTAAATATATGCGATATCATATGTGGCGCCTATGTAAACATAGCCGATATCATATGCGGCGCCTATGTAAATATATGCGATATCATATGCGGCGCCTATGTAAATATATGCGATATCATATGCGGCGCATATCTTATGGTTTCAAGTGACTTAAACACTCCGTTTTTGGGGCAAAATGATCGTTTTACCACCTTTATTCAGCCATAAACACGAAATTCAGTCCCCAATTCTCTAAAATACATCCACATTCATCTAAAAATTCTCAAGAACACTCCCAAGGGTTTCAAACTAAAAACCCAAATAAACCAAGATTTAACCGTGGGTTTTCAAAATTGATTAGAGATTCGGAATCTCCAATCAACAAGCTTCAAGAAGCACCTATTATTTTCCGAAAGAGGTACGCGGGGTTTTCCTAAATTCTCATGGGCATAGAAAAATCATGTTTTAGAATGGGATTTTTGAATCTATGTATATAATCATGTATTAAATGTTTTAACTTCATTGTTTTGGTCTTTTGACCTTCTCCAAAGTGATTTGAGAATATGAATGTATGAAACCATATATTTAAGAATGAATTCTTGTTGAGAGCATGATTTTCGGTGAATTCCCTCTTATTTTGAATTTTTCAGATTTCTCATAGCATATGAATTGTTTTGCAATGCATCCTTGAAAAGCACTATATGAAATAATTGAACTCTTGTTATGATTTAAAGGTGGTTTTAAATCACTAAAGAGGGAATCTAGCATGAATATTTAATGTTCATAATGCATGTAATGAAAGAGTGCATGGATTTGCTAAAGGCACTAGACCACCATATGTTGATGAAGTTTTTACATGATTTTGACTTGAGTTTCGAAACACAAAATCTTCTATATCAGTTGAATGTTTTTGGTGGTCTAAATTATGCTTTAAATGAAATATTTAGCTTAATGTATTATGGCTCAGAAATCATGACTTGCAAGTCTTGGTATGAAGATACCAATTCAGACCAATGCCATATCAGACTCAGACTAATAGACATTTTAGACTATCATGATTTTAGACATTCATAGTGTTGCATGTACAGAAAAGGTTAAAAATGGGCATACAGAGATGTTAGGTGGTTCCCTAAAGAGGGCTTGAGTTCAAGCAACTCATTTCCTAAAACCTTGGTTTGCCAACCCGAGTATATTATTATACGCTGACTTAAGTGTCGTGTGGCGTATCAAATTCAGGAACTCCAACCCTTGCGGCATACTCGTGTTGGAGGCTTCCCCACGGAGTCAATGGCGGATTCCATATCGCCCGTGGAATATCATACTTCTAGGGGATACCACCCAACTCAGAAGTAATACATAGATCAGAGTTTGAGATTTACAGACAGGTTACATGTTTTCAGAAGGTGCCCATGTGTTTTTCAGAAACTGTTTTATGCATAATGTTTGATGAACATTTGCTCTCACGTATTATATATATATATATATATATATATATATATATATATATATATATATATATATATATATGTATATATATGTTCAATTACTCTATTTTGGATTGCTTCGCGTGTTAGTACAATTGTGCTGACCCCCCCTTCCTCCCAGGTAGAGAGGCTCAGTCTAGGGGTCCACATCCTCAGTAGAGTTTACAGATAGGTTTGTCTCAGAGTTCAGTTGGTGAGCCTTATTTGCTTCGAAAGGCCTAGTCATTTGGGTATTTATTTCAGTATGGCTTTTGGTCTACTAGGGGCCTTGTCCTAGTTATTCAGATAGTATGTCAGTAAAGATTTCGCAGAATGTTGCAGATTTTTATTAAATGTTGTTGGGCATGTTTTCAGGCCTTTAACTGTTTTAAATTGTTGACCATGTTTCCATATTATTGGGTCTATTCCGTAATTCTTTGATCATATGAACTATGTGCATGATTACCAGATAGACAGAGGGCGTTCCGGGCATTCGGGTTCGGGAATGCTCATCACGGCTAGGGCCCCGGTTCTGGTCGTGACACTTCCCCACTAAGTCAATGGCGGATTTGATACTGCCCGTGGAATATCAGCATTGTAGGGGAGTGCCACCTAACTCAGAAGTAATATACAAATCAGAATTTGCATTGATAGGCAGGTTACATGTTTTTCATAAATGTGCCCAAGTGTTTCGAAAGACACTTGATGTATAATCTTTTGAAAAAGTTGTTTCCCAAACTATTTTATTTACATATAAGCTTTATTTTGGATTTATTTGCATACCAGTACATCTGTATTGATCTCCCTCCTCCTTCCATGTTCTGAGGCTCAGTCTAGGGGTCCAGAAAGGCAGTAGATTCATCAGACAGAGTTGCAGTGATTAGTTGGTGAGCCTTCTCAATTCCAGAAGGCCCGTCTTTCAGATTTTGTCCCTTATTTTGGTATACTGGGGGCCTTGTCCCAGTTTTTAGACAGTTGTCAGATTTTCCTGTAGTAGAGATTTCACAGACTAAGTCAGATGTTATTAGATGTAGTTGATTTTCAAATTTCATACTTATGTTGAATTCAAAATTGACCATGTTTTCGTAGCAGATTATGTTTCCGCATCTTTTTTATTTATATGAATGTGTGCATGCTTACCAGATAGAGAGGAACATTCCGGGCCCTCAGGGTTTGGGATGTCCGTCATAGCTAGGTCCTAGTTCGGGCTGTGACAAGAAATTATATGGGTAGAGTCGTAATGATGACACGACCCTACCAAAAAATATACATTATATGGGTAGGGTTAGAATGAAGACACAATCGTACTGAAAAGGAGAAATTATATGGATAGACCCTACTGAAAAAGAGAACTTATATGTGTAGGGTCCGAATGATGGCACAAACCTATGCAAATCAAATCTGAGGAATCCCTATAAAGATGCATGCAACTACGCAAATCAAATCTAAGTAGTCATTGAAAAGACGCACAGTGCTATGCAACTCAGATATGAGAAAGTAGTCCAAAAATATGCACGGTACTACACAAATTAGATATGGGAAAGTAGGGAAAAGAAGTGTGGTGTCCTAACTTTTGATAACATGATCATTGGTCAGACAGGCAGCATATATGGGTTATAGCGGCCCGCCGACAGCAGAATCTCTTTGATTCTCTACCAAGATCGTAGAGTTTATGATACCATGTGAGAAATATAAAAGAAAAATATTATTGAATTATTGTAACTATATTATTACATTGAGACCCTATTTATAGACTTTATATTCCAATCTTTTTCTAAATAGGACACTATATTACAATTCCTTTCCAAATAGAATTATATACGCTATTCGTATTCCTATTCATATTCTAACAATATCAATGTTATTTTTCCTAAAAAAATTAATTAGAGCATGATAGAAAATGAAATTTCTGATGAAAAAAGATATAAGAAGATGACAAATCAAAAAAAGTAATGAATCTTAGGAGATGTTGGCGAACACTTACATTTAGATGATGGGTGGACACAACTCTTGAGGAGCTAGTAGTTTTCATCCACTTTGATACGGGAATAATCATGGATATGGTCTTAGGAGAGTGTGTATTGGACCTGAGCCTTAGCACGTGCAATTGAAGTGTAAAATAGGCCCAAAATACACCCAAATCAGCCCATAAATTACACTAGATGGGTGCCCACTCTTTGAAGGGCCTTTTGACCATTTTAACTTATATTTTGTAATAGCTATAAAAAGAACATTGTAGGGGTTTTATTTTAGTTTTTGGATGATATTTGGGAGTCTTGTAAGACTTGTAACAAGATCTCTCTCTAGTGAGAAGAGTGACCACCGAAACTAGGATACAACAATAGGGTGGATTCTCTTTTGTTGTTGCTTGCTTGGAAACGTTGATGCTAGAGAGGTGGAATCCGATCTTGTGTCATGTAAGATATAGGTTTATTGTTGTGTGTAGCATTAAGGGTCCAAGAGTGTCCATTCTTGGGTTCTTTAGATTATACCTTCATGTGGTCTATCTATCTATCAGTTTACCTTCTTGTAAACTTGTTTAGTGTTTGTGTTGTAATCTTGTGTTCTTGTTGTTATTGTTAAATCCGAATCTTGTGTATTCTTGTTCATCATCTTATGTTTTTAATCTAGTTTTTTGTCCGCTGATTTGGTGTAATAAACACCTTGTTATCTTCTTGTTATTGTGTTCTTAGGAAGCCGAGACTTGATCTCCAAAAGGATTCACGGATTTCTTCCATTTTGTGGACTGTTTTTTGGACTAATTTTGGTATTACCTTGTTTGTCCCGTATCACACTTCATGCCTGATGATAGACCAAGATCTTCTTCAATAGGTAGGTATCTTGTTTTCCCTGTCTGTACCTCCTTTTCCCAGTTAATAGAATGGCCACCAAGAAATTACCACGTTTCTTTGGTGGCACAGAACTCTGAAAAACCTTTGCAGGAGCATGTAACTTGGATTAAGAACACTCATTTTCTAGTCCACGTGATAAAGACATGTCTCGCTTGCTCTTATCACATTCTTCACGGCAATAATCCTCTTGAGCATCTTCGCACAATAACCCCATATGCAATATCTAAAAGGAAAAGAAAGGACAGAATTTATAAAAATGGAAAGAGGACTACATATGCATAAAGATAAAGGCAGTATATAAGAGAATTAAATGCTACAACATGCTAATGGAAGAATCAATGTATCCTTTAGGTGGAACCCAATATCCAATATCATTTAGAATCCACTTTGAAGAATGCCAGAAAGATTAGACAGCTCGAAGAGGTCCTAATTCTCCCCTAAGAGGTCATATCACTTCCATTTAGGCTTCTAGTTTTGTTCCATTTTTCATCTCTATTTAAGATTCCAAAATAAGGGTGTTAAATGAGTTCACAGATTTAGTCATAATTTACTCCATGGATGAGTAGGCAGATTTGATTCTAATCTGCTCCACAATTGAGTAGGCATATATATATGATTGCAATCTGCTGTAAATATGTGATATCATATATTGTGACTCTAGGAGAATAGATAAGAGGAAATCCCTTAATTCATGTATCTCCTAGGCTAAGTTGCATAAACTCCGATGCGGGTATCCGAGACAGGTGACGAATCCGATAGTCGGATTCGTCAAAATTTAAATTTTAAAAGTCGGAGGTGCGAATCCGAGTATGGATACGGATGCAGGAATTTGGCTAAAAAATTAAATATTATAAATATAAAGTTATAAAAATATTCGAAAAATCTACTTTTAAAGTTTAAGATAACTTTTAGTTACTTTTTTCAATTAGGATTGGTATATACTTGTATTTTTGGGAAATCAACAAACACATATATATTAATATAGAAATTCTTTGATGAGAAACCACACACACATATCTTTTGACTATATTAATATAAACTTTTTTTATATTTTAAAAAATATTATTAAAAACTAGATCTGATGAGTCATCTTCCCAATCCTCAACCACTTTCTGTTTCTTCCCAACGATTCAAAGTCCTTCGACAAAAATTACAGTCGCCGAATTTTGACGATGACAGCAGTCGCTGATTCCGATGATGATTGTCGCTGGATTTTCCAACGATTCAAATTCCATCGACAAAAATTACATTCACCAAATTCCGACGATGATAGCTGTCGCTGATTCCGATGATGATTGTCGCTGGATTTCTTGCCGGATTCCGATGGAGACAGTAGTCACCAATTTTCTCCCTTCCGACGACGACAACAATACAGTCGCCGGTTTTTCTTACGATGACGACAACCAACTTTTTTCTTGAAGTTAGATCAAAGTCTTCGGATTTGTTTTACCAAATCAGAGATGTACCCCGCACCAGCGCCACGTTGGGATGGGTTCTGCAGTGAAATCAATGAGTCCGCGCAACATAACTCCTAGGAATTAGGGATTGATTAGATTCTTTTGATCTTCTTGTTCTCCTATAAATATTGTGCAAATCTATGAATAAAAACATATTTTTGTAGTATCTAAACATTCATGGTATTAGACTTGGAATTTTTCCCCTTATACCATATGGTCAAAATAGCTTCTCAGGGAAAATATCTTTCTGGAATATCAAAAGAAGACAAAATGTCTTCTCTGGAAGCTCCAAATCTGATGACTCAAGGAGGCAATGTTTCTCACATGCCCTTCCAGTTAACTTCTCATCGATTAAATGGGAAGAACTGTCTAAAACGGACACAATTCGAAGAGTTTGCAATCGGTGATCGTAAAAGCTTGGGACATCTAACTAGAAAGACGAAAAAGTCAAAAATCGGAGACCCAAAGATGAACACATGGAGATTAGCATGTTGTTTTGATATCTGAAAATGGAATTACCTCCGAGGATACATTGCATTAGCATGTTGTTTCATTTAGTTCTCTTATGTACTTTCTATTATAAAAAATTCTTCTTTTTCTTTCCTTTCAGATATTGTGTGTTGAATTGTTGTGTAGAACCACCAAAGGATTGATGCTGTGAAGTATGTGACAAGGGCAAAGGATCCATGTTACATGCTTCTGAAAAGATTTGTCAGAGCATTGCGCCACCAAGGAAACACAATAAGTTCCCTGGTTCTCATGGTATTAACTGGGAAAAGGAGGTACGGACTGGGAAAATGAAGTATCTCCCTGTTGAAGAAGCACTCAGTCTACCATCGAGCCTCAATAAAAAGGGAAATCCACTGAACATCATTGGCTCCCCAAGACTTGTGACAACAAAATGTATGGCAACCGGGACTCGAGGGAGTTTTAGCACGTCTGGAGCTCAAACTTCAAATTCTTTTCCTGCGAAGAGCCCATTGCAACGGATTTTAGGATCAGCAAGATATATAAATCCACAGAATGTCAAAAACACTAAAATCACGGAACAGATCAAAAACACAGTACAAGATTCAAAAGGTTAGTGTTCACCAACATCTATTGTATTTGTTATTTGTTTTGATATGTCTTATTCTTATATCTTTATTCATCAGAAATTTCATTTCCTATCATATACTCTAATTGATTTAGACTACATTTTAGGTTTTGGTGAGCTTAAGAGTCCTGGTGCTACCAATGAGAGTCCATTGATGAATCCAATTATGACACACCCTTGTGATCCTACTTTAGCTCATTCCTGGAAGTAAGTACCCTTGATCACGTACTTTAATTAGTAAGATAAGTTTACACAGGTAAAACTGAGCATCAAAAAGCAGAAAAGTTTCCTTTTGATTACTCTACAGACTACATATATATATATATATTGAAGATCTTTCTTTATTCTGTGCAATTGGAACTATTCAGCCGGAAAAAAGGCTTTCTTCCCTATAATTAATAGTCTCTTTTCCTCTTTGTGTATCAGGGGAAGTTTTGACATCAAAGGTGCTCCTGAATTCGCTCCTGGGATGCTCAATAATTGTATCCAGGCTTATCCTCCTTCCAAAGTCAGGCGTAAAGTGTATGAGTTCTCAAGGCTATTGTCTGGTACTCTTAAATTTGAACTAGTACGAGTGAGGCTATGTGGATAAGTCTATTCAACAATCATTTTGCGGTGTAAAGAAGATACAATACTGTATTTCCTTGCAAGTGAGATAGAAAGGTCATCTTCTGCCTTATAGATGTCTATCTGAAAAGGGATAAGGGTCGTGAAGTAGAAGTGGCGTCCTTACCCAAGAAGGTTTTTACTAGAGATTAATTTGCATTTCTCATTTTATGCAGGTCTGAGATATAAAATGCTCTGGTGGAGTTCTTGCGTAACAAAGATTCGGTGATGAGAATGCTTATAAATGATGTTGAGCTGATTCTCATCACCAAATCTTTGATACGCATGAACACTACCAGAGCAATATTGATCCTCAGACCTTCGTATAATGGGAAATGCAAATCAATTTCCAGTAAAAACCTTCCTGGGCAAAGGTGCCCTTCTACTTTGCAACCCTTTCCCTTTTTCGAAAGATATATAAGGCAAAAGCTGAGCTTTCTCTCTCACTAGCAAAGAAATAAAGTCTTATATCTTCTTTGCCCGGACAATATCATTGAATAGACTTTCCCAGTTATCCCCACATGGAACGAGTTCAAATTTAAGAGTATCAGGCAATAGCCGTGAAAACTCATATACGTTACGTCTAACTCTAGAAGGAGGATGAGCATGGATAAAGTTATTAAACATCCCAGGTGCAAAATCCAGATCACCTAAGATGTCAAAACTTCCCCAATAATACAAAGAACAAGAGAAAGATTAATAATTATTGGGAAGAGAACCTGTATTCTTGTTGAATGGTGCAAATTCCTCGAGTAAAAAAAGATCTTCAAAAAATATATATGGTCCGTAGAATAATCAAATGGAAAGTTTTCTGCTTCTTGAAACATAACAAAAGGCTTATTCAAGTTTCAAGGCCAAAAAAGAAAACAGAGAAAGTTCCACATGGAGTTGAAAGATGTTTTGCACTCTACATCTCATTAAGTTACAGAACCCCAAAAAAATAGAAAACAAACAATGTATGGCTTCCATATAACCTACTTACTAACAATTTCTTGTTTTCTAGACCTGCAAACGTAAGATGGCCCATAATGCAATGATATAGAGAGGCAGTAACCTAAAGTCTTCATGAAATTTCTCCATAATGGGAATCAATTTAGATTGAGATTATCAGTATATATTCAGATTATCATTATGTCATGACTTGTAACTACTATGTATGAGCATAACTCTTTCCCATTGTTGGGAATATACTCTATATTGTCCTATTCATTTTTTCAATGATACGAATAGATCTCCTGCCAGCTTGCATGCACCCCAACTAATTCACTAGGCAACCTGTCCATCCCACAAAGGGAATTTCTTAAGCTTATATGCAAAAGTCTAACTTGGCCATACCATATATTGTCAAGTAGGGGGTGGGCGTTTAGTATTCGGTTCGGTATTTTTAAAGTTCGGGTTCGATAATTCGGTAATCAATATTTGAGAGTAGATACCACATACCATACTTATAAACATCAATTCGATAATTTAGTAATCGGTAAATTAAATTTCGGTTCAGTACGGTATTTGGTTAGACGTATCGTATTATATATATCCTGAATAACGAAATGTTGAAATTTTACCCCCAAATACCAACTGAATTACCGAATATCAATTACCAAATTTTTTGATTCGGTTTGGTAATTAAGTTCTCGCTGTTTTACACTCAACCCTATTGACATGGTATGCTGCCTATCAAGGCTAGCCAGATGGGTGTACCTGGTTTTGCAGCTTGGATTCAAACGTAGAATTTTCAAGTTGTTACTCCTATGTCTTAACCACTACGCCATCCCCTTCAAGAACCAACATTATGTTATTAACTAAAAAGTATCGTATATGTTTCCTTACTAATCAATAGGGAAAAGAACAATGGAGTTCATAAAAGAAAGGTCCTCATAAAAGAAAAGATTAGTCAGCTGACTACTAGCAAAGATGAGCCATCCAAAAAGCTACCACGCAAGGACAGATATGAGCTGAAATTTGAACTCTTTTGGAGTTTAATTTACCTCGTGTTAACTTATGATAGTAATTAAGGTGCATGATGAAGGATACTTACTTCCTGGAAGGATCGTGAGCAGGATCATAAGGGTGTGTCATGGGTATCATTAGACTCTCATTCAAAGCATTGGGACTCCTATGCTCCAGAATGATAGAACCCTCAGGACCTAAAAAGAAGGCTACATCAATTGGATTGAAGTACAGCAAGTAAATAAATTTTTCTATGAAAGCTTTTCAGAATATTGAAGGTGTAACAGAAAACATTTTGAAAGATAATACCAATTCAGACATATCATTGTTATTTTTCTTAAAAAAAATTAATTAGAGCATGATAGAAAATGAAATTTCAGATGAAAAAAGATATAAGAAGAGGACAGATCAAAACAAGTAATGAATCTTAGGAGATGTTGGCGAACACTTACATTTAGATAATTGGTGGACACAACTCTTGACGAGCTAGTAGTTTTCATCCACTTGGTGCCTGATGATAGACCAAGAGCTTCTTCAATAGGTCGTTATCTTATTTTCCCGGTCTGTACCTCCTTTACCCTGCTAATAGAATGGCCACCAAGAAACTTACCACATTACTTTGGTGGCACAAAACTCTGAAAAACCTTTGCAGGAGCATGTAACTTCGATCCAGAACACACATTTTCTAATCCACGTGATGAAGACATTACTTGCTTTCCCTTATCACATTCTTCACGGCAATAATCCTCTTGAGCATCTTCGCACAATAACCCCATATGCAATATCTAAAAGGAAAAGAAAGGACAGAATTTATAAAAATGGAAAGAGGACTACATATGCATAAAGATAAAGGCAGTATATAAGAGAATTAAATGCTACAACATGCTAATGGAAGAATCAATGTATCCTTTAGGTGGAACCCAATATCCAATATCATTTAGAATCCACTTTGAAGAATGCCAGAAAGATTAGACAGCTCGAAGAGGTCCTAATTCTCCCCTAAGAGGTCATATCACTTCCATTTAGGCTTCTAGTTTTGTTCCATTTTTCATCTCTATTTAAGATTACAAAATAAGGGTATCGAATGAGTTGACGCATTTATTCATAATTTGCTCCACGGATGACAGGCAGATTTGATTCTAATCTGCTCCACAATTAAGTAGGCAAATTTGATTCTAATCAGCTCCATAATTGAGTAGGCAGATATAATTGCAATCTGTTGCTGTAAATATGTAATATCATATTTTGTTATTCTAGGAGAATAGATTAGAGGAAATCCTTAATTCATGTATCTCCTAGGCTAAGTTGCATAGACTCGGATGTGGATATCCGAGACAGGTGCGGATCCAAGAGTCGAATTCGTTAAAATTTAAATTTTAAGATTCGGAAGTGCGAATCCAAGTAAGGATATGGTGCAGGAATTTGGCTAAAATACTAAATATAATAAATATAAACTTAATATGGTGCAGGAATTTGGCTAAAATACTAAATATAATAAATATAAACTTATAAAAATATTCTAAAAATCTACTTTTAACTTTTAAGATAACTTTTAGTTACATTTTCAATTAGGATTGGTATATACTTGTATATTTGGGAAACCAATAGGCACATATATATTTTTTTACAATATTAATATAAAAATTCTTTTTATGAGAAACCAACAGACACACATATCTTTTGACTATATTAATATATAAACCTTTTTTTTATATTTAAAAAAATATAATTATTAAAGACTAGATCTGGTGAGTCATCTTTTCTGTCCCTAACCACTTTTTGTTTCTTCCCAACAATTCAAATTTCGATAAAAAAATTACATTCGTCAAATTTCTACGATGACAACAGTCACCGATTTCGTTGATGACTATCGTCGGGTTCCGATGGTGACAGTAGTCATCGATTTTCTCCCACTCCTGCGATGACAACAATTACAGTCGCCAGACTTTCTGACGACAACGACAACCAACTTTGTTCTTGATGTTTGATCAACATCTTCGGATTCGTTTGACCGAATCGGAGACGTACCTCGCGCCCGCATCAACGTTGCGTTGGGATGGGTTCGACGGCGAAATCAATGAGTGCGCACAACATAGCTCCTAGGAATTAGGGATTGATTAAATTCTTTTGATCTTCTTGTTCACCCATAAATATTGTGCAACTCTATATTTTTGCAGTATCTAAACTTTCATGGTATCTGAGTTGGAATATTTCCCCTAATACCATATGGTCAAAATAGCTTCTCAGGGAGAATATCTTTCTGGAACATCAAAAGAAGATAAAATTTCTTTTCTGAAAGCTCCAATAAATAATCTAATTACTCAAGCAGGCAATGTTTCTCTCATTCCCTTCCAGTTAACTTCTCATCGATTGAATGGGAAGAACTTTCTGGAATAGGCATAGTTCGTAAATATTTCAATTGATGATCATGAAAAGTTGGGACATCTGACTAGAAAGACGAAAAAGTCAAAAATCGGAGACCCAAAGATGAACACATAAAGATCAGAGAATTCACTCGTGATTTCCTGGTTAATATATTTCATGGAGCCAATCATAAGTAAACCTTATATATTTTTACCCACTCCTAAGGATGTGTGGGAAGCCATTATAGAGACGTATTCTGAGGTAGAAAAAGCCTTTCAAATTTTTGAGTAAAAAATAAAACTATGACAAGTTAAGTAAGGTGAGAAAAAAGTCATTGCTTATTATAATGAAATGGTATTGATGAATCCAATTATGACACACACTTGTGATCCTTCTTTAGCTCATTCCTGGAAGTAAGTACCCTTGATCACGTACTTTACTTAGTAACATAAGTTGACACAGGTAAAACTAAGCATCAAAAAGGAAAAAAGTTTCCTTTTGATTATTCTGCAGACTACATATATATATCTGAGCAATTGAAACTATTCAACTGGAAAAAAGGCTCTCATCCCTATAATTAATAGTCTCTCTTTTCCTCTCTGTGTTTCAGGGGAAGTTTTGACATCATAGGTGCTCCTGAATTCGCTCCTGGAATGCTGAATAATTGTATCCAGGATTAGCCACCTTCAATTGTCAGGCGTATGGTGTATGAGTTCTCAAAACTATTGCCTGGTACTCTTAAATTTGAACTAGTTACACGTGGGGCTATCTGGACAAGTCTATTCAAGAATCATTTTCCAGGTAAAGAAGATATAGGACTATATTTCCTCCCAAGTGAGAGAGAAAGGTCAGCTTCTGCCTTATATCTATCTATCTGAAAGAGATAAGGGTTGTGAAGTAGAAGTGGCGTCGTTACCTAGGAAGGTTTTTACTAAAAATTAATTTGCATTTATCATCCTATGCAGGTCTGAGATATATATTGCTTTGGTGGAGTTCTTCCGTAACAAAGATTCAGTGATGAGAATGCAAGTACAAGCAGCTCAATATAATTTATAAGCGTTCTCATCACCAAATCTTTGATACGCAGCAGCACCACTCGAGCAATATATATATCCTTATATAATGGGAAATGCAAATCAATTTCTAGTAAAAACCTTCCTAGGCAAAGGTGCCCTTCTACTTTTCAACCCTTTCCCTATTTGGATAGATATATAAGAAAGAAGTTGAGCTTGCTCTCTCACTTTCAAAGAAATACAGACCTATATCTTCTTTGTCCGGACAATTATAGTTGAATATACGTGCCCATTTATCCCCACATGGAATGAGTTAAAATTTAAGAGTATCAGGCAATAGCTTTGTAAACTCAAACACCTTACGTCGAACTCTAGAAGGAGGATGAGCATGGATAAAGTTATTAAACATCCCAGGAGAAAAATCCAGATCACCTAAGATGTCAAAACTTCCCCTATAATGCAAAGAACAAGAGAAAGATTAATAATTGTAGACACGTAATTTTGTCCCTCCCCAAAAATATTTTTACCATTTTTACCCTTGTCTTAGTGCGTGCCCTCACCCGTATGATTATATCCTACAAAAATACAAAAAATAACAATTCCTAACAAATCAAATCCCTAATATTCTCTTATCCTAACAAACTTTATCCATACACTACCCTACCCCACACCTTTCTACCCACGTACCCCACCCCAACCAAGTCACGATTTTTTCCCCTTTTCTCTTAACAGATTCCAAAAAAGGGATTTTTACACTTTTTAGAAGGGACCCACAGGGAAATATAAGCAACAACACCACAACAACCATTTTGAGCATAGAATCATCTTTTCCACAAAAACCAAGAGGACCGGACAACATATAGATCATATACAAAATTCAATTCGGGGACCTCACCATTTTTTTCTTCACTCATAGAATTATTCACATACACATACATCACACATACTCAACATCACAGAAGGACACAGAACATCACAACAATACTCACACCTCATAGATTCACGCACTACCAACAGATGCCCACCCTTCTCACTAGAAAAAATACACACACACGCACACAGTGAGGTCAATGAGAAAACAGTGAGGTGGATGAATTAGAGAACATCGGAGAGAGACGGGAAGGATGAGAGGATACTGAAAGAGAAGAATTCGACCGTAGATCAAGTTTTTCGTCCCCTCTTCACCAGAAATCACTTCCCTAGCTCCGATTTGACTTCGAAATCCATTAAAAACTCGATCTAAACCATTTCCATTGCTGAAAACCAAGATCGAATAGTTAAACCAGTCTGAAATCCTCCTGTGTTGGGTTGATTCCGGCTGCTCTGAGTTCGATGTTAGTTTGTTCGAGGTCAGTTTTAGTCATTTGGGGTTAATTTCAGTCAGTTCGGGATAGCTTTGGTTTGTTCAGTGTTTGTGTTGAATAACCCCAAGTCATTTTTTCATGGATTTGGTTTTAATCGGACTGCGACTTTGGGTTTCGTATTTGAGTTGGTTCATCGTCAAGGTTTTCTATTCGGGATTCCAAATTGGGGTCTTCTTTATAATTATTATCAAGATCAATTACTGAAAAGTCTATTTCTTAACTTGTTCTCTATTCTTTATTTTAATTTTTTGAATGGGCCATGATTATATGTGGTTTAACTATGTTTGTTTGACCTCTTTGATGTTATGATTATGTGCTAGATGATTTGGTTTCGGTGATATGTAAATGAATTTGAGTAATTTTAATGGTGATTGATAAAAAGGAAGGGGGTGAAAATTGAAAACTTGATGTAATTAGTGATTTTGGTTAGTTTGATTTTATTATTTGTGTAACTTAAAATGAACGTTAATTAAACTTGGTAGTATCATGATTCACCAATTGGTTTAGGAAAATGTAGGTTGGGTAGGCAAGGTTTAGAATTTATGATTTTGTTGAATTTTGAGATACTATTGAATGTGTGAAAGTTGTGCATTGAATGTTTTCTTTTCTCACATTTGAAAAAATGTATTCATTTAGCCGGGGAATGCCCCTAGACACATTGTATTTATTCACCGGGGAAGGCGGATCGTGATGAAGGCCCGAGGCGTCGGGTAAAGCACGGGAGCTTAGGTAGGATTAGCATAAGTTAGATAGGATTTATTTTTGTATTTTTTTATTTTGGACTATATAAATTGGACTGGACGTTGTGCTTTTGATTTGTTTTTATTTTTGTTAGTTTGTTTGATTAATTTTTCGTGTTTTGTGTTGGTTGTACATTTGTAGTGTCAAATTAGCCGATACGCTCCACCAAGCGACCGTGGTCGAACCACGGGATCGAGGGGTGCCTAACACCTTTCCCTCGGTCAACAGAATTCCTTAGCCAAAATCTCTGTTCACAAACCAGTTTAAAGAGTCAAATGGTTTTGAAAAGGATTTTTGGTGACTTGACACACCGGATTATGCCAAGTGGCAACTCTGAGTTTAAATCTATATAATCCTTTTTTGAAATAATTTTTCATCTTTTGTCACTTTGATAATAAAACCCTTTTGAACCTTAAAACGATAAGTTTTTCAAATTTAAAAAGGGGGTGTGACAGCTATGGCGACTCTGCTGGGGACTTTTCAAAATTCGAGCTTATTTTTTGGAGTTGTATCTTCTTAGTTTGACGTTATGGGTGTATAAACATTATTTGTATTATAGTTTGTTGTTTATTTTATCATTTTTGAGTGCTACGTGTTTACAGTTTTTCTCTTGTGTGTTACCGCTTTATATCTGGCATCATGTGCATAACCCGAGTCAATTCTTTCTGCAATAAATCTCGAAGTGCACGTCGTGCGCACGAACTCTAATTGAGTCACCCTTATTTTAGGAGGGGGAGCCGTTGGATGTATGAAGTAAGTGAAAAGCAAAGCAGCCACTATCGACCATGTGCTCCCCCAAATGGCCTTGTTAGTAAACCCCAATATAGCTCAGCCTATAGGTCATGCTTATGTGCATCATATTGAGACCTAGCGAGGCCCACTTGGTACTTTGTAGGAGACTCTCCTCTAAAGCATCCCTACATGCTAATTGTTGTATTTTTTAGGGTAACAGGGTCATTTGACGGACTGATTTAGGGAAAGCATGTGCTAGAATTAAAGAAGGGTGTGTAGGCATGAAAAAAAAAAGGAAACAAAGAGTAAAGGTGAATCAAAAAAGAGTTTCGTAGTTTTTAGGTCCTTTATGGCTTTTGTTTTCCACGATTCAAAAATTCAAAAAAAAAGAGATTTTTTTTTACTTTTTGCACTCATTTTTCAAAAAGAAAGAAAAACATCAAAAAAAAAATTTCCTTTTGTTTCCTTTAGCAAGCATTCTCAACTCATAAACACCAAAAAGATATTTTCAGGCAATTTTTATAAAAGAAAAATTCAAAAAAAAGGGTGGTAGAAGTTCTATACATTTCATATAACAAAAATACCAAAAAGATTTTCTTTCATAGCTGTTGTTGTCATTTTTTGTGTGAAGTGTCAAATTGAAAACTCAAAAAAAAGATTTTGTTATGTTGTTCATTGTGTATCTTTGGTCATGTCTCAAGTCAGGGTGCAATTTGTTATTTAATCATTAATTGTCCAATTTAGACAAACTACGCACCCCTGATTCTCCTCTCTCGAGGGTGAGATACGTAGGCAGCCTATTGTTGGTTCGGGGATCTTGTTCAAAAATTCAAAACAATTTACTTCACTCTTCATTTTGAGTAGGTGTTTCATATATATTTTCAAGAGAAAAACTACAAAAAGATTTTCCTTTAATAGGTTCAAGTTTCATTTTTGCATGAAATTCAAAATTGAAAAACCAAAAATAGTTTCTTTGGTAAACGTAGGTTTCATTTTGTATAGAGATGTTAAGCCTAAAAAAATGCAAAAAAAGATTTTTGTCAATTCTTTAGAAAATTTGTTATTTTACTTTCTTCTTAAAGTTTCAAGAAAAAAAGAAAAAAAAAGAGGACAATTAGTTCAATTGGCCATTTTGGCACGACTTCACGAACTATGCACACCTGATTCTCCTCTCTCGGGAGTGAGATACGTAGGCGCCCTTCTTGGGTTCGGTGATCTTTTCTTTAAAAAAAAGAGAGATATTTTGAAAAAAATATTGAACTCTAATATATTTGTTGCCTCTTTTTCAGTTGGTTTAAGGTGGTTGGTTTATGGCTTCCTGGCTGGTCCTCCATATCACACCAAATCTAAGGAAGAGTTAGTTGTATCCAACAAAGATATAGAGAGTGGCATCAAGGATGAAACAAAGTCAGGAAATTGAGAGTTTAAAGGAAGAGAATTTGAGACTAAGACAACAAATGATGGAAATGTATCAAGCTTGTGCCAGTGGGCTGCCTCCACCTTCGTTCCCCACTTTTGACCTTCCAAATATCTTGAGTCTTCCACCAAAATTGCAAAGTCAGTTGCCTTCTGTTGTTGATGCACCACAGCATGCCTCAGAATCCTTTCCACGTCAAATGCATCTCAATACTTCCACCACTCTTTCTTTAGCTCCTCAGTATAAGTCTACCACATTCACAGCACCTCATACCGTCTGTGCTTTTGTTGCTCAACCTTCTACTGAGGCTTCCACTTGGGCTATCAATCCAACAGTTAGGTTGTCCCAATCTGTTAGTGGACCTATGTTCAAGGCTCTTGATGATCATTTTTGTACTCTTGAGCCTACATTTAAGCTAAGTGGGCCGCCAAAATTTCTTACCAAGCAACCTAGCATGCTAGAAGAGCCCCAAAAAATGGTTGGGAAATTTAAGAGTGTAGAAAATGATGTGAAAAGTTTCTTGGGACTTGTGGTCTATGAAGATGTTTCATATAAAAAATGGGGCATGTTTTCAAGTATTAACCTTCCTCCAAGCTTTGAGACATCAAAATTTGAGGAGCTTGGTGGACAGAATGATTCTGTGAAACATTTGGGATGATATTACAATCAATCAAGGGAAACTAAAGGAAGAAGAAAAAAAATACACCTATTGTCGTGCCAAGGTCAAAGAAAAGTTTGAGAGGTCCAACTCACCAGTATTGTCAGCCTCAATCCCGATATTACATATCAAATCCACTTACTTGCCTACAACGAGGTTCCTCTTTTCAAAATCCAAGGAGTTCCATTTCAATTCCTTAATGTCCTTTAAACAATACACAATTGTGTACCCATCCGTCTTCTTATCCACAATGGCATGCACCTATAGCTTAATATCATCCTCGACCCCTACAAATTTACCAAGAAACCTCTAAATCCAAGTTTCATCTGATGCCAGAGTTCGCAAAGAGAATAAAGGAAAAGGATAATTTCACTCCTATTGTGGAATCCTATACCAGTTTGTTCCAGAGATTGAGATAGAGGGGCATGATTAATCCTCTCCTTGGGTATACAGCTGATCTACATTCAAGAAATTTTGATCCTAGTGTACGATATGCATATCATTCTGATATTCAGGGTCATAGTATTGAAGTTTGTCGGGCTTTGAAAAGAGAAATTGAAAAGATTATTCAAGATAGATCAATTATGGGGTAGGACACTGACAGTGAGGAAAGATCTAGTCATGCTGATATGAAAGCCAGTGTCTAAGATGTCAGGCTGAGCAATTGAGAAGTCACCCCTTTCCCTCTTAGGAAGAGGTCTGGTAGTTTGTTTTGTTTTATTTTCTATTATCCGAATTATTTCAGGGTTGTAGTTCGGGATCTATCTTTTTTGGTCCAATTTTTGTTATATTCAAACCCTTCTATCTTTCTTTTTATTTAAATAGAGTGTTCTTTTTTCCTTTGTGTTTTAAATATGTGTTTGTTTATTGTTCTTTCCACAGTACATTTTATGTTGACTCTCGTGATATGACATCCTAACGAAATTTCCAGCCAGATCTTAAAATTCAATTTAAGCATGAACATTGAATAAGAGGTTTAAAGTTAGAAAAATAGATCATCTAGGAAAATAGGTAGAGTGTTGAGACATTTGGTGACAATTTCAAGCCTTCTTTGAAAATTAAGGCAATTATTTTGAGAATTACAAGAATAACTTGGTCATCAATTGAAAGACATGTATAGATTAGGTCAAACAGTATCTGTGTGATACTAGATTAAAAGGAACAGAAAAATTAGCTCCACAAAAGCATGAGGAATGTACAACAAAGATGGATTTTACAGAAGAAGTAGCGACGCACAGTCTCAATTAAAATTAGTGTTGTTAAAGTGTCAAATGATCTTCATCTTTCACTTTCATATTGCATGATGTGTTTCTTGAACTTTCAAGGATTGACATAACGAAGGCATTTCATTCTGCTATCCAAACATCATGTCATCCTTTGTTTACCCCATTTGAGTTTTAGTCCTATTTTCTTTCATACCCCTCTTTTTGAATCAAGATAGTGTCAGCAAAACTCAAAAGATAAGTGTTGAGCAAAACAATAGAGTCAGAAACATTTTCAAGAAAAAAAAGAAAAAATATAAAAATGTGTCAAAAGAAAGAAAGGAAAAGAATGTCAAAATAGAGTTAGAAAAGTTTCAAAGGAAAAAAGTCAATAAAAAACAAAAGAAAAAAAATCAAAATCAAGCAAAAGAACAAGTTTTCAGAACTACGCGTGACCTGATTCTCCTCTTTCAGGGGTGAGATACGTAGGATGCCCTACTCCGGGCTTGGTCCAATCAAATAAAATATTTAGAGTCACCCAGTCAAAATAAACTGGGGCATGAGTTAATCCTTGTTGTTTGAGTCTATTCAAAAAGTTGTAAGTCCCACCCTACTTCAAGTGTCGATTGGGCCTTATGCCATCCTTTCTTTCTAACCCTATCCAAAAGCGAAGTTACAACCAAAGAAAGATCTTCAGATCAATATTTGAGGATGTTAAGGCTAAGCATGCAAGGGATATGATGATACAGTTGGGAACTACTAGACTTCCTCAACATAAGAAATCAGGAGAGAAATAAAAATGAGAGAGTCTTATTGGTGAAAAAACTCACGGGCACCGTAAGACGATGGTAAGTTGAGAGAGATAAAAATGAGAGAGTCTTATTGGTGAAAACTCTCATGGGCACTATACGACGACTGTGAGTTAAGGGAGACGAAGATAAGAGAGTCTCATTAGTGGAAAACCTTTATAGACACCATAAGGCAATGGTGAGCTGAGGAAAAGAAAATGAGAGAAGCTTGTTGGCGAAAATCCTTCAAGGCACCACTAGCCGAATGGGGTCTTAAATACAATTGACCTAAGGAAGAAACTCAGTTTCAAGGTCATTAACTCAACAACAATAGGTAGAAGGTTTGGATGAAAAGATCAAGCTGCTTAATCCAAATGCATGGCATAATTATTAGAGTTGATTGTCATTGTATATAAATTTTTCATTTCTTTATTTCAAATGGGGACTTTCATTGTCTTTTCTTTCTTCTCTTTATATTTATTCTTATTTTTATTTTCTTGAGTCAGTTATCTAAATAAAAAAAATCATTGTCATTTTTCTTGTGTCTTTGAGTCAAGTCCATGAAAAAATAAGTGAGAAAAGATTTCAAAACTGGCTACCAGCTTCTTCAATTGCACAAAACAAGACAAAGTCAGCATATGAAGAGACATGATTGTGAGCCGAATAAGGCATGCAGAAAGTTTTGTCAACAGACAAGCTTGGGGACTCATAAAAATAAAATGGTTTAAAGGGTTTATATGAGAAGCATGGAAAAGCAGAGATACTATGTTTGTTTCAGTCACTCTTAATAATCTGAGTTCGATTCAATGATTCAACAAGTCAATGATATATGTTAATGGTTGGAAGCAAGGTTAAAAGTGACGAGAGCAAGAGCGATCGTCGTGAAAGCTAAAGCCACAAACCATCCACCATATTTTAAACTCACAAGTTTTCTTTGATGAAACAGAAAACATATTACCTTCAAAGCAGGGACTTCAGAGCATAAACATCAAGGGCTGCAAAGCCTCACTTTCACAAATGCAGGAAGCAATATTGCTGCACAGGTTTGATAATAAAATCATGGTAAAAATTCATCATCCTATATCCCTCGGAGACACACTTGTCCAGGGATTTCAGTTTTCATTTTCTAGGTGATACACTTCTTAAATTGAAATTTCACTCCTAGGAGACGTACTTTCTAGTCGAGTCATTCCCCTTAACTCTCAAAAGACGTACCTTTTAGTCGATTCATTCCCCTGATTCCTATAAGATATACCTTTTAGTCGAGTCACTCCCCTGATTCCTATAAGACATACCTTTTACTCGAGTCAATTCCCTTGACCCCTAGAAAATGTACCTTTTAGTCGAGTCATTCCCTTTGATTCCTATAAGAGGTACCTTTTAGTTGAGTCATATCTTTTGATTCCTATAAGATATACCTTTTAGTCTAGTCATTTCCTTTGATTCCTATAAGACGTACCTTTTGGTCGAGTCATTCCCTTTGATTCCTATAAGACGTGCCTTTTAGTCGAGTCATCCCCTTTGATTCCTATAAGATGTAACTTTTAGTTGAGTCAATCCCCTTGATTCCTATAAGACGTACCTTTTAGTTAAGTCATCGCCTTTGATTTCTATAAGACGTACCTTTTAGTCGTGTCATCTCCTTTGATTCCTACAAGACATACCTTTTAGTCAAGTCATTCCCTTTGATTCCTATAAAATGCACCTTTTAGTCGAGTCATTCACTTGATTCCTAGAGGACATACCTTTTAGTCAAGTCATTCCCCTTGACTCTTAAAAGACGTACCTTTTAGTCGAGTCACTCCCTTTGATTCCTATAAAACGTACCCTTTAGTCGATTCATCCCCTTTGATTCCTATAAGACGTACCTTTTAGTCGAGTCATCTCCTTTGATTCCTATAAGACGTACCTTTTAGTCAAGTCATTCTCCCTTGATTCCTATAAGACATACATTTTAGTCGATTCATCCCCTTTAAATCCTACAAGATGCCTTTTAGTCGAGTCAATCTCCTTGATTCCTATAAGATGCATCTTTTAGTTGAGTCATCTCTTTTGATTTCTGTAAGACGTACTTTTTAGTTGATTCATCTCCTTTGATTACTATAAAATGTACCTTTTAGTCAAGTCATTCCCTTTGATTCCCATAAGACGTAGTTTTTAGTTGAGTCATTCACTTGATTCCTAGAATACGTACCTTTTAGTCGAGTCATTCACTTGATTCCTAGAAGACGTACGTTTTAGTCAAGTCATTCCCTTTGATTCTTATAAGACGTACCTTTTAGTTGAGTCATTCCCTTTAATTCCTATAAGACGTACCTTTTAGTCGAGTCATCTCCCTTGATTCCTATAAGACATACCTTTTAGTCGAGTCATTCTCCTTGATTCCTAAAAAATGTACTGTCTAGTCGAATCATCACAACATACAAGTAGTATTGACTGGATGTGCCTTTTACGAAAGTCTTTTAATGATAAACTGGGGCAAAATTTAATTCTTGTTTTTGGAACTTTACTTTTCTGGCAAATGAAATTTCTCGTTATAATAATTTTGTTTGGGATAATTTTCTTTCTAGTTTTGATGTGATTTCAGGAGCCTGCCCGAAGCACAGGGCGAATAAATGGAAAAACAAGCAACAAGGTGAAGAAATTAAAAGTTAAACAGATTGAAAAATAGCAAGTCAGGAACCCTCCTGTAGAACAGAAGAAGAAATTGAAAGCATAGCAACAAGTTGATGAAATAGCAAGTCAGGAACCAGACTGGAGAACAGGGTGTAGAAATTGAAAGGCAAGCAACAAGTTGAAGAAATTGCAAGTCAAGAGTCCGCTTGAAGAATAGGGTGATGAAACTCAAGCCAAGAGTACAAAAGAAGCTGTATAGATAGGATTTTTATAATTTTCATTTATGTTTGACTTATAATTTTCATTTTTGATATAATGACAGAGCCACGGGCCGAAACCTCGATGGTACCTCACTCGACTCTCCAACTCAGTTGTCTTTCTTCCTTTTGTTTCTTTCTTTGAATAATGGTCGGGTCAAAATTCTATCTCGTTGTCTACTTTTTTGTATGAAAACACTTTGTGTTTACATGCAAAGAGGGGTATGATGTAGACACGTAATTTTGTCCCTCCCCAAAAATATTTTTACCATTTTAACCCTCGTCTTAGTGCATGCCCTCACCCGTATGATTATATCCCTAATATTCTGTTATCCTAACAAACTTTATCCATACATTACCCTACCCCCCACCTCTCTACCCATGCACCCCACCCCAACCAAGTCACGATTTTTCCCCCTTTTCCCTTAACAGATTCCAAAAAGAGATTTTTATACTTTTTAGAAGTGACCCACAGGGAAATATAAGCAACAACACCACACCAACCATTTTGAGCATAGAATCATCTTTTCCACAAAAACCAAGAGGACCGGACAGCATATAGATCACATACAAAATTCAATTCGGGGACCTCACCATTTTTTTCTGCACTCACAGAATTATTCACATACACATACATCACACATACTCAACATCACAGAAGGACACAGAACATCACAACAATACTCACACCTCATAGGTTCACGTACTACCAACAGATGCGCACCCTTCTCACCGGGAAAAATACACACTCACGCACACAGTGAGGTCAGTTCGCGCTAGCTTTGGTTTGTTCGGTGTTTGTGTTGAATACCCCCAAGTTGTTTTTTCGTGGATTTGGTTTTAATCAGACTGCAACTTTGGGTTTCATATTTGAGTTGGTTCATTGTCGAAGTTTTCTGTTCAGGATTCCAAATCCGGGTCTTCTTTATAATTATTATCAAGATCAATTACCGGAAGGTCTATTTCTTAACTTGTTCTCTATTATTTATTTTAATTTGTTGAATGGGCCATGATTATACGTGGTTTAACTATATTTGTTTGACCTCGTTGATGTTATGATTATGTGCTAGATGATTTGGTTTCGGTGATATGTGAATGAATTTGAGTAATCTTAATGGTGATTGATAAAAAGGAAGGGGGTGAAAAGTGAAAACTTGATGTAATTAGTGATTTTTGTTAGTTTGATTTTATTGTTTGTTTAACTTAAAATGAACGTTAATTGAACTTGGTAGTATCATGATTCACCAATTGGTTAAGGCAAACGTAGGATGGGTAGGCAAGGTTTAGAATTTATGATTTTGTTGAATTTTGAGATATTATTGAATGTATGAAAGTTGTGCGTTGAATGTTTTCTTTTCTCGCATTTGAAAAAATGTATTCATTTAGCCGGGGAATACCCCTAGACACATTGTATTTATTCACCGGAGAATGTCCCGACGTAGCTTGTTCGCGAAGGCGGATCGTGATGAAGGCCCGAGGCATCGGGTAAAGCATGGGAGCGTAGTTAGGATTAGCATAAGTTAGATAGGATTTATTTTTGCATTTTTTTATTTTGGACTGTATAAATTGGATTGAACGTTGTGCTGTTGAGTCGTTTTTGTTTTGTTTGTTTGTTTGATTATTTTTTCGTGTTTTGTGTGGTTTGTATAGTCGTAGTGTCAAAATTAGCCGATACGCTCCACCAAGGGACCGTGGTCAAACCACGTGGTCGAGGGGTTCCTAACACCTTTCCCTCGATCAACAGAATTCCTTAGCCGGAATCTCTGTTTGCAAACCAGTTTAAACAATCAAATGGTTTTGAAAAGGATTTTCCAATGGTGACTTGGCACACCGGATTATGCCAAGTGGTGATCTGAGTTTAAATCTAATAATCCTTTTTAGAAATAATTTTTCATCTTTTGTCACTTTGATAATAAAACCCTTTCGAACCTTAAAACGATAACTTTTTCGGAGTTAAAAAGGGGTGTGACAATAATTATAGGGAAGAGAACCTGTATTCCTGTTGAATGGTGCAAATTCCTCGAGTTAAAATGGATCTTCAATATATATATGGTCTGCGGAATAATCAAATGGAAAGTTTTCTGCTTCTTGACACATAACGAAAGGCATATTCAAGTTTCAACGACTCAAAAAAAAAAAAAAGAGAAAGTTCCACCTGGAGTTAAAAGATGTTTTGCACTCTACATCTCATTAAGTTGCAGAACCGAAAAAAAGTTAGAAAACAAACAATGTATGGCTTCCATATAACCTACTTACCAACAATTTCTTGTTTTCTATACCTGCAAACATAAGATGGCCCATAATGCAATAACATAGAGAGGCAGTAACCTAAAGTATTCATAAAATTTCTCCATAATGGGAATCAATTTCGATTTAGATTATCATTATGTCATGAATTGCAACTATAAGAGCATAACTCTTTCCCATAGTTGGGAATATACTCTATATTGCCCTATTCATATTTTCAGTGATACTAATAGAGTTCCGGCCAGCTTGCATGCACCGCAACTAATTCACTGGGCAACCTGTCCATCCCACAAGGGGAATTTCTTAAGCTCATATGCAAAAGTCTAACTTGGCCATACCATATATTAACAAGTAGGGGTGGGCATTAGGTATTCTTTTCGGTATTTTTAAAGTACGGATTTGGTAATTCGGTAATCAATATTTGAGAGTAGATACCACATACCTTACTTATAAACATCGATTCGATAATTCAGTAATTGTAAATTAAATTTCGGTTCAGCATGGTATTTAGTTAGACGTATCATATTATACATATAAAATTCGATATTCAGTAAATATTGAATACCAGATGGTATATTAATATCTTGTACCAAACCCAATCCCGAATACCGAAATGTTGAAATTTTACTCTGAAATACCATACCAATACTGAATTACCAATATCAATTACCAAATTTTTCGGTTCGGTTCGGTAATTTAGTTTTCGGTATTTTATACCCAGCCCTATTGACAAGGTATGCTGCCTATCAAGGCTAGCCAGATGGGTGTACCTGGTGTTACAGCTTGGATTCAAACCTAGAATCTCCAAGTTGTTACTCCTATGTCTTAAACACTAGGTCATCCACTGGGAACCAACATTATGTTATTAATTAAAACATACACATATGTTTCCTTACTAATCAATAGGGAAAAGACCAGTGGAGTTCATAAAAGAAAGGTCCTCGATAAAAGAAAAGATTAATCAGTCAGCTGACTACTAGCAAAGATGAGCCATCCAAAAAGCTACCATGCAAAGACAGATATGAGCTGAATTTGAACTCTTTCGGAGCTTAATTTACCTCGTGTTAACTTATGTTAGTAATTAAGGCGCATAATGAAGGATACTTACTTCCAGGAAGCATCTAGAGCAGGATCACACAGGTATCATTCGACTCTCATTAACAGTATTGGGACTCCTACGCTCCAGAATGCTAGAATCACCATGACCTAAAAAGAGGGCTACATCAATTGGATTGAAGAACAGTAAGTAAATAATTTTTCTATTAAAGCTTTTCAAATATTGATGGTGTAACGGAAATAATTTTGAAAGATAATACCAACTCTAGACTTATCAATGTTATTTTTCTTAAAAAAGAAATTAATTAGAGCATGATAGAAAATGAAATTTCTGATGAACAAAGATATACGAAGAGGACAGATCAAAACAAGTAATGAACACTAAGAGATGTTGGCAAAAACTTACATTTAGATGTTTGTGCTATTTTTTTGCTCTGTTCAGTGATTTTGCTCTTTTGAAGATTCAAAGGCTTTGTATATCCTGCTGATCCTAAAAACTGCTGCACTGTACACTTCTCAGGAAAAGAATCTCGTTACAATTTCCTTGAGACATGTTTTCCATGGATTTGGTGGACACAACTCTTGAGGAGCTAGTGGTTTTTATCCACTTGGTGCCTGATGATAGACCACGAGCTTCTTCAATAGGTAGGTATCTTGTTTACCCGGTCTGTACCTACTTTTCCCATTTACTAGAATGGCCACCAAGAAACTTGCCACATTTCTTTGGTGGCACAGAACTCTGAAAAACCTTTGCAGGAGCATGTAACTTGGATCTAGAACACTCATTTTCTAGTCCACGTGATGAAGAAATTACTTGCTTTCCCTTTTACATTATTCACGGCAATAATCCTCTTGTTGTAATTGTATGAGTTTTCATCATTTTGTAGACTTCTATTTTATCAATTACTCTTACCGAGGGTTAAGAATCTTATTCAAAAAAATATGAATATAGGTAAGAGCAACGATACCTTATGATATCCAAGGAATGACCAACAATGTCTTTCAAACGGTACCTTAGGAAATCTAAGAAGTGATCAAAAATGCCTTTCAATATGGACTTAAGGGTGTTAAGAGCAATATTTTTGGATCTCATCTGCCTATCACTCTTAATAAGGTAAGGCAAGAGGAGATGAAGCGTACCCATATATGTTCACAAGTATCTTCTTCTTCATCATCTTACTTACCTTTCTACTGTCCTTGGTTCAAAGTTTTCTCATGATGCTAGATTACATAGATCTTTGTTTAGTGCTGTAACTAATTCTAGAAATTTTATATGCTTAATGCAGTAATTTTTCAGTAAATGAGATGATTATGATACGCATGAGAGGTATAAAAAATATTTAAATTGTGTAAGCTTTGATTAATCTTCAACATTGCCTAACATTTTGATCAAGTCTGGGTAAGGAAATGTCATTATAGATATCTTTCATTGAATTTCATGATTCTTCTTCTATTTGGTTGATCTATTGTAATGCCCCGCAATTCGCGCTACAATCTAGACCATGATTTTGATGCGTTGTTAATCCCGAAGCCATAAAATCCTATGCCAATACGGCATGTTAATTATCGTGTAGCATGTGAATCCACTCAAGCTTGAATTTAGACCATAGAGGTCCTTCAACTCAAGGACGAGTTGAAGCTATTTCGATCGACTAAGTTTTAGTGGACGTTGTAAAGTGTGTCAGCTTCCATCGACCATAACTCTCTGTATATGTCGAATTAGGAAGCCTACTATGTGTCAAATGATAGGTATTCGAGTTAGCTTTCCAACGATACCAATTTGGCTAAAATCCGACACCCAAGCAACAAGTTATGTCCTTTCAAAGTGATAAGCATCGCCTAACCAATCGCCGATGGCCACTGGAAAGCATAGGCAATAGCCTAGGCGGCGCCTATGTAAACATAGGCGATAGCCTAGGTGGTGCCTATGTGAACATAGGCAATGGGATGGGCAGCGCCTATGTAAGGAATTCTAGTGACTTAAACACTCCGTGTTGAGGACAAAGTGGTCCTTTTCCACCCTTACTTAGCCCTAAAACATGAAATTTAGTTCCAAGGACCCCAAAATACATATTCATTCATCAAAAGTTCTCAAAGATACTCCTTAGGGTTTCAAAATAAAAACCCAAATAGCTCAAGATTTGACCGTAGGTATTCAAAGATAATTATATATTTGAAATCACCAATCCACAAGCTTCAAGAAACATCTATTATCCTTGGAAATAGAGGTACGTAGGGTTATCCTAAAATCTAATGGGTGTAGTTTTTTTATGAACATGCATGCTTTTAAATGGGGGTTTTCAATAAAATGCTAATAAATTGCTTTCAATATGATTTCTAAGTTATTTTTCTTTATGTCATGGGAATTGTTTGCCTATATACTTCAATGATTGAAACCATGCATATGTGATTTGAGATTTTCCATAGAATTTTGATAAATATGAATGATAAATTGCTTTCAAATTCCTATGATAATGATATCATATTGTGACCAACAAAAGAGAGCATGAATTTGAAATAATTATTGTTCACCACTTGTAAATGATGAAGCACCTTGGTTTTTACATGGTTATGCATATGTGGAAGTGATATTGAGGACTTGCAAGTTGGGTATGATGATATCCTACAGAACATAATATGTGATTGAATCAGATGAAATTTGAATGCATTGATTTTACATGAGAAAGGTGGATGCCCAAAGAAGGTATTTGAGATATAAGGGCTCATTGCTGGAAAACGTGTTTGCTGACACAGAATATTTGTACCAGGCTAAGTGATCTTGTGTACTTGACTTCATGTCATTCCCAAATTGGGACTATAGGTAGGTGCCCAAGCTAAGTGATCTTGGGCACTACCATTGGGTCGAGACACCATGCTATGTGATCTTTTGTGTCTCTCCCTCACTTATACTCTAATCTCGGCAGCAACCGAGGTTAGACAGTTAGTGTAAATTATGTAGGATATTCCACCTAGATCAGTTGCATTTCATTGTTGTTGAGAAAACTATTGCATTACACCCATGTATTTTCAAATGATTTGATACGAAATTTGCTTTATAATGGCTCTAACTATATATTTTAAAAATATTATGTTTTGTTTTGATATCTCTGTGTCCCAGTACTTTTGTTTTGACCCCCTCCCTTCTCCAACCTCTCAGGTTCAGAGGCCTAGTCTAGGGGTCAAGAGAATCAGTAGATCATTCAGACAGAATTATAGAGACAAGTAGTGAGCCTTCTATATTTCGGAAGGTCTTATGTCCTGCAGTCCTTTTTTTTTTCTAATATTCAGTTTTGGGGTCTACTGGGGGCCTTGTCCCAGTTTATATACGGTTACTTGACTCAGTCATTTGTTAGAGATTTTCGCAGAAAGTTGTTTAGAGGTTAATTGACGTTGAGGGAACCTTATCTCCCCGTTATTGTTTCTTTCACATTTATGACCATGTTTCCAAAATTATTGTGTTTTTCTGCATTACTTTGATCATATGAATTAGGTATATGATTACCAGATAGATAGGGGTGTTTCGTGCCTCCATGGTTCGAAATGCTCATCACGGACAGGCCCTTGTTTGGGTCATGAAAAACTTGGCATCAGAGCTCGGTTCATGGTCCCAGGGTGTCTACAAAATCACATCAGGTAGAGTCTTGTTTATGGGTGTGTAGCGCACCACACTTATAAGCAGGAGGCTACTAGGTGTTTAGGAAATGTTTCCCTTCTTTGTGATTTAGTTCGTGCTTCAGAGTCTGAACCGTCCCCTAATCAATGATCACTTGTGTTTCAAAAACATAGTTATGCCTCCAAGTCATATCATCGATCAGAATGCTCAGTCAGATGAGATCTGTCCCACCCATGGGATGCAGACCCGTAACAGGCTTACAGTCCAGAATTTGTCCCTACTCCGAGAGTCCCTCCAGTCTCGATTAGTCCACCTCGAGCTCCACTGACTAATGCTAACCATCCCCCAAATGCTCAGGGAGATATTTCAAATACAGAATTTAGACAGTCCATTCATATGCTGACACAGTTGGTAGCTAACCAGGCTCAACGATCAGAAGATGTTGCGTCAGCATCTATTACGTTTGAGGCTACTAGAGTCGGACATTTCATGAAGATGAACTCACCTAAATTCACTGGCACCAAGGTGGAGGAAGATCCACAGTAGTTCATGGATGAGATGGAAAATATCTTTAAGGTGATACATGTGGATGAGGTTAAAGGGGTGTAGCTAGCAACCTATCAGCTCAAGGACATTGCGAATCAGTGGTATGCCGACTAGGAATATGCAAATATGAAAGTGCTGAGCCAACAGTTTGGGGTGAATTTGTGAAAGCTTTCCTTGATCGATTCTTTCCTCTGGAGTTAAGGAAGACTAAAGCGGAAGAGTTTATGAATCTAAAGCAGGGCAGTATGAGTGTCCAGGAGTACACGTTGAAGTTTAATAAACTAGCCCGCTATGCACCAGAGTTGACTAGTAATATGAGAGCTCGGATGAGGAAATTTGCATCTTGCCTTGCTGATAACTTGGTACATGAGTGCCAGGGGGCTATGTTGAATAAGGAGTTAAACTTTGCTTGACTGACCTTTCATATGCAGCAGGTGGAAGAGAAGAAGAAAAAGATTGCTAAATCTAGAGAGAAAGATAGACAGGCTAAGAGAGCTAGATCTGTAGACCAGTACCAGAGTCAACCGCAGAATGGTAACTGGGGTAATAAGTGGTCGAAGAAGAAGAAGTTTTGGAATAATGCACAGTCAGCAGCCAGCGCCCCAGCACCCAGACCACCGACAGACAGACAAACTCAGAGTTTTCAGACTCCTCATGGGTCTAAAGCTCTAGGTACACAGTCTCAGGGCAGTGTGGCCCAGCAGAGTGGTACTTATCCGTGGTGTGAGGTTTGCGGAAGGAATCATCTAAGGAAGTGCTGGTTTGAGGGGAGAAACTTCTATACTTATGGCAAAGTGGGTTACCTTCAGAAAGATTGTCCATCTACTGGAGTAAATGCGGGGAGGGGGGGGGGGGGGGCTAAGTCCCAAGCCCCCTCCACAGCTCCTTTTCCTAAGGGTGCCCCTTTAGCTGCTGGAAATGGTCATAACTGGTTATATTCTTTGACTAACCTCCAGGAGACGGAAGCTTCACCATATGTTGTCACCGGTATGTTATGAATCTTTTCTCATGATGTCTATGTATTGCTTGATCCCGAGTCTACTTTATCTTATGTGACCCCTTATGTGGCTGTTGGTTTCGGGTTTTAGCCCGAAGTTATTGTAGAACCCTTCTCTATTTCTACTCCTATAAGTGATTCTATTGTTACTAGAAGGGTATATAGAAATTGTGTCGTGTCTATTCATAGTAGGGAAACTGTGGCAGACCATATAGAACTGGATATGATAGATTTTGATGCCATCGTTGGGATGGACTGGCTTCATTCGTGTTATGCCACCCTTAATTGCAGAACCTGAAAGGTCACTCTTTCTTTCCCTAATGAGACACCAATTGTACGGGCAGAGAGTTCTGTGGAACCTAGATGTCACTTTATCTCTCATCTTAGAGCCCGGAAGCTTATCTCCAAAGGTTGTATGTATCATCTAATCCGAGTAAAAGATTCAAAAGTTGGAAATCTTCCTCAGCAATTAGTCCCTGTAGTGAATGAATTCTCAGAAGTCTTTCCCGAAGATCTCCCAAGGATACCCCCCGATAGGGAGATAGATTTTGGCATTGATGTGTTGCCAGACACTCATCCTATTTCTATTCCTCCATATAGAATGGCTCCCGCGGAACTAAAGGAGTTAAAGGAATAGCTTGCAGGCCTCCTATACAAAGGTTTTATTCGTCCTAGTGTTTCCCCATGGGGTGCACCCGTGCTCTTCGTGCGAAAGAAGGATAGGTCCCTTCGGATGTGCATAATCCGGGTCTTCTTTATAATTATTATCAAGATCAATTACCGGAAGGTCTATTTCATAACTTGTTCTCTATTCTTTATTTTAATTTTTTGAATGGGCCATGATTATACGTGGTTTAACTATGTTTGTTTGACCTCTTTGATGTTATGATTATGTGCTAGATGATTTGGTTTCGGTGATATGTGAATGAATTTGAGTAATCTTAATGGTGATTGATAAAAAGGAAGGGGGTGAAAATTGAAAACTTGATGTAATTAGTGATTTTGGTTAGTTTGATTTTATTGTTTGTTTAACTTAAAATGAACGTTAATTGAACTTGGTAGTATCATGATTCACCGATTGGTTTAGGAAAACGTAGGTTGGGTAGGCAAGGTTTAGAATTTATGATTTTGTTGAATTTTGAGATACGGTTGAATGTGTGACAGTTGTGCATTGAATGTTTTCTTTTCTCACATTTAAAAAAATGTATTCATTTAGCTAGGGAATGCCCCGAGACACATTGTATTTATTCACCAGGGAAGGCGGATCGTGATGAAGGCCCGAGGCGTCGGGTAAAGCACGGGAGCTTAGTTAGGCTTAGCGTAAGTTAGATAGGATTTGTTTTTTTATTTTTTTATTTTGGACTGTATAAATTGTACTGGACGTTGTACTTTTGATTCGTTTTTATTTTTGTTAGTTTGTTTGATTAACTTTTCGTGTTTTGTGTGGTTTGTACATTCGTAGTGTCAAAATTAGCCGATACGCTCCACCAAGCGACCGTGGTCGAACCACGGGATCGAGGGGTTCCTAACACCTTTCCCTCAGTCAATAGAATTCCTTAGCCAGAATCTCTGTTCACAAACCAGTTCAAAGAGTCAAATGGTTTTGAAAAGGATTTTCCAATGGTGACTTGGCACACCGGATTATGCCAAGTGGTGACTCTGAGTTTAAATCTATATAATCTTTTTTTGAAATAATTTTTCATCTTTTGTCACTTTGATAATAAAACCCTTTCGAACCTTAAAACGATATGTTTTTCGAATTTAAAAAAGGGGTGTGACAGCTATGGCGATTCTGCTGGGGACTTTTCAGAATTCGAGCTTATTTTTTGGAGTTGTATCTTCTTAGTTTGACATTATGGGTGTATAAACATTATTTGTGTTATCGTTTGTTGTTTATTTTATCATTGTTGAGTGCTACGTGTTTACAGTTTTTCTCTTTTATGTTACCGCTTTATATCTGGCAGCATGTGCATAACCTGAGTCAATTCTTTCTGCAACAAATTCCGGAGTGCACGTCGTGCACACGAACTCTAATTGAGTCACCCTTATTTTAGGAGGGGGAGCCGTTGGATGTATGGATTAGGTGAAAAGCAAAGCAGCCACTATCGACCATATGCTCCCCCGAATGGCCTTGTTAGTAAACCCCAACATAGGTCAGCCTATAGGTCATGCTTATGTGCATCATATTGAGACCTAGCGAGGCCCACTTGGTCCTTTATAGGAGACTCTCCTCTAAAGCATCCCTACGTGCTAATTGTTGTATTTTTTAGGGTAACAGGGTCATTTGACGGACTTATTTAGGGAAAGCATGTGCTAGAATTTAAAAAGGGTGTGTAGGCATGGAAAAAAAAAAAAAGGAAAACAAAGAGTAAAGGTGAATCAAAAAAGAGTTTCGTAGTTTTTAGGTCCTTTATGGCTTTTGTTTTCCACAATTCAAAAATTCAAAAAAAAGAGATTTTTTTTACTTTTTGCACTCATTTTTCAAAAAGAAAGAAAGACATCACAAAAAAAAAATTCCTTTTGTTTCCTTTAGCAAGAATTCACAATTCACAAACACCAAAAAGATTTTTTTCAGGAGATTTTTATAAAAGAAAAATTCAAAAAAAAGGGTGGTAGAAGTTTTGTACATTTCATATAACAAAAATACCAAAAAGATTCTTTCATAGCTATTGGTGTCATTTTTTATGTGAAGTGTCAAATTGAAAACTCAAAAAAAAAAGATTTTGTTATGTTGTTCATTGTGTATCTTTGGTCATGTCTCAAGTCAGGGTGCAATTTGTTATTTAATCATTAATTGTTCAATCTGGACTAACTACGCACCCCTGATTCTCCTCTCTCGAGGGTGAGATACGTAGGCAGCCTATTGTTGGTTCGGGGATCTTATTCAAAAATTCAAAAAGATTTCTCCACTCTTCATTTAGAGTAGGTGTTTCATATATATTTTCAAGAGAAAAACTACAAAAAGATTTTCCTTTAATAGGTTCAAGTTTTATTTTTGCATAAAATTCAAAATTGAAAAACCAAAAGAGTTTCTTTGGTAAACATAGGTTTCATTTTGTATAGAGATGTTAAGCCTAAAAAAATGCAAACAAAGATTTTTGTCAATTCTTTTGACAATTTGTTATTTTCCTTTCTTTAATGTTTCAAGAAAAAAAGAAAAAAAAAAGGACAATTAGTTCAATTGGCCATTTTGGCACGACTTCACGAACTACACACACCTGATTCTCCTCTCTCGGAGGTGAGATACGTAGCCACCCTTCTTGGATTCGGTGATCTTTTCTTAAAAAAGAGAGAGAGAGAGATATTTTGAAAAAAATGTTGAACTCTAATATATTTGTTGCCTCTTGTTCAGTTAGTTTAAGGTGCTTGGTTTGTGGCTTCCTGGCTGGTCCTTCATATCACACCAAATCTAAGGAACAGTTAGTTGTGTCCAACAAGGATATAGAGAGTGGCATCATGGATGAAACAAAGAGTCAGGAAATTAAGAGTTTAAAGGAAGAGAATTTGAGACTAAGACAACAAATGATGGAAATGTATCAAGCTTGGGCCAGTGGGCTGCCTCCACCTTCGTTCCCCACTTTTGACCTTGCAAATACCTTGAGTCTTCCACCAAAATTGCAAAGTTAGTTGCCTTCTGTTGTTGATGCACCACAGCATGCCTCAGAATCCTTTCCACTTCAAATTCATCTCAATACTTCCACCACTCTTTCTTTAGCTCCTCAGTATAAGTCTACCATATTCACAGCACGACATACCGTCTATGCTTTTGTTACTCAACCTTCTACTGAGGCTTCCACTTGAGCTATCAATCCAACAGTTATGTTGTCCCAATCTGTTAGTGGACCCATGTTCAAGGCTCTTGATGATCATTTTTGTACTCTTGAGCCTACATTTAAGTTAAGTGGACCGCCAAAATTTCTTACCAAGCAGTCTAGCATGCTAAAAGAGCCCGAGAAAATGGTTGGGAAAGTTAAGAGTGTAGAAAATGATGTGAAAACTTTCTTGGGACTTGTGGGCTATGAAGATGTTTCATATAAAAAATGGGGCATGTTTTCAAGTATTAACCTTCCTCCAAGCTTTGAGACATCAAAATTTGAGAAGCTTGGTGGACAGAATGATTCTGTGAAACATTTGGGATTATATTACAATCAATCAAGGAAAACTAAAGGAAAGAAGAAAGAAAATGCACCTATTGTCGTGCCAAGGCCAAAGCAAAGTTTGAGAGGTCCAACTCACCAATATTGTCAGCCTCAATCCCGATATTACATATCAAATCCACTTACTCGTCTACAACGAGGTTGCTTTTTTCAAAATCCAAGGAGTTCCATTTCAATTCCTTAATGTCCTTTAAACAATACACAATTATGTACCCATCCGTCTTCTTATCCTCAATGTCATGCACCTATAACTCAATATCATCCTCGACCCCTACAAATTTACCAAGAAACCTCTAAATCCAAGTTTCATCTGAGGCCAGAGTTCGCAAAGGGGAGGAAGGAAAAGGATAATTTCACTCCTATTGGGGAATCCTATGCCAGTTTGTTTCAGAGATTGAGATAGAGGGGCATGATTAATCCTCTCCTTGGGTAAACACCTGATCTACATTCAAGAAATTTTGATCCTAGTGTACGATCTGCATATCATTCTGATATTCAGGGTCATAGTATTGAAGATTGTCGGGCTTTGAAAAGAGAAAGTAAAAATATTATTCAAGATAGATCAATTATGGGGTAGAACATTGACAGTGAGGAAAGATCTAGTCATGTTGATATGAAAACCAGTGTCTAAGATGTCAGGATGAGCAATTGAGAAGTCACCCCTTTCCCTCTTAGGAAGAGGTCTAGTAGTTTGTTTTGTTTTATTTTCTGTTATCCGAATAATTTCAGGGTTGTAGTTCGGGATCTATCTTTTTTTGTCCATTTTTTGTTATGTTCAAACCCTTCTATCTCTTTTTATTTAAATAGAGATATGTGTTTGTTTGTTGTTCTTTCCATAGTACATTTTATGTTGACTCTAGTGATATGATATGCTAACGAAATTTTCAGCCAGTTCTTAAAATTCAATTTAAGCATGAACATTGAATAAGAGGTTTAAAGTTAGAAAAATAGATCATCTGGGAAAATAGGTAACGTGTTGAGACATTTGGTGACAAGTTCAAGCCTTCTTTGAAAATTAAGGCAATTATTTTGAGAATTACAAGAATAACTTGGTCATCAATTTAAAGACATGTATTGATTAGGTCAAACAGTATCTATGTGATCCTAGATTAAAAGGAATAGAAAAATTAGCTCCACGAAAGCATGAGGAATGTACAACAAAGATGGAGTTTGCAGAAGAAGTAGCGACGGACAGTCTCAATTAAGTGAGGGAGAGACACACAAGATCACACAGCATGGTGTCTCGACCCAATGGTAGTGCCCAAGATCACTTAGCCTGGGCTCCTACCTATAGTCCCAGTTTGGGAATGACATAAAGTCAAGTACACAAGATCACTTAGCCTGGTACCAATATTCTGTGTCGGCAAACACGTTTTTCCAGCGATGAGCCCTTGTGTCTCAAATGCCTTCTTCGAGCATCCACCTTTCTCATGTAAAATCAATGCATTCAAATTTCATCTTATTCAATCACATAACATATTCTGAAGAGTATCGTCATACCCGACTTACAAGTCATCAATATCACATCCATATATGCATAATCATGTAAAAACCAAGGTGTTTCATCATTTACAAGTAGTGAATAATATTTATTTCAAATTCATGCTCTCTTTTGCTGATCACAATATAATATGGAGTATCGAAACATTATCATGGGAATTTGAAAATAAATTATCATTCATATTTATCAAATTTCCATGGAAAATCTCAAATCACATATGCATGGTTTCAACCATTGAAGTATATAGGCAAATAATTCCCATGACATAAAGAAGATGACTTAGAAATCATATTGAAAGCAAGTTATTAGCATTTGATTGAAAACCCCCATTTAAAAGCATGCATGTTCATAAAATCTACATCTATGAGATTTTAGGATAACCCCACGTACCTCTATTTCCAAGGATAATAGATGTTTCTTTAAGCTTGCGGATTAGTGATTCCAAATATGTAATTATATTTTAAAACCTATGGTCAAATCTTGAACTATTTGGGTTTTTATTTTGAAACCCTAAGGAGAATCTTGATCCTTTTGATGAATGAATATGTATTTTGGGGTCCTTGGAACTAAATCTCGTATTTTAGGGCTAAGTAAGGGTGGAAAAGTACCACTTTGTCCTCAACACTGAGTGTTTAAATCACTAAAATTCCTTATATAGGCGCCGTCCATCCCATTGCCTATGTTCACATAGGCGCCGCCTAGGCTAGTGCCTACGTTTACATAGGCTCCGTGTAGGCTAATGCCTATGCTTTCCAATGGCCATGGGTGATTGGTTAGGCGATGCTTATGACTTTGAAAGGCCATAACTTCTTGCTTGGGTGTTGGATTTTAGCCAAATTGGTATCGTTGGAAAGCTAACTTGAATACCTATTATTTGACACATAGTTGGCTTTCTAATTCAACATATACAGAGAGTTATGGTCTATGGAAGCTGACACACTTTACAAAGTTCACTAAAACTTAGTCGATCGAAATAGTTTCAACTTGTCCTTGGGTTGAGGGACCTCTATGGTCTAAATTCAAGCTTGAGTAGATTCACATGCTACATGATAATTAACATGCCATATTCCCATGATATTTTATGGCTCCGGGATTAACAACGCATCGAAATCATGGTCTATATTGTAGCCCGAATTGTGGGGCATTACATTATCCCCCCCTTAGGATCACTCATCCCCGAACGATGATGCGAGACACAAACAAATACGATTTCAAGCATAATAAAGGACTAGGAAAGAAAAGATAAGAATAGTACCTTCTGTCTCCTCCTCCATCGAAGTAAACAAATTGGGATATCTAATTTCCATGTCATCTTCTAACTCCCAAGTTACTTCTTCGACTTTCTGATTCCTCCACAGTACCTTTACTGAGGCTATCCCTTTACTCCTCAACTTTCGAACTTGGCGATGTAAAATTTCAATGGGATCTTCTTCGTAAGACAAGGAGTCTGTCACTTTGATACCCTCTACTGGCAATACCATAGAATGATCTCCAATGCATTTCTTCAACATGGATACATGGAATACCGGATGAACGAAACCCAAACTTACCGGCAATTCTAACTCATATGCAACTGTACCAATTTTTTTCAAAATCTGATATGGCCCTACATAACGAGGGCTCAATTTACCCCTTTTTCCAAACCGCATAACTCCTTTCATAGGAGAAACCTTGAGAAACACCCAATCACCAATTTCAAACTCTAGTTCTCTTCTCCAAACATCGACATAGGACTTCTAAAGACTCTGAGCAGTCTTGAGTCATTCTCTAATGATCTTCACTTTCTCCATCGCTTGATAAACAAGATTAGGCCCATACAACTGAGTCTCACCCACTTCATACCATCCTATAAGAGACCTACATCTCCTTCCATACAAAGCCTCGAAAGGGGCCATCTTGATACTGGCATAGTAGCTATTATTGTAAGAGAATTCAACTAGTGGTAGGTGATCTACCCAACTACCTTTGAAATTATCTTCGAGGGTCTGAATGGTATGCTCAGCTTGCCCATCGATCTGAGGGTGGAAAGCTATGCTCAAATTCACTTATGTACCTATACCCTTCTGAAAGGATCTCCAAAACTTAGATGAAAACTGCGTACCTTCCCCATGCAATCGAACTATCTTCTCAATGTAAATCTTAGCATAACCTCTCCCGACTAATTAGTCCTCACAGGCAAAAAGTGGGGTGACTTGGTCAGCCGATCTACAATCACCCATATAGAATCATACTGGTTTTGGGATCTCAGAAGTCCTGTAATGAAGTTCATGTTTATCATCTCCCACTTCCATAAAGGCAGGGCTATCTGTACCACCTGGCCTCATGTGTTCTACCTTCACTTATTGACAGATCAAACACTTGGACACAAAATCAGCTACATCATGTTGCATGTTATTCCACCAATACAAGGTTTTCAGATCATGGTACATCTTAGTAGAGCCTGGTTAAATGACATACCTCGAAGTATGTGCCTCATTAACGATTCTTTCCTGTAGCCCATCGACATTCAGAATGCACAACCTACCCTAAAAGCTCAGAATACCATCACCACCAATTTCAAACGACATAACATTTTGTTGACCTTAATCTTTCTTGATTTCCATCAAGATGGGATATTCAACCTGCTTCTGCTTAACTTCAGCACAAAGAGATGACTTAGCTAACTCATGAACAATCACCCCTCCATCTTCGAAATCTAAGAGTCGCACTCCCAGATTTGTAAGGCGGTGAATATCCTTCACCATCTCTTTCTTTCCTTCTTCTACATGAGAAAGGTTACCCATAGACAACCTTCTGAGGGGGTCGGCTACAATATTTTCCTTGCCCGAATAGTAATTTAGACTCATATCATAGTCTTTCAAAAGCTCCATCCAACGCCTCTGCCTGAGGTTCAATTCTTTCTGCAAGAAAACATAATGTAAACTCTTATGGTCAGTATAAATATCAACATGCACTCCATAGAGATAGTGCCTCTAGATTCTAAGTGCAAACACCACGGCTGCTAACTCCAATTCATGAGTGGGGTAATTGCGTTTATTCACCTTTAACTACCTAGATGCATAAGCTATCACCTTACCACGCTGCATCAATACACAACCAAGTCCCACACGGGAAGGGTCAAAACAGGAGCAGTAGTTATCTTGTCCTTCAATTTCTCAAAACTATTTTCATGCAAGTCAGACCACACAAACTTTATCTTTTTCTGAGTCAGTTTAGTAAGCGGAGCAGCTATGGAAGAAAAAATCTGTACGAACCTTCTGTAATACCCCGCCAAACCCAAGAAGCTCTGAATATCAGTTGGAGTCATAGGTCTGGGCCATTTTCTCACTGCTTCAACTTTCTGGGGATCCACTCTTATCCCGCCACTGGACACAATATACCCCAGGAAGGCAATAGAGTCTAACCAGAATTCACACTTAGAAAATTTGGCATACAGCTGATGATCCTTAAGGGTCTGAAGGATAATTCGGAGGTGATTGGCGTGATCCTCTTTACTCTTAGAATAGATCAGAATATCATCAATAAATACAATGATGAACAAGTCAAGAAACTAACAGAACACTCTATTCATAAGATCCATGAAGGCTGCAGGGGCGTTAGTCAACCCGAAGGACATGATTAGAAATTTGTAGTGACCATATCGGGTTGGGAAGGTTGTCTTGGGTATGTCTGAATCCCTAACTTTCAATTGATGATAACCCGAGTGAAGGTATATTTTTGAAAAATACTTGGCACCCTGAAGCTGGTCAAAAGGGTCGTCAATCCTAGGAAGAGGATATTTATTTTTAATGGTGACCTTATTCAACTGAAGGTAGTCTATGCACATCCGAAGGGACCCATCCTTCTTTCGTACGAAGAGCACGGATGCACCCCATGGGAAAACACTAAGATGAATAAAACCTTTGTCTAGGAGGTCTGCTAGCAGTTTCTTTAACTCCTTTAGTTCCACGGGAGCCATTCTATATGGCGGAATAGAAATAGGACGAGCGTTTGGCAACACATTAATGCCAAAATCTATCTCCCTATCAGGGGGTATCCCTGGGAGATCTTCAGGAAAGACTTCTAGGAATTTATTCACTACAGGGACTGACTGCAGAGGAAGGTTTCCAACTTTTGAATCTTTTACTCGGATTAGATGATGCATAAAACCTTTGGAGATAAGCTTTCGGGCTCTAAGATAAGAGATAAAGTGACCTCTAGGTTCCACAGAACTCCTGCCCATACGATTGGTGTCTCACTCGGGAAAGAAAAAGTGACCTTTTGGGTTCTACAATCAAGGGTGGCATAACACGAATGGAGCTAGTCCATCCTAAGGATGGCATCAAAATCTATCATATCCAGTTCTATAAGGTCTGCCACAGTTTTCCTACTATGAATAGACATGACACAATTTCTATATACCCTTCTAGCAACAACAGAATCACCTACAGGAGTGGAAACAGAGAAGTGTTCTACAATAACTTCAAGATCAAATCCGAAACCAACAGCCACATAAGGGGTCACATAAGATAAAGTAGACTCGGGATCAATCAATACATAAACATCATGAGAAAAGATTCGTAACAAACCAGTGACAACATTTGGTGAAGCTTCCGCCTCCTAGAGGTTAGTCAAAGAATATAACTGATTGCGACCGCTTCCGGCAGTTGAAAGGGCACCCTTACAAAAAGGAACTATGGAGGCGACTTGGGACTTACCCCCCACCCTCCCCCCCGCATTTACTCCAGCAGTTGGACAATCTCTATGAAGGTGACCTACTTTGCCACAAGTATAGCAGTTTCTCCCCTCAAACCAGCACTTCCCTGGATGATTCCTTTCGGAAACCTCACAGCGCGGATGAGTATGACGCTGCTGGGTCACAATGCCCTAAGACTGTGTACCTAGAGCTTTGGACCCATGAGGAGTCTAAAAACTCTGAGTTTATCTGTCTGTCGGTGGTGTGGGTACTGGGGCACTGGCTACTGATTATGTATTATTCCAAAACTTCTTCTTCTTCGACCATATATTACCCCAGTTACCACTCTGCGGCTGACTCTGGTGCTGGTCCGTAGATCTAGATCTCTTAGCCTGTCTATCTTTCTCTCAAGATTCAGCAATCTTTTTCTTCTTCTCTTCCACTTGCTTTATATGAATGGTCAGTCGAGCAAAGTCTAACTCCTTATTCAACATAGCCCCCTGGCACTCAAGTACCAGGTTATCAGTAAGGCCAGATGCAAATTTTCTCATCCGGGCTCTCATATTACTAGTCAACTCTAGTGCATAGCGGGCTAGTTTATTAAACTTCAAAGTGTAATACTGGACACTCATACTACCCTGCTTTAGATTCATAAACTCTTCCTCTTTGGCCTCCCTCAACTCCAGAGGAAAGAATCGATCAAGGAAAGCTTCCACAAATTCTCCCCAAACTATGGGCTCAGCACTTTCACCTTTTTTATCTTCCCAATCGGCATACCACTGATTGGCAACGTCCTTGAGCTGATAGGTTTCTAGCTCCACCCCTTCAACCTCATCCACATGCATCACCTTAAAGATCTTTTCCATCTTATCCATGAACTCCTATGGATCTTCCTCCACCTTGGTGCCAGTGAACTTAGGTGGGTACATCTTCATGAAATGTCTGGCTCTAGTAGCCTCAGACGTAACAGATACAGACCCAACACCTTCCGATCATTGATCCTGGTTAGCTACCAACTGTGTCAGCATATGAATAGACCGTCTGAATTCTGTATTTGAAATATCTCCTTGAGCAGTTTGGGGATGGTTGACATTAGTTTGTGGAGCTCGAGGTGGGCTGGTCGAGACTGGAGAGACTCTCGGAGTAGGGAAAAATTCTAGAGTGTGAGCCCTGTTTTGGGTCTGCATCCCATGGGTGGGACGGACCTCATCTGCCTGAGCATTCTGATCGACCATACAACATAGAGGAATAACTGTGTTTCTGAAACACAAGTGATCACTGATTAGGGGACAGTTCAGACTCTGAAGCATGAACTAAATAACAAAGAAGGGAAACATTTCCTAAATGCCCAGCAGCCTCCTACTTATAAGTGTGGCGTGCTACACAGCCATAAATAAGACTCTACCTAATGCGATTTTGTAGACACCCTGGGACCATAAACCGCGCTTTGATAGCAAGCTTGTCATGACCCAAACCAGGGCCTGACCGTGACGAGCATTTTGAACCATGGAGGCACGAAACACCCCTATCTATCTGGTAATCATGCACCAAATTCATATGATCAAAGTAATGCAGAAAAATCACAATAATTTAGAAACATAGTCATCAATATGAAAAGAAACAATAACTGGGAGAGAAGGTTCCCTCAACATCAATTAACCTCTAATCAACTGTATACGAAAATATCTAACAAATGACTAAAAAATGTCTATCTAAAAATTAGGACAAGGCCCCCAGTAGACCCTAAACTGAATATAAGATAAAAGGACTGCAGGACATAAGACCTTCTGAAACATAGAAAGCCCACCACTTGTCTTTACAGCTCTGTCTGAAAGATCTACTGATTCTTTTGACCCCTAGTCTGGGCCTCTGAACCTGAGAGGTTAGAGAGGAGAGGAGGTCAGCACAAAAGTACTGGCACACAGAGATATCAAAACAAAACATAATATTTTTACAAAATATAGTTGAGATCCATTATAAAGCAATTTTGTATCAAATCATTTGAAAACACATGGGTGTAATGAAATAATTTCTCAACAATAATGAAATGCAACTGAGCTAGGTGGAATACCCTACATAATTTACACCAACTGTCAAACCTCGATTGCCGCCGAGATTAGAGTATAAGCGAGGGAGAGACACACAAGATCACACAGCATGGTGTCTCGACCCAATGGTAGTGCCCAAGATCACTTAGCCCGGGCTCCTACCTATTGTCCCAATTTGGGAATGACATGAAGTCAAGTACACAAGATCACTTATCCCGGTACCAACATTCCGTGTCGGCAAACACATTTTTCCAACGATGAGCCCTTGTGTCTCAAACGCCTTCTTCGGGCATCCACTTTTCTCATGTAAAATCAATACATTCAAATTTTATCTTATTCAATCACATATTATATTCTGAAGGGTATCGTCATACCCGACTTGCAAGTCATCAATATCATATCCACATATGCATAATCATGTAAAAACCAAGGTGCTTCATCATTTACAAGTGGTGAACAATATTTATTTCAAATTCATGCTCTCTTTTGTTGATCACAATATAATATGGTGTATTGAAACATTATCATGGGAATTTGAAAACAATTTTTCATTCATATTTATCAAACTTCCATGGAAAATCTCAAATCACATATGCATGGTTTCAACGATTGAAGTATATAGGCAAATAATTCCCATGACATAAAGAAAGATGACTTAGAAATCATATTGAAAGCAAGTTATTAGCATTTGATTGAAAACCCCCATTTAAAAGCATGTATGTTCATAAAAAATACACCCATGAGATTTTAGGATAACCCCACGTACCTCTATTTCCAAGGATAATAGATGTTTCTTCAAGCTTGCGGATTGGTGATTCCAAATATGTAATTATCTTTGAAAAACTATGGTCAAATCTTGAACTATTTGGGTTTTTATTTTGAAACCCTAAGGAGAATCTTGAGCACTTTTGATGAATGAATAAGTATTTTGGGGTCCTTGGAACTAAATTTCGTGTTTTAGGGCTAAGTAAGGGTGGAAATGGACCACTTTGTCCTCAACACAGAGTGTTTAAATCACTAGAATTCCTTACATAGGCGCTGCCCATCCCATTGCCTATGTTCACATAGGTGCCGCCTAGGCTATTGCCTATGTTTACATAGGCGCCGCCTAGGATATCACCTATGTTTACATAGATGCTGCTTAGGCTATTGCCTATGCTTTCCAGTGGCCATGGGCGATTGGTTAGGCGACGCTTATCACTTTGAAAGGCCATAACTTCTTGCTCGGGTGTCGAATTTTAGCCAAATTGGTATCGTTGGAAAGATAACTCAAATACCTATCATTTGACACATAGTAGGCTTCATAATTTGACATATATAGAGAGTTATGGTCGATGGAAACTGACATACTTTACAACGTCCACTCAAACTTTGTCGATCAAAATAGTTTCAACTCATCCTTGAGCTGATGGATCTCTATGGTCTAAATTCAAGATTGAGTGGATTCACATGCTACAGATAATTAACATGCCATATTGGCATAGGATTTTATGGCTCTGGGATTAATAACTCATCAAAATCATGGTCTATATTGTAGCCCAAATTACAGGGCGTTACACTAATGCCCCTGTAGCCTTCATGGATCTTACGAATAAAGTGTTCCATCAGTTTCTTGACTTGATCATCATTGTATTTATTGATGATATTCTGATTTATTCTAAGAGCAAAGAGGATCATGCTAATCACCTCCGAATTATCCTTCAGACCCTTAAGGATCATCAGTTATATGCCAAATTTTCTAAGTGTGAATTCTAGTTAGATGCTATTGCCTTCCTGAAGCATATTGTTCCCAGTGAGGGGATAAGAGTAGATCCCTAGAAAGTTGAAGCAGTGAGAAAATGGCCCAGACCCACAACTCCAACCGATATTTGGAGCTTCTTGGGCTTGGCGGGGTATTACAGAAGGTTCGTAGAGAGTTTTTCTTCCATAGCTACTCGGCTTACTAAACTGGCTCAGAAAAAGATGAAGTTTGTGTGGTCTGACATGTGTGAAAATAGTTTTAAGAAATTGAAGGATAAGCTGACTACTGCTCCTATTTTCCCTTCCCGAGGGTGTAGATGATTTTGTGGTTTATTGTGATGCATCCCGTGTGGGACTTGGTTGTGTATTGATACAGCGTGTTAAGGTGATAGCTTATGCATCTAGGCAGTTAAAGGTGCATGAGTGCAATTACCCCACTCATGACTTGGAGTTAGCAGCCGTGGTGTTTGCACTTAGAATCTGGAGGCACTATCTCTATGGAGTGCATGTTGATATTTATACTGACCATAAGAGTTTATAGTATGTTTTCTCATAGAAAGAATTGAACCTCAGGCAGAGGCGTTGGATGGATCTTTTGAAAGACTATGATATGAGTCTGTATTACCATTCGGCCAAGGTAAATATTATAGCCGATGCCCTCAGCAGGTTGTCTATGGCCAGCCTTTCTCATGTAGAAGAAGGAAAGAAAGAATGGTAAAGGATATTCACTGCCTTGCAAATCTGAGAGTGCGACTCTTAGATTCTAAAGATGGAGGGGTGATTGTTCATGAGTTAGCTAAGTCATCTCTTTATGATGAAGTTAAGGAGAAGCAGGTTGAAGATCCCATCTTGATGGAAATCAAGAAAGATATGGGTCAATAAAAGGTTATGTCGTTTGAAATTGGTAGTGATGGTATTCTAACATTTCAGGGTAGGTTGTGCATTCTGAATGTCAATGGCCTATGGGAAAGAATCCTTAATAAGGCACACACTTCGAGGTATGTCATTCACCGAGGCTCTACTAAGATGTACCATGATCTAAAAACCTTGTATTGGTGGAATAACATGAAACGTGATGTAGCTAATTTTGTGTCCATGTGTTTGAACTGTCAACAAGTGAAGGTAGAACATATGAAGCTAGGTGGTACTTCCCAAGAGATAGCCCTGCCTTTATGGAAGTGGGAGATGATAAACATGGACTTCATTACATGACTTCTGAGATCCCGAAACTAGTATGATTCTATATGGGTGATTGTAGATCGGTTGACCAAGTCAGCCCACTTTTTTTCTGTAAGGACTAATTAGTCGGGAAAGGTTTATGCTAAGATTTACATTGAGAAGATAGTTCAATTAGATAGGGCACCAATGTCTATTATGTCCGATAGAGGTATGCAGTTTTCATTTCAGTTTTTGAGATCCTTTCAGAAGGGTTTAGGTACACAAGTGACTTTGAGCACAGCTTTTCACCCTCAGACGGAGGGGCAAGCTAAGCATACCACTCAGACCCTTGAAGATATGTTGAGAGCATGCGTCATTGATTTCAAAAGTATTTGGGTAGATCACCTGCCATTGGTTGAATTTGCTTACAATAATAGTTACCATGCCAACATCAAGATGGCTCATTTTAAGGCTTTGTATGGGAGGAGATGTAGGTCTCCGATAGGATGGTATGAAGTGGGTGAGACTCAGTTGTATGGGCCTAATCTTGTTCATCAGGCGATGGAGAAAGTGAAGATCATTAGAGAATGACTCAAGACTGCTCAGAGTTGTCAGAAGTCCTATACCGATGTTCGAAGAAGAGAACTAGAGTTTAAAATTAGTGATTGGGTGTTTCTCAAGGTTTCTCCTATGAAAGGAGTTATGCAGTTTGGAAAAAGGGGTAAATTGAGCCCTCGTTATATAGGGCCATATCAGATTTTGAAAAAGATTGGTACAGTTGCATATGAGTTAGAATTTCCTACAAGTTTGGGTTCCGTTCATCCGGTATTCCATGTATCCATATTGAAGAAATGCATTGGAGATCATTCTATGGTATTGCCAGTAGAGGGTATCAAAGTGACAGACTCCTTGTCTTACGAAGAAGAGCTCGTTGAAATTTTAGATCGCCAAGTTCAAAAGCTGAGGAGCAAAGAGATAGCCTCAGTAAAGGTACTGTGGAGGAATTAGAAAGTCGAAGAAGTAACTTGGGAGTCAGAAGATGACATGAGAATTAGCTATCCCAATTTGTTTGCTTTGATGGAAGAGGAGACAGAAGGTACTATTCCTATCGTATCTTTCCTAGTCCTTTATTATGCTTGAAATAATTTCTGTCTGTGTCTCGCATCATCATTCGGGGATGAATGATCCTAAGAGAGGGATAATGTAACGCCCCGAAATTTGGGCTACAATCTAGACAATGATGTCAATGCTTTATTAATCCCGAAGCCATAAAATCCTATGCCAATATGGCATGTTAATTATCGTGTAGTATGTGAATCCACTCAAGCTTGAATTTAGACCATAGAGGTCCTTCAACTCAAGGACGAGTTGAAACTATTTGGATCGACTAAGTTTTAGTGGACGTTGTAAAGTGTGTCAGCTTCCATCAACCATAACTCTCTATATATGTCGAATTAGGAAGCCTACTATGTGTCAAATGATAGGTATTCGAGTTAGCTTTTCAATGATACCAATTTGGCTAAAATTCGACACCCGAGCAAGAAGTTATGGCCTTTCAAAGTGATAAGCGTTTCCTAACCTATTGCCCATGGCCACTGGAAAGCATAGGCAATAGCCTAGGCGGTGCCTATGTAAACATACGCGATAGCCTAGGCGGCGCCGATGTAAACATAGGTGATAGCCTAGGCGGCGCCTATGTGAACATAGGAAATGGGATGGGTGGCGTCTATGTAAGGAATTCTAGTGACTTAAACACTCCATGTTGAGGACAAAGTGGTCCTTTTCCACCCTTACTTAGCCCTAAAACAGGAAATTTAGTTCCAAGGACCCCAAAATACATATTCATTCATCAAAAGTGCTCAAAGATTCTCCTTAGGGTTTCAAAATAAAAACCCAAATAGCTCAAGATTTGACCGTTGGTTTTCAAAGATAATTACATATTTGGAATCACAAATCCGCAAGCTTCAAGAAACATCTATTATCCTTGGAAATAGAGGTACGTGGGGTTATCCTAAAATCTCATGGGTGTAGTTTTTTTATGAACATGCATGCTTTTGAATGGGGGTTTTCAATAAAATCCAATAACTTGCTTTCAATATGATTTCTAAGTCATTTTTCTTTATGTCATGGGAATTGTTTGCCTATATACTTCAATGGTTGAAACCATGCATATGCTATTTGAAATTTTCCATGAAAATTTGATAAATATGAATGATAAATTGCTTTCAAATTCCAATGATAATGTCTTGATAACCCATATCATATTGTGACCAACAAAAGAGAGCATAAATTTGAAATAATTATTGTTCACCACTTGTAAATGATGAAGCACCTTGGTTTTTACATGGTTATGCATATGTGGAAGTTATATTGAGGACTTGCAAGTTGGGTATGATGATACCCTACAAAACATAATATGTGATTAAATCAGATAAAATTTGAATGCATTGATTTTACATGAGAAAGATGGATGCCCGAAGAAGGCGTTTGAGATATAAGGATTCATCGCTGGAAAATGTGTTTGCCGACACGGAATATTGGTACCAAGATAAGTGATGTTGTGTACTTGACTTCATGTCATTCCCAAATTGGGACTATAGGTAGGAGCCCGGGCTAAGTGATCTAGGGCACTACCATTGGGTCGAGACACCATGCTATGTGATCTTGTGTGTCTCTCCCTCACTTATACTCTAATCTCGGCGGCAACTGAGGTTAGACAGTTGGTGTATATTATGTAGGGTATCCCACCTAGCTCAGTTGCATTTCATTGTTGTTAAGAAAACCATTGCATTACACCCATGTGTTTTCAAACGATTTGATACGAAATTTGCTTTATAATGGCTCTCAACTATATATTGTAAAAATATTATTTTTGTTTCGATATCTCTGCGTGCCAGTACTTTTGTGCTGATCCCCTCCCCTCTCCAACCTCTCAGGTTTAGAGGCCCAGTCTAGGGTTCAAGAGAATCAGTAGATCATTCAGACAGAATTACAAAGACAAGTGGTGAGCCTTCTATGTTTCGGAAGGTCTTATGTCCTGCAGTCCTTTTTTTCTAATATTCAATTTTGGGGTCTACTGGGGGCCTTGTCCTAGTTTATATACGGTTACTTGACTCAGTCATTTGTCAGAGATTTCGCAGACAGTTGTTTAGAGGTTATTGACGTTGAGGGAACCTTATCTCCCTGTTATTGTTTCTTTCATATTTATGACCATGTTTCCGAATTATTGTGTTTTTCCACATTACTTTGATCATATGAATTAGGTGCATGATTACATAGGGGTGTTTCGGGCCTCCATGGTTCGAAATGCTCGTCACGGCCAGGCCCTGGTTCGGGTCGTGACATCTATTGAATAATCTCGGCGGCTGGGGAAGTTTCATTTAACCTTTTATTGTCATTACACAGGTCTATATATATCCCATGTAGTTAGTAGAGGTGTTCACATGTTTGATCAGAACACCACTGCTGTCAAAAAATAAAAACCTCACAACCAAGATTTATTAATTTTCCAGAGGGTAAGGTTCAATGGAATCTTGGAACTTAGGAGCAAATTAAGAGTACACTTCTAAGAGCATCTAAGGTACAAAATTTTTGTACCAGAACTGTGGAAGTTAAATTATCACCAAAATTGTCGTACTAGAACAGTGGAAGTTAAATTATCATTTCTTTTGAATGTAATGTTGTGTGTAGACTTTATTTTAAATTGTCATTTAGCTTCAGTAGTTAAATTTAGTACAAAAATAAAGCATTTTTTCAGCTATTTAGATGTTTGGACTGACCTCCTGCACATTTTTGATAAATGATATGCGAATTGTATTACAATTTAATGGCCATTTGAATGGGATTAATTAATTTAAGGGGAGATGGGTATGGAACGGCCTAAATGTACCCAAGCATAGCTTTACTAGCAGGCTTAGTGCTCATAACAGGCTGCTCACACTGAAAAGAATGCAGAAAATGGCTCATGGACAGGATGTGATATGCATAGTATGTGGGGATGCTGAATAAGACCTCAAACATCTCTTCTTTGAATGTCAATCGTGACGAATGTGCTCAAATGAGTTAATGCAGTAACTAGGTACACACTATACAGGGTCGGAATGGTGACACAACCCTCCTAAGAAAAAGAATTATATGAGTAGGTTGGAATGATGGCACGATCCTACTGAGGAATAGAAATTATATGGGTAGAGTAGGAATGATGATATGACCCTACTAAAAAATAGAAATTATATGGGTAGGGTTAGAATGACGACACGACCGTACTGAAAAAAGAGAAATTATATTGGTAGACCCTACTGAAAAAGAGAACTTATATGGGTAGGCTCAGAATGATGGCACGACCTATGCAAATCAGATCTGAGGAATCCCCATACACACACAACTACACTGAATATTATAATTGAGAATCTAGTTCATCCCATAATTTTTCGAGTTTAGTGAAGTATCCTGCTATGCTATTTGTTCCTTGATTTAAGCTATTGAGCTCCTTTTGCAGATGATAAAGCTTAGCACCATTGGACTACCAAACCTGTGCTCAAGGATGGTCCAAAGTTCTTGTACAGTTTTGGAATAAATTACACTGTCAACTATGTCCTTAGAGAGTGAATTCAAGATCCAGGATGTGACAATGTCATTGCAGCTGTTCCATGCTTGAAAATCTGCTGCATCCGATGGTGGGCATGGGTGGGAACCCGTGATGAATCCCAATTTGTTCTTTACTGACTGAGCAATTAGGACTGACCTCTTCCAACCTGGATATCCCTTGCCATCAAAGGGTGTATTTACTAGTGTCATATCAGGGTTATCAAAAGCATGACGATGATTAGGATGATTTGGATCCATGGTGAGTGTGCTAGCAGTAGCTGTTTGCTCCGCCAAGTTTGAGATCGAGAAAGGAGAAAGTTGGTGTTGAATATGATCTAAAACTTATTTCTCTGATACCATGTAGAAAAAGTTGGAACAAAGTTTTGGAAATTTTCTCGATAACTTTTTATTCCATCATCAGTGTATTTATACAAGTACATGACAGTAAAAATAATGTATAAATATAAGCACTTGTCTAAATCCTATTGTTTCTATACATGTACTATTTAACTAATTTATTCCTTTCTATGTTGTTCAAATGTTTGTCACATGTGGAGAGAATATTTCTAGAAGAAGCATTCTTGTCCTCATTTTCATTGTCTGCCTTTATCACCTTCAATGAAGCTTTCTTGTTTGGATCGAATGACGCTCTTCCTTTATTCTCAACACAGCTTGAATTCAAACCTAGAATCTTCAAGTTGTTACTCCTATGTCTTAACAACCAGGACATCCCTTTGGGAACCAACATTATGTTATTAACTAAAAAGTACCAATATGTTTCCTTACTAATCAATAGGGAAAATACCAGTGGAGTTCATAAAAGAAAGGTCCACGATAAAAGAAAAGATTAATCAGTCAGCTGATTACTAGCAAAGATGAGCCATCCGAAAATCTACCATGCAATGATAGATATGAGCTGAATTTGAACTCTTTTGGAGTTTAATTTACCTCGTTTTAACTTATGTTAGTAATTAAGGTGCATGATGAAGGATACTTACTTCCAGGAAAGATCTAGAGCAGGATCACAAGGGTGTGTCATGGGTATCATTCGACTCTCATTCACAGCATTGGGACTCCTATGCTCCAGAATGATAGAACCATCAGGACCTAAAAAGAAAGCTACACAATTGGATTGAAGTACACTAAGTAAATAATTTTTTCTATGAAAGCTTTTCAGATATTGATGGTGTAACGGAAAACATTTTGAAAGATAATACCAACTCTAGACATAGATGTGAGAAATATAAGAGAAAAATATTATTGAATTGTTGTAAATACATTATTACATTGAGACCCTATTTATAGACACAACATTCCAATCCTTTTCCTAATAGAACTCTACATTACAATTCCTTTCCAAATAGGATTTTATATGCTATTCCTATTCCTACTCATATTCTACCACTCACCTTAAAGCTGGTGCATAGAAGACATATGTTCCAAGGTTGTTGTGGATGTAACTAATACAAGGATCGATGTGGGACTTGGTGTAAATAGTGCAATAAAATTGATACGAACGGCTTTGGACGTCTGGGAGACCTCAACTGAAATGGAACAAACTGAAAAAGTGATCCAAAAGTAATAAACATTGCCGGAAAGTCAATGTGTCACTAGAAAATTGTCGGAAAGTGGTATAAAATGTAAGGGTCATCTTGAAATCAAGAGATGAGTAGATCTTGAACAAGATAGTCACCGAAGAACTGGCTAGAACATACTCATGTGCTGGATTATTAGATTTGATGGCCGAAAAGTAGTCATCATTTGAGAAAAATTATATGGGTAGGGTCGGAATGATGACTCGACCCTCCTGAGAAAGAGAATTATATGAGTAGGTTGGAATGATGGCACAATCCTACTGAGAATAGAAATTATATGGGTAGAGTTGGAATGATGACACGACCCTACTAAAAAATAGAAATTATATGGGTAGGGTTAGAATGGCGACACGACCGTACTGAAAAAGAGAAATTATATGGGTAGACTCTACTGAAAAAGAGAATTTATATGGGTAGGATTAGAATGATGGAACGACCTATGCAAATCAGATCTGAGGAATTCCAATAAAGATGCATGGAACTGCGCAAATCAGATCTAAGGAGTCACCGAAAAGGCACACGGTGCTATGCAACTCAGATATGAGAAAGTAGTTCGAAAAGATGCACGGTACTACACAAATTAGATATGAGAGAGTAGGGAAAAGAAGTGTGGTGCCCTAACTTTTGATAACATGATCATTGGTCAGACGGGCGGCAGATATGGGTTATAGCCGCCCGCCGGCAGCAGAATCTCTTTGATTCTCTACCAAAATCATATAGTCTCTGATACCATGTGAGAAATATAAAAGAAAAATATTATTAAATTGTTGCAACTATATTAATACATTGAGACCCTATTTATAGACACTACATTACAATTCCTTTTCAAATAGAATTTTATACGCCATTCCTATTCCTACTCATATTCTAACAATATCAATGTTATTTTTCATAAAAAAAATTAATTAGAGCATGATAGAAAATGAAATTTCAGATGAAAAAAGATATAAGAAGAGGACAAATCAAAACAAGTAATGAATCTTAGGAGATGTTAGCGAACACTTACATTTAGATGATTGGTGGACACAACTCTTGAGGAGCTAGTAGTTTTCATCCACTTGGCACCTGATTATAGACTAAGAGCTTCTTCAATAGGTCGGTTTCTTGTTTTCCCGGTCTGTACCTCCTTTTCCCTGCTAATAGAATGGCTACCAAGAAATTTACCACAGTACTTTGGTGGCACAAAACTCTGAAAAACCTTTGCAGGAGCATGTAACTTGGATCCAGAACACTCATTTTCTAGTCCACGTGATGAATACATTACTTGCTTGCCCTTATCACATTCTTCATTGCAACAATCCTCTTGAGCATCTTCGCAATAACCATGTATGCAATATTTTAAAGGAAGAGAAAAGACAGAATTTTTAAAAACAGGAAGAGGACTACATATGCATAAAAGATACAGACAGTATATAAGAGAATTAAATGCTACAACATGCTAATGAAAGAATCAATGTATTCTTTAGGTGGAAACCAATATCCAATACCATTTAGAATCCACTTTGAAGAATGCCAGAAAGATTAGACTGCTCGAAGAGGTCCTAATTCTCCCCTAAGAGGTCTATATCACTTCCATTTGGGCTTCTAGTTTTGTTCCATTTTTCATCTCTATTTAAGATTACAAAATAAGCGTGTCGAATGAGTTGACAGATTTTGTCATAATTTGCTCCACGGATGACAGGCAGATTTGATTCTAATCTGCTCCACAATTGATATGATTGCAATTTGTTGCTGTAAATATGTGATATCACATTTTGTTATTCTAGGAGAATAGATTAGAGGAAATCCTTAATTCATGTATCTCCTAGGCTAAGTTGCATAGACTCGGATGTGGATATTCGAGACAGGTGCGGATCCGAGAGTCGAATTTGTTAAAATTTAAATTTTAAGATTCGGAAGTGCGAATCCGAGTAAGGATATGGTGCAGGAATTTGGTTAAAATACTAAATATTATAAATAAAAAGTTAAAAAAATCTTCTAAAAATCTACTTTTAACTTTTAAGATAACTTTTAGTTACTTTTTCAATTAGGATTGGTATATACTTGTATATTTGGGAAACCAATAGGCACATATATATTTTTTACAATATTAAAATAAAAATTCTTTTTATGAAAAAAACAACAGACACACATATCTTTTGACTATATTAATATATAAACCTTTTTTTCATATTCAAAAAAATATAATTATTAAAAACTAGATCTAACGAGTCATCTTTCCTGTCCCCAACCACTTTTTTTTTCATCCCAACAATTCAAATTTTGATGAAAAAAATTACACTCGTCGAATTCCAACAATGACAACTGTTGCCGATTTCGATGATGACTATCGTCGGATTCCGATGTTGACAGTAGTCACCGATTTTCTCCCACTCCTGCGATGACAACAATTACAGTCATCGGACTTTCTGACGACGACGACAACCAACTTTGTTCTTGATGTTGGATCAACGTCTTCGGATTCGTTTGACCGAATTGGAGACGTACCTCGCGCCCGCATCAACGTTGCGTTGGGATGGGCTCGACGGAGAAATCAATACGTGCGCGCAACATAGCTCCTAGGAATTAGGGATTGATTAAATTCTTTTGATCTTCTTGTTCACCCATAAATATTGTGCAACTCTATGAATAAAAACATAATTTTGCAGTATCTAAACTTTCATGGTATCAGAGTTGGAATATTTCCCCTAATACCAAATGGTCAAAATAGCTTCTCAGGGAGAATATCTTTCTGGAACATCAAAAGAAGATAAAATGTCTTCTCTGAAAGCTCCTATAGAAAATCTAATTACTCAAGCAAGCAATGTTTCTCACATTCCCTTCCAGTTAACTTCTCATCGATTGAACGGGAAGAACTATCTAGAATGGGCACAGTTCGTAAAGCTTTCAATTGATGATCATGAAAAGTTGGGACATCTGATTAGAAAGACGAAAAAGTTAAAAATCGGAGACCCAAAGATGAACACATGAAGATCAGAGAATTCACTCATGATTGCTTGGTTAATATATTTCATGGAGCCAGTCATAAGTAAACCTTATCTATTTTTACCCACTCCTAAGGATGTGTGGGAAGCCATTATAGAGACGTATTCTGAGGTAGAAAAAGCCTTTCAAATTTTTGAGTTAAAAATAAAACTATGACAAGTTAAGTAAGGTGAGAAAAAAGTCATTGCTTATTATAATGAAATGGTATTGATGAATCCAATTATGACACACCCTTGTGATCCTGCTTTAGCTCATTCCTGGAAGTAAGTACCCTTGATCACGTACTTTACTTAGTAACATAAGTTGACACAGGTAAAACTAAGCATCAAAAAACAGAAAAGTTTCCTTTTGATTATTCTGCAGACAACATATATAGATATTGAAGATCTTTCTTTTATCTGAGCAATTGGAACAATTCAACAGGAAAAAAGGCTCTCTTCCCTATAATTAATAGTCTCTCTTTTCCTCTTTGTGATTCAAGGGAAGTTTTGACATCATAGGTGCTCCTGAATTCGCTCCTGGGATGCTCAATAATTGTATCTAGGCTTAGCCTCCTTCCAAAGTCAGGCGTATGGTGTATGAGTTCTCAAAGCTATTGCCTGGTACTCTTAAATTTGAACTAGTTCTGCTTGGGGCTATCTGGACAAGTCTATTCAACAATTATTTTCCGGGTAAAGAAGATATAGGACTGTATTTCCTCGCAAGTGAGAGAGAAAGGTCAGCTTCTGCCTTATATATATCTGAAAGGGATAAGGATCGTGAAGTAGAAGTGGCGTCGTTTCCCAGGAAGGTTTTTACTAAAAATTAATTTGCGTTTATCATCCTATGCAGGTTTGAGATATATACTGATTTGGTGGAGTTCTTGCACAACAAAGATTCAGTGATGAGAATGCAAGTACAAGCAGCTCAATATCATTTATAAGCGTTCTCATCACAAAATCTCTGATACGCAACAGCACCACCCGAGCAATATATATCCTTATATAATGGGAAATGCAAATCAATTTCTAGTAAAATCTTCCTGGGCAAAGGTGCCCTTCTACTTTGCAACTCTTTCCCTTTTTCGAAAGATATATAAGGCAAAAGCTGAGCTTGCTCTCTCACTTGCAAAGAAATACAGTCTTATATCTTCTTTGCCCGGACAATATCGTTGAATAGACTTGCTCAGTTATCCCCACATGGAACGAGTTCAAATTTAAGAGTATCAGGCAATAGCCTTGAAAACTCATATATATTACGTCTAACTCTAGAAGGAGGATGAGCATGGATAAAGATATTAAACATCCCAGGTGCAAAATCCAGATCACCTAAGATGTCAAAACTTCCCCTATAATGCAAAGAACAAGAGAAAGATTAATAATTATAGGGAAGAGAACCTGTATTCCTGTTGAATGGAGCAAATTCCTCGAGTAAAAAAAGATCTTCAATATATATATGGTCTGCGGGATAATCAAATGGAAAGTTTTCTGCTTCTTGACGCATAACGAAAGGCATATTCAAGTTTCAACGACTCAAAAGAAAAAGAGAAAGTTCCATGAGATGTTTTGCACTCTACATCTCATTAAGTTGCAGAACCAAAAAAAAGTTATAAAACAACCAATGTATGGCTTCCATATAACCTACTTACCAACAATTTCTTGTTTTCTATACCTGCAAGCTTACGATGGCCCATAATGCAACAACATAGAGAGGCAGTAACCTAAAGTCTTCATGAAATTTCTCCATAATGGGAATCAATTTAGAGTCAGATTATCATTATGTCATGACTTGCAACTATGCAAGAGCATAACTCTTTCCCATAGTTGGGAATATACTCTATATTTCCCTATTCATATTTTCAGTGATACTAATAGAGTTCCTGCCAGCTTGCATGCACCCCAACTAATTCACTAGGCAACCTGTCCATCCCATAAGGGGAATTTCTTAAGCTCATATGCAAAAGTCTAACTTGGCCATACCATATATTAACAATTAGGGGGGCATTCAGTATTCTTTTTGGTATTTTTAAAGTTCGGGTTTGGTAATTCGGTAATCGGTATGAGAGTAGATACCACATACCTTACTTATAATCATAGATTCGATAATTCAGTAATCGTAAATTAAATTTCGATTCATCATGGTATTTGGTTAGACGTATCGTATTATATATATAAAATTCGATATTCAGGAAATATTGAATACCAAACGGTGTATTAATATCTTGTACCAAACCCAATTCCAAATACCGAAATGTTGAAATTTTACTCCGAAATACCATACAAATACTGAATTACTGAATATCAATTACCAAATTTTTCGATTTGGTTCAGTTTGATAATTCGGTTTTCAGTATTTTATACCCAGCCCTATTGACAAGGTATGCTACCTATCAAGGCTAGCCAGATGGGTGTACCTAGTGTTACAGCTCGGATTCAAACCTAGAATCTCCAAGTTGTTACTCCTATGTATTAAACACTAGGTCATCCACTGGGAACCAACATTATGTTATTAACTAAAACGTACACATATGTTTCCTTACTAATCAATAGGGAAAAGACCAGCAGAGATCATAAAAGAATCAATGTATCCTTTAGGTGGAACCCAATATCCAATATCATTTAGGATCCGCTTTGAAGAATGCCAAAAAGATTAGACAGCTCGAAGAGGTCCTAATTCTCCCCTAAGAGGTCATATCACTTCCATTTAGGCTTCTAGTTTTGTTCTATTTTTCATCTCTAATTAAGATTCCAAAATAAAGGTGTCGAACGAGTTCACAGATTTAGTCATAATTTGCTCCATGGATGAGCAGGCAGATTTGATTCTAATCTGCTCCACAATTGAGTAGGCAGATATATATGATTGCAATCTGCTGTAAATATGTGATATCATATATTGTTGCTCTACGAGAATGGATTAGAGGAAATCCCTTGATTCATGCATCTCCTAGGCTAAGTTGCATAAACTCAGGTGCGGGTATCCGAGACGGGGGCAAATTCGATAGTCGAATTCGTCAAAATTTAAGTTTTAAGACTCGGAGGTGCGAATCCGAGTATCGATACAGACACAGCAATTTGGATAAAAAATTAAATATTATAAATATAAAGTTATAAAGATATTCTAAGAATCTACTTTTAACTTTTAAGATAACTTTTAGTTACTTTTTTCAATTAGGATTGGTATATACTTGTATTTTTGGGAAATCAACAAATACATATATATTAATATAGAAATTCTTTGATGAGAAATCAAACAGACACAAATCTTCTGACTATATTAATATAGACTTTTTTAAAGATTTTAAAAAATATTATTAAAAACTAGATATGACGAGTCATCTTCCCAATCCTCAACCACTTTTTGTTTCTTCCCGATGATGATTGTCGCCGAATATCAGGCTGGATTTCGACGGTGACAGCAGTCACCAATTTTCTCCCTTCCGTTGACGACAACAATTGCAGTCGCCGGCTTTTCTTACGACGACGGCGACAACCAACTTTGTTCTTGATGTTGGATCAACGTCTTCAGATTTGTTTGACCAAAAAAGAGACGTACCCTGAGCCCGTACCAGCTTCGTGTTGAGATGGATTCAGCAGCAAAATCAATGAGTTCACGCAACATAACTCCTAGGAATTAGGGATTGATTAGATTCTTTTTATCTTCTTGTTCACCTATAAATATAGTGCAACTCTATGAATAAAAACATATTTTTGCAGTATCTAAACATTCATGGTATCAGACTTGGAATTTTTCCCTTAATACCATATGGTCAAAATAGCTTGTCAGGGAGAATATCTTTCTGGAATATCAAAAGAAGACAAAATGTCTTCTCTGGAAGCTCCAAATCTGATGACTCAAGGAGGCAATGTTTCTCACATGCCCTTCCAGTTAAATTCTCATCGATTAAATGGGAAGAACTATCTGAAATGGGAACAAATCGAAGAGTTTGCAATCGATGATCATAAAAAGTTGGGACATCTAACTTGAAAGATGAAAAAGTCAAAAATCGGAGACACAAAGATGAACACGTGGAGATTAGCATGTTGTTTTGATATCTGAAAATGGAATTACCTCCGAGGATACATTGATTTTTTCATTAGCATGTTGTTTCATTTAGTTACTTTCTATTATACAAAAAAACTGCTTTTTCTTTACCTTTTAGATATTGCGTGTTTAATTATTGTGTAGAAGCACCAAAGGTTGGTGCTGTGAAGTATGTGACAAGGGCAAAAGATCCATGTTACATGCTTCCGAAAAGATTTGTCAGAGCATTGCGCCACCAAGGAAACACAACAATACTGGGAAAAGGAGGTACGGACTGGGAAAAGAAGTATCTCCCTGTTGAAGAAGCACTCAGTCAACCATCGAGCCTCAATAAAAAGGGAAATCCACTGAACATCATTGGCCCCACAAGAGTTGTGACAACAAAATCTATGGCACTCGAGGGAGTTTTAGCACGTCTGGAGCTCAAAATTCAAATTATTTTCCTGCGAAGAGCCCACTGCAACGGCTTTTAGGTTCAGCAAGATATACAAATCCTCAGAATGTCAAAAACACTAAAATCGTGGAACAAATCAAAAACACAGTACAATTTTCAAAAGGTTAGTGTTCACCCAACATCTATTCTATTTGTTATTTGTTTTGATTTGTCTTCTTCCTATATCGTTATTCATCAGAAATTTCATTTCCTATCATATACTCTAATTGAACCTACATTTTAGGTTCTGGTGAGCTCAAGAGTCCCGGTGCTGGCAATGAGAGTCCATTGATGAATCCAATTATGACACACCCTTGTGATCCTGCTTTAGCTCATTCCTGCAAGTAAGTACCCTTCATCACGTACTTTAATTAGTAACATAAGTTGACATAGGTAAAACTGAGCATCAAAAAGCAGAAAAGTTTCCTTTTAATTATTCTGCAGACTACATATATATATATATATATATATATATATATATATATATATTGAAGATCTTTCTTTTATCTGTGCTATTGGAACTATTCAGCTGGAAAAAAGGCTTTCTTCCCTATAATTAATAGTCTCTTTTCCTCTTTGTGTATCGGGGGAAGTTTTGACATCAAAGGTGCTCCTGAATTCGCTCCTGGGATTCTCAATAATTGTATCCAGGCTTATCCTCCTTCCAAAGTCAGGCGTAAGGTGTATGAGTTCTCAAGGCTACTACTTGGTGCTCTTAAATTTGAACTAGTACTGCGTGGAGCTATCTGGACAAGTCTATTCAATAATCATTTTCCGGGTAAAGAGGATACAGGACTGTATTTCCTTGCAAGTGAGAGAGAAAGGTCAGCTTCTACCTTATATATGTCTATCTGAAAAGGGATAAGGGTCGTGAAGTAGAAGTTGCATCCTTACCCAGGAAGGTTTTTACTAGAAATTAATTTGCATTTCTCATTTGATGCAGGTCTGAGATGTATACTGCTCTGGTGGAGTTCTTGCGTAACAAAGATTCGGTGATGAGAATGCTTATAAATGATGTTGAGCTTGTTCTCATCACCAAATCTTTGATACGCATGGACACTACCAGAGCAATATAGATCCTCAGACCTGCATATAATGGGAAATGCAAATCAATTTCTCGTAAAAACCTTCCTGGGCAAAGGTGCCCTTCTACTTTGCAACCCTTTCCCTTTTTCGATAGATATATAAGGCAAAACCTGAGCTTGCTCTCTATCTTTCAAAGAAATACAGTCTTATATCTTCTTTACACGAACAATATCGTTGAATGGACTTGCCTAGTTTTCCCCACATGAAACGAGTTCAAATTTAAGAGTATCAGGCAATCGCCTTGAAAACTCATACACGTTACGTCTAACTCTAGAAGGAGGATGAGCATGGATAACATTATTAAACAGCCCAGGTACAAAATCCAGAGCACCTAAGATGTCAAAACTTCCCCTATAATGCAAAGAACAAGAGAAAGATTAATAATTATAGAGAAGAGAACCTGTATTCCTGTTGAATGGTGCGAATTCCCTGAGTTAAAAGGATCTTCAATAAATATGCATATGGTCTGCAGAATAATCAAATGGAAAGTTTTCTGCTTCTTGACACATAACGAAAGGCTTATTCAAGTTTCAAGGACAAAACAAAAAAAGAGAAAGTTCCACATGGAGTTGAATGATGTTTTGCACTCTACATCTCATTAAGTTGAAGAACCCAAAAAAAATAGAAAACAAATAATGTATGGCTCCCATATAACCTACTTACCAACAATTTCTTGTTTTCTATACCTGCAAACGTAAGATGGCCCATAATGCAATGACATAGAGAGGCAGTAACCAGAGGTGGAGCCAGAATTTCAACTAAGGGGGTTCAATATTCAAAGAAAACTTAGTCTAAGGGGGTTCAACACCTACTATAACCACATAAAAAATAATTTTAATCATATATAAATAGTATATTTTTCCGTCGAAGGGGGTTCGGACATGGCTAGCTCCTCCTCTGGCTGTAACCTAAAGTCTTCATGTAATTTATCCATAATGGGAATCAATTTAGATTCACATTATCAATATATTCAGATTATCATTATGTCATGACTTGTAACTATGTATGAGCATAACTCTTTCCCATAGTTGGGAATATACTCTATATTGCCCTATTCATTTCTGCCAGCTTGCATGCACCCCAACTAATTCACTGGGCAACCTGTTCATCCCACAAGGGGAATTTCTTAAGCTCATATGCAAAATTCTAACTTGGCCATACCATATATTGACAAGTAGGGGGTGGGCATTCAGTATTCGGTTCAGTATTTTTAAAGTTCGGGTTCGATAATTTGGTAATAGGTATTTGAGAGTAGATACCACATACCATACTTATAAACATCGATTCAATAATTCAGTAATTGGTCAATTAAATTTTGGTTCAGTGTGGTATTTGGTTAGACGTATCGTATTATATATATAATAAATTTGGTATTCGATAAATATTGAATACCAAACGATATTTAATATTTTGTACCAAACCCAATCCTAAATACCGAAATGTTGAAATTTTACTCTCAAATACCTACTGAATTACCGAATATCAATTACCAAATTTTTCGATTCAGTTTTCGGTATTTTACACCCAACCCTATTTACAAGGTATGCTACCTATCAAGGCTAGCCAGATGGGTATACCTGGTTTTGCAGCTTGGATTCAAACCTAGAATCTCCAAGTTGTTACTCCTATGTCTTAACCACTATGCCATCCCCTTGGGGAACCAACATTATGTTATTAACTAAAAAGTATCGTATATGTTTCCTTACTAATCAATAGGGAAAAGACCAGTGGATTTCATAAAAGAAAGGTCCGCCATAAAAGAAAAGATTAATCAGTCAGCTGACTACTAGCAAAGATGAGCCATCCAAAAAGCTACCATGCAATGACAGATATGAGCTGAAATTTGAACTCTTTTGGAGTTTAATTTACCTTGTGTTAACTTATGTTAGTAATTAAGGCGCATGATGAAGGCTACTTACTTCCGGGAAGGATCTAGAGCAGGATTACAAAGGTGTGTCATGGGTATCATTCGACTCTCATTCACAGCATTGGGACTCTTATGCTCCAGAATGATAGAACCATCGGGACCAAGAAGGAAGGCTACATCAAATGAATTGAAGTACAGTAAGTAAATAAATTTTTCCATGAAAGCTTTTCATATATTGATGGTGTAACGGAAAACATTTTGAAAGATAATACCAACTCTAGACATATCATTGTTATTTTTCTTAAAAAAAGATTAATTAGAGCATGATAGAAAATGAAATTTCTCAAGAAAAAAGATATAAGAAGAGGATAGATCAAAACAAGTAATGAATCTTAGGAGATGTTGGCGAACACTTACATTTAGATGATTGGTGGACACAACTCTTGAGGAGCTAGTAGTTTTCATACACTTGGTGTAGACACCTAATTTTGTCCCTCTCAAAACTGAATTTTTTTCATTTTTATCTCACCCTACTACATACCTCACCCATGTGATTATTCCCCACAAAAATATAAAAATAACAAACTCCCTAATAAATTTTATCTTATTTTAATCATCCTAACAACCTACCCCTACCCCACCCCCTACTCGCCTACCCTACCCCTATCCCCACCCCTCTTTGTCACGTTTTACCCATTTTTCACCTTAACAGAATGAGGACACTGGGAAAGAGAAGTCACAAAAATAGGCACAAACACCTCAGGGGGACCCACACAGAAAAAGGTCACCAAAAATCCATTCACAGGGAATTAAAATAATATAGACAATATTCACACAGTACCATTGAGGATACATAGTCACTCAGATATACAACACTCACCTCACCAGCTTCATGAACAGAGATCACGTATACACACAGAGAACCCACATCATCATCATCCATATCTTCTACACTAACCCACCTAAAAACATGGATACACCAGGGAAACATTGACGATTTTTCCTTTTCTTCGTAAGAAACACACACAAATAGGGGGACGAGAAAGAGAGAGTCACGAAGAGAGAGCTATAGATGGAGACCGAGAAGACAGAGAGTGATCGGGAAGAGGGGATTGGTGCGAGGTTTGATCCTTCGACAACCTTTTTCCGGTGTAAAACTTTCATCGGAATTGATTCTGGTTCTTCATCCGATTAACCAGATCACGAAGAGTCCAAATTTCTTCATTATTTTCTGGGAATTTGGCCAAAAACGTTAAGTTTTGTCTGAGAAACGTGGACCAGCAGTGAATTCCTCACTAAAATTAGTCCAGTTTCTAATCAGTTTTTGCGTCTAGCTTTGTGTACGGGTCGGGTTTGTTCTGCTACTTTCCTCTCAATTCTTTGGTATTTGTACTATTCTGGGATTCATAGTGTTGTCCATCTCCGTCAATTTATTGGGGTCAGTAGCGGGTTTCTATTTTGTGATACCGAGTTTAGAGCTTGATCGTCGTTAAGGTGCTATTCGGGCTTCGGATCTGGTTTTCTTAAACACTGTTATCAACGTAATATCAAAAGGTCCATTTCTTTAACCCATTGCCTCTTCTCTATTTTAATTTGTTGAAACGACCATGACTTTGTGTTGGGTGATTATGAATGCTCGATGTTGTTGATATTATGACCATGCACTTGATGATGTGACTTTGGTTGTTTGAGGAATGAATTTGATTAGTTTTAATGGCGTGATTGATAAAAAGGAAGTTGGGGGAGGGAATTGAAAATTTATCGAAAAGAGTAGATTAGGATTAATTTTCTTTGATTGTTGATATGGAACGTGATGGAATTATGATATGTTTATATGGATAGGCCAATGTAGGTTCGGGTAGGCAAATTTAGGATTAAGTGTCTTGTTGAATGTTAGAATGTGGAATATATGCTGAACGTTTTATAATTTATCGCGTTTGATTAAAATGTACTAATTGGCTGGGGAATGTCCTGAGGATTTTTGTCTATTTTCTTGGGAATGCCCCGACATATTATGTTGGTGGAAGACATTCGTGAGGTAGGCCCAAGGCATCGGGTAAAGCGCAGGAGCGTAGTTAGGTTAGCGTAGGATAGAATAGGATTTCTTTTCTCGCATTTTTCTATTTTGGACTGTATAATTGTACTAAACATTATTATATCGGTTTTGGATTGTTGTTTGATGTTTGTTTATGTGTTTTGTGTGGTTTATACATTCGTAGTGTTAAATTAGCCAATATTCTCTACCAAGTGACCGTGGTAGAACCACGGGACTGAGGGGTGCCTAATACCTTCCCCTCGGTCAATAGAATTCCTTAGTCAGAATCTCTGTTCGCGGATCAGTTATAGAGTCAAAACCGTTTGGAAAGGATTTTCAAAGGTGACTTGGCACACTGGATTATGCCAAGTGGCAACTTAGAGTTTTGAATATAAAAAGTCCTTTTCAAAATAATTTTTCATCTTTTGTCACTTTGATAATAAAAACCTTTTCGAACCTTAAAACGATAACTTTTTCAAAGTTAAAAAGGGGGTGTGAAAGCTCTGACGACTCTGCTGGGGAATCTTTTTTAGAATTTGAGCTTATTTTTTGGAGTTGTATCGGCTTAGTTTGACATTATGGGTGTATAAACATTTGATTTGTGTTATTGTTATCATCGTTGACTTCCTACGTGTTTATTGTTTTTCCTCCTATGTGTTACCGCTTTATATCTGGTATCATGTACATAACCTGAGTCAATTCTTTCTGCAACAAGTCCCAGAGTGCACGTCGGGGACATGAACTCTAGTTGAGTCACCCTTATTTTATGAGGGGGAGCCGTTGGATATATAGAGTAGGTAGAAAGCAAAGCAGCCACTATCGAACATATGTTCCCCTGAACAGCCTTGTTCCATCGTAGGTTAGCCTTTAGGTCATGCTTATGTGCATCATATTGAGACCTAGCAGGGCCTACGTGGTCCTTTGAAGGTGACTCCTCCTAAAGCATCCCAACGTGCTAAATGTTGCATCTTTGAGTGTAACGTGGTCATTTGATGGATTGATTTGGGAAAAACATGTGTTGGAAGTAAGGTGTGTAAACAAGAAAGTTTGAAAAAAAAGGGAAAAATGAAAAGAGTGAGCTAAAAAGAGAGTTTCGTAGTTTATTTCAGAGTTCTTTATGGATTTGGTTCTTCGCAACCCAAAATTTCAAAAGAAATGATTCTTTTTACCTTTTGCATTTTTTTTAAAATAACTAAAATTCAAAGATTTTGTTTACCTTTTATACCCATTTGTCAAAAAAAACAAAAGCATCAAAAATATTTTTCTTTTGTAAACATTCATAATTCGAAAACTTCAAAAAGATTTTTTTTTACTATAAGTAATTTTTTTTTTTATAAAAGAAAATGCAAAAAAAATGGTAGGAGTTTTGTACATCTCAGATAACGAAAATACCAAAAAGATTTCTTTTCTCTTTCATAGTTGTTGGTGTCAGTCTTATGTGAAGTGTCAAACTAAAAACTCAAAAAGATTTTATTGTTTTTCATCTTCTGTTTGTGGTCACGTCTCTCAAGTCAGGGTTTAGTCGGTTATTTAATCCTTAGTTGTCCTATCTGGATGAACTACGCACCCCTGATTCTCCTCTCTTGGGAGTGAGATATGTAGGCAGCCTATTGTGGGTTTGGGGATCTTATTTAAAAAATCCAACAAAATATTTTCTTCACTCTTCCTTTAAAGTAGGTGTTTCCTATACATCTTTTAAAGGAAATCACAAAAAGATTTTTTGTTAATAGCTTCAAGTCTCATTTTCGTATGAAATTCAAAAATTGAAAATTCAAAAAGATTTTTCTTTGGTAATCATAGGTTTCGTTTTGTATAGTGAGTTTAAACCTGAAAAATGCAAAAAGATTTTCGTCAATTCTTTTGACAAATTGTTATTTTTGAAGTTTCTGAAAAAGAAAAAAAAGAAAAAAGAATTAATTGGCCATTTTGGCAAGACTTCACGAACTACGCACACCTGATTCTCCTCACTCGGGAGTGAGATATGTAGGCGTCCTTCTTGGGTTCGGTGATATTTTCAAAGGAAAAGGAAAAAGAAAAAGGTTTTGAGAAAGTCTTGAACTCTAACGCATTTGTTATCTCTTGTCCAGTTAGTTTAAGGTGGTTGGTTTGTAGCATTTTAGCTAGTCCTCCATATTGTACCAAGTCGAAGAGAAAGTTATAGCCAACAGGAATGTTGAGGTTGTGGTCACTAATCAGATAAGGAGTTGGAAAAATGAGAATTTAGAAGCTAATGAAGAGATTCGAAAATTAAGACAACAAATGATAGAAATGCATGAATCTTGGGCTAATGGGTTGCCGCCTCCTCCATTTTTCACTGATAATCTGGAATATCTTTCTAACTTGCCTCCAATGTCACATGCACCGTTTCCTATTATTGTTGACAAGTTAGAACATGCATCAAGATCTACTCTGGGGAAACACTATCCAAACACTTTCAATATTCATTTCCTCACTCCTCAACACAAAGCTACCACATGCTCGGCTTCATCCACTATTCATGTTTTTGCAGCACCACCCCCACCTAAAGCTCCTACTTTTGAGGTTTATCCATAAGTTGTGCCTCCCTACTCTGCGAGAGAGTCTATATTGAATATTTTTGCTGATCAACATCATGCTATTGAGCCTACATTTAAGTCGACTAATCCTTATAGCTATACTCACACGCCTGAATTTCCTCTTAACACTAAGAAGCCTGTTATAACAGAAGAACAAAAGGAAATTACCAGAAAATTGAGAAATTTGAAACTGGCTATGAAAGAACTCCAGGGACTTGGGGGGTACAAAAGTGTCTCATATAAAGATCTGTGCATGTTTCTAGGGGTTCATCTTCCTTTTGGTTTTAAAATGTTGAAGTTTGAGAAGTATGATGGACATGGCAATCCTATAGCACATTTGAGATGTTATTGCAACCAACTAAGGGGTGCTGGGGGGAAGGAAGAATTACTCATGGCATATTTTGGTGAGAGTTTTTCAGGCCTAGCTTTGGAATAGTTTGTTGACCAAAACATCGACTAGTGGATTAGTTGGGATGACCTAGCTAATGAATTTGTGCAACAATTCCAATACAATGTGGAGTTGATTCCTGATGAGAAATTCCTAACTAAAATGAAGAAAAAGAGTACTGAGACTTTCAAAGAGTATGCAATTAGATGGCGTGAACAGGTTGTTAGGGTGAAACCGTCAATGAAAGAAAGTAAGATAGTGGAGGCATTTATTCAAGCGTGGGATAAAACATATTATCAATACTTGTTGCCTGCATTAGGCAAGCTATTTATTGAAGTCCTCAAAATGGGGGAGATGATAGAGGATGGAATTAAGACCGGCCGTATTGTGAGTTTTGCGACATTGAAAGTGACTACTCAAGCAATTCAAAAAGGTTTGGGAAGTGTCGGAGGGAAGAAGTATGAGGAAGATGCATCTGCCATTACAAGAGGATCACACTATCGTTAACCACAGGCTCAAACCCAAGCTCATGCCCAAGCTCCACAAAATCTTTCCCAAAATCCATTATATTGTATTCCGCCAACTACATATCCAATATATAATGTACAACCTTATGGTCAATTCCCTTCTTACCCACAATGGTATACACCAACACTTCAGAGTTATCCTCAAACTCCACAAACATACCAAAGCCCTTCTAGATTCGATTTTTGATCCAAGCCAAACAATGAAATGAGGCAGAAGTCAATAGATAGCTTCACACCAATTGGAGATTCGTACGCCATTTTATTCCATAGATTGGTACAACGGGGCATGATCACTCCTTTCCTTGGGTATACTCCTGACCCGCATTCAAGAAGTTTTAATGCTAATGCATGATGTGCGTATCATTCTGATACTCAGGGTCATAGTATTGAAGATTGTCGTTCTTTGAAAAGAGAAATAAAAATGATGATTCAAGATAAATCAATTATGGTGCGTACCATTGACAGTGAGGAAAGCTCTAGTCATATACTGATATGCAAACCAGTGGCTAAGATGTCAGGCTGAGCAATTGAGAAGTCACCCCTTTCCCTACTAGGAAGAGGTCTGGTAGTATGTTTTATTTTATTTTTTGTTGTCCAAATTATTTCAGGGTTGTAGTTGGGGATCTATCTTGTTTTATCACTTTGTTGTTATGTTCAAACCCTATCTTTTATTCTAATTAAATGGAGTGTCCCATTTTCCTTTGCATTTTAAATTTGTGTTGTTTGTTTTTTTTCTTTACATAGCACACTTTATGTTGATTTTAGTGAAATGATGTGCTAGCGGAATTTTCAGCCAGATCTTGAAATCCATTTTAAGTATGAACATTGAATTGGAGGTTTGAGTTAGTAAAAGAGAACATCCGAGGAAATAGGTAAAGTGCTGAGATATTTGGTGACAAGCTGAAGCCTTCTTTGAAAATTAAGGCACTTATTTTGAGAATTACAAGAATAACTTGGTCATCAATTAAAAGACATGTCTCAATTTGGTCAAATAGTGGCTGCGTGAACAAAATGAAAATCAACTCCACAAAATCATAAGTCACTCAATGTGAGGAATATGTAACAAAATTGGAGTTGTATGCTAGAAAAGCGCAGAAGAAATAGTAACGCACGGACTCAGTCAAAGTTAATGCTGCAAAAGATGTCACAAATGGTCTTCATCTTTCACTTTCATATTGCATGATAAGTACTTGCATTTTTAAGGATTGATATGAAGAAGACATTTTATTCTGCTATCCAAACATTGTGTCATCCTTTGTTTACTCCATTTGAGCTTTAGTCCTATTTTCTTTCATACCCCTCTTTTGGAATCAAGATAGAGTCAGTAAAACTCAAAAGAAAAGTGTCGAGAAAAAAATATGTCCAAAAGGAAAGAAAAGAGAAGAGTGTCAAAATAAGGTCAGAAAAAAATCCCAAAGAGAAAAGAAAAAAAAAGAAACAAAAATCAGAATCAATCAAACGAACAAGCTTCCAGAACTACGCGTAACCTGATTCTCTCCTCTCGGGGTTAAGATACATAGGCTATCCTGCTTCGGGCTCGGTCCTCATTGTTTGAGTCGATTCCAAAAGTTGTAAGTCCTACCCCACTCCAAGTGTCGTTTGAGCCTCATGTCATCCTTTCTTTATAACCCTATCCAAAAGCCAAGGTACAACCAAAGAAAGACCTTCAGATCAATCTTTGAGAATGTTAAGGCTAAGAATGCAAGGGATATGATGACGTGTTTTGGGAACTACTTGTCTTCCTCAGCATAAGGAATCAGGAGAGAAATAAAAATGAGAGAGTCTTATTGGTGAAAACCCTCACGGGCACCATAAGGCGATGGTAAGATGAGAGAGATAAAAATGAGAGAGTCTTATCGGTGAAAACCCTCACGGGCACTGTATGACGACTGCGAGTTGATAAAAATGAAAATAAGAGTCTCATTGGTGAAAAATCCCCCACAGACACCATAAGACAATGGTGAACTGAGAAAAAGAGAATGAGAGAGGTTTGTTGGTAAAAACCCTTCAAGGTGTCACTAGCCAAATGAGATCTTAAATGCAATTGACCTAAAGAAACAACTCAGTTTCATGGCCATTAACTCAACAAAAATTGGTAAAAAGTTTGGATGGAAAGATCAGGTATCTTAATCCAAAATGCATGGCATAATCATTAGAGTTGACTATTATTTCTAGATAAATTTTTCATTTCTTTATTTCAAATGGGGACATTCATTGTCTTTTCTTTCTTCTTTTGTTTTTATTTTGTTTTCTTGAGTCAGTTGTCCAAATAAAAGTCATCGTCATTTTTCTCTTGTCTTTGAGTCAAGTCCATATCAAAACAAGTGAGAAAAGATTTCAAAACTGGCTACCAACTTCTTCAATTGCGCAAAGAAAGACAAAAGGCCAACACATGAAAGAGACATGATTGTAAGCCGAAATAAAACATGCAGAAATTTTTTTCAACTGACAAGTATGTCAACTCATAGAAATACCAAGGTTCAAAGTGTTTATCTAAGAAGCACAGCAAAGTAGAAATACGGTGTTTGTTTCAGAGTCACTCTTAATAATCTGAGTTTGGGTCAATGATGTAGCAAGTCAGTGACATATGCTAATGGTCGAAAGCAAGGTTAAATATGATGAGGGCAAGAAAGATTGCCACGAAAGACAAAGCCACAAACCAGCCACCATATTTTTAAACTAACAAATTTTCTTTGTATGAAACAGGAACATATGTTACCTTCGAATCAAGGATTTCAAAGACCAAACATCAAAAGTTGTAATGCCTCACTTCCACAAATACAGGAGACAATATTGTTGCACAGGTTTGGTAATCAAAACCATGGTAAAACTCATCATCTAATATCTCTAGGAGACATACTTCCTTGTTTGGATAATTCAAGAGACATTTGTAACGAGATGCACTTCCTTGTTTGGTAATTCCAGCAGTATTTGTAAGGAGATGCACTTTCTTATTTTGGTAATTCAAGCGACATTTGTAAGGAGACGCACTTCCTTATTTGGGTAATTCAAGCAATATTTGTAAGGAGCCGCACTTTCTTGTTTAGTTAATTCAAGCAACATTTGTAAGGGGACGCACTCACCTGTTTGGGCAATTCAAGCAGCATTTGTGAGGAGACGCACTTCCTTATTTGGCCAATTCAAGTGATATTTGTGAGGAGACGCACTTCCTTGTTTGGGTAATTCAAGCGACATTGGTGAGGAGACACACTTCCTTGTTTGGGTAATTCAAGCAATATTTGTAAGGAGACACACTTCCTTGTTTGGTTAATTCATGATATATTTGTAAGGAGATCAAGGAGACACATTTTCTTATCTGTATAATTCAAGAGACATTTGTAAGGAGACACATTTTCTCGTCTGGATAATTGAAGAGGCATTTGTAAGGAGATGCACTTTCTTGTCTAGGTAATTCAAGAGACATTTGTTAGGAGACACACTTCCTTGTTTTGATAATTCAAGCAGCATTGATAAGGATACACATTTCCTTGTTTTGGTAATTCAAGCATGGATTTTCAACTGAAAGTTGAATTCCTAAATTTTATCCAGAAGAAGGTAAAGTTGATCATTGAAGTAAAAGAAACTGATTGTTCAAACTGATATTGAACAATAACAAATACAACTGAATTTGATCGTTCGATTAGGGAAAAATTGTAGATTCAACTTAATTTGAATTTTTTTTTTATGAAGGATCACGTTTATGAAACTGTTTTTTGAATAAGACCAGGGTTGTTAGCATATAAAGGAAAAGGCGTGATTGATGAGCTTTAATGAGATTGTAATCTTTAATAGTTAATTTAAGAAAATATTACCATATTAAAATCAATTAATTATTTGTAGTAAAAAGTTATTGTATATATATTTTTATAGCAATAGTTTGCAAAAATATAAAATACAACTTGGTATATTATATAATTATAAAAGTGTTGCTATAAAATTCATAATTAGGGGGCTAAATATGCTATTTTTGAATTTTTTTCTATTTTGACATTTAGCTACAAAGGATAATCTGGTTGGTGGGACAGGAATGACAAGAATACTTTATGGGGTGAAGTGAAGGTGAGTATGATACTACGTATAATATAAGTAGTATTGAAAATTTTGATTTGTTAATTTTTAGTGTGATTTGATCTTTTAAGGTTTGATTTTGATATTTTATAATGTGATAAATTGAAAATCGTAGTTCATTGATTGCATCTTACATCTACTCATAACAATAATAATATATACTTCCTCCGTTTTAAATTATTCGTTCCAAATTTTCTAATTTGATTTCTCATTTTACTTGTCATTTTTCATTAATCAAGAAGGAACAATTTTTTTTTCTTCATGTTTTACCCTTTGCATTAATTATTTTTTCTTCAAATTAAAATATAAAATCATTTAATAGGGGTACTATATTAACTAGCCATGTTATTAATTTTTTTTTTCTTAATCAATATTAGTCTTAATTTGGAACTGAGGAAATACAATATAGGAAGAATATATAGACAGACCCCTAAATTTTTTAAATTTTTTTCGTATTGATACCTTAATTAGACCATATATCTACTGAACCCCTTTATCATTCACAAATTGTGTCAATTAAACACAATCTGCTGATGTAGCAAAAAATATACAATGCAAGTAATACACACGCTAATAATATGGCAAGTTGCAAATCAAATAAAGACACATGACATTTTAAATTAAAATAATCATAAAAATAAGTTTTTAATATAATTAAATCTAACTCTCCTCCCACCACCACCACCACCACCCCCCCAAAAAAAAAGAAAAGAAAATTCCCATTAATACATCTCACCGCCACTACTGCTTACCCAATTTTAACCCCCTTCCCTTCCAAATACCCCCTTTCGTCGTGTTTGAGCACAAAAAAGACCCAAAAAAAATTATTTTCCGTATCTTCTTCTTCTTTACTTGTCCCTAAATTTTATTTCTTTTTTTGTATCTTTTTTTTTCATTTATCTCTAAATTTTATTTCTTTTTTTTTCACCAACAAAGCACTCCTTCCAACTTTTTTTGCTTTTCTAAATTTTTTTCTCACTTCTCAAACATAAGTTTTTAGTGAGAAAAAGAAAACTTAACCTTCACTCCTTCATTTTTCCATCAAACCAATACCCAACAACGATTTCAGATGAAAAAATAATAAATTTTGGATTTTGAATAATCAATAATGGGTAATTGAAGAACCAATCAAAAGAAGTCATTGATTGGTTTTTACTGTATACAAAAGACACCATTGATTTCAGATGCAATTTGAAGGTATAAAATGCTATGTTTAAAAATTTGCGAAAGATGAAGATGGTGGAGGCATAACAGAGATACAATGAAAAAGATGATAACTCATCATTTTAATTTAATTCGTTCCATGTGTCTTTTTTTTACTTGATTGTGTTTTTTTTATGTTTAATGTTTTTGATTAATTATGGCTTCTGACTCTCCTAGTGGAGAGTGTATTATACATGTCATGTCATGTCAGTAATTGTGTTTAATTGACACGATTTGTGAATGATAAAAGAGTTCAATAGGTACATGGCCTAACTAAGGTGTCAATACGAAAAAAGTAAAAAAATTCATGTGACTGCCAATGTATTTGGCCTACAATATAATTAAACAAAAAGAGTCCGTCTTAGACAGGGCATAGGAGTAATAGATCGAGGTTGTGTATCATAGATCATCGATTCAAAAAAATTCTAAACAATTCAAGAAAATTTAAATGTTCTCATATAATAGAGAATTATGATTCAATTTTTCAAAAAAAAAAATCCTAATTATATCATACTAACAATTTATATGTAGAAATATTTTTTGTAAAAAAAGTATAAGCAGGCAAATTTTTTCGTTAATCAATTACAGAAAAAAGACATTTTAATTCATATTAAGTAGACAAAATTCCGATGCCTAAATAATTATTTTTGTACTAATATTATTTTATATATTTGCTAATATTATAGTAATATATGTATAAATTGTATATGTAGCACAGTAGCAGTGGTTTCTCGGTATTTGTCAGTAAATATCAAAATCGAATAGCACATTAAATCATAAAATTTTTAAAAATGCATATGAATATCTTGATATCAATATTTTAAAATTCACTTCATAGACTACAATACAATATGCACACCCTTAATGTCTAGATTGAAATTATTTTATCCCATTTTTTATATGAAATTAACTTATTCATAATTTATATTAAAATAGTTAATTAGTAAATTTTTAGACTAGATAATATTTATTATCAAGCGTAAAATACAATAATCAAGCTTAAAGATGTCTTTAATTAATAGAGTCAATTTCTTGTATGGATACTTAATTTTACGATACTACCTAATAAAAATCATTAACCTTTTTTGGTATCAGTAAAATTATTTAAGTTTATATATTTATTATCTTACACACTATCATTGATTAAAAGTCACTTTAAAATAGAAGGAAACATGTCAAAATTGCCCCTTAGGTTTGAAGGAAAATGGCC
>NC_061113.1:253471866-253496739 GCF_002878395.1 Capsicum annuum
GCCAAATGAATACATCTGAATTAAATATGACAAAACTAGAAAATGTTCATCACACATTCAAATTTTCAACATTCAACGACAAACACTTATTCGTAAATTTATGCCTATCCGAACCTAAACTTTTTCCTATTAAGCTTTTGGCATAAAACACGATCCTATCAAGTTCACAAACTAGACGTTTATTCCGAATTAAATGAAACAACAATAAACCAAAGTTAGACTAAATTCATCTTTTTATCAATTTCTCAATTCCACCCAAATTCCCTTTTAGTTCCAAACAAAAGACATCATTTCATTACACAATTCATAATTCAAGGAATCAAACAACAAATCGAACTAATGGCAATTAAATCACCAATCAAGATCAATCAACAAACGACATTCAATCCAATGCACCAAACATCATCAATAATGAAATGAAAAGAGTGAAAGAGTAGAATTGGACCTCAAATTTCAATTGTGATTGCTCCTTTCGATTAGAACCGCATTCAAAGTATTGAACCGAAACTCAAAAATGACCAAACCAACCTCGATATACCTCTTTTTTTGTTCTATTTTCTTTGGACCAAACCAAAATTGAGAAATAATAAGATACCCATACCCGAATCTATAGTCTCTGTCACTGTATCAACCATTTTTCGGCCGGCTTCACTGGAATTGGATTCAAATTGGCCGAACTTTGGTCAGATTAGCGTTGGGGTTCAACGGTTTCATTTCACCAGAGTTTAGGGGAGCTCGAACAACAATGTGAAATGGAGAACGGCCAAAATTCAGGTCAACAACGGTGTTATCCGGCAAGTTTTCGCCAAAACTATCGACCCCAAGTTGAAGCAATGCCAAGCAGTGTACTACTGTGCTTTTTCCAGCGAGTTTGCCCTGAAAATGACCAAACAGTGAATGCCAAAATTTCCCAATGGCAATTCTGAGAATAATTTGGAGTTGGGTTGCTGCCCTTTGCTATGCCAGAGCTCCAGCAAGCTTGGAAACAGCTGGAATAAAAAAGAAATGACTGGCGGCGACGAACACAAACCCTTTTTACTCACTATTTCACCTACTCAACCTCCCTCTGTTTATCGATCTCTCCTCTCTCCATCACTCTCTTCTCAAATCCCTCTAATTTTTCATTCCAGTCAACTCTCCATGTTTTTTCTATTTCGATCTCCTTCTGTGTGTATGAAATATGGTCTATGTGTAGTGTGTGCGTGTATATTCTTCTGAGAGTGAAGGAAAAAAATGGATATCTCTCTCTTGTGTGCTCTTAGTGTGCAGAAATTATGTGATTATGATGAAGAAAAAGGGGATCCCATCAGCTCTGCATTCATTCTCCCTTGAATATTATTGTCTGTATCTCCCTATCTATGGAAATTATCCCCCAATTTGGGTCCCTGTCAGTGTATATGTATATTGTGTATTTATTTTTGGCCAAGAAAAAGGGAGGGGTTATATGGGGTAGGGGTGAGGGTAGGGGTATGGGGTGGTTAGGTGAGAGGTGAGGTGCTGTTTTTTAATTGGAGGGGTAGAGGTTAGGTGTCCAGTTTTGCTTGGGTGGGTTGTTGGAATATTAGAATGAGACAAAGTTTGTTATGGCTCGTTATTTGGATAAAACAAAACAAAAACAAAAATAAATTCATAAATAAGTAAAAGATGAGGTGGTTATTTATTTACTTGGGAAAAATTATAAAAAAGGGGTTAAATTGTGTGATATCGGAATAAGAAATATTTTGATGGGACAAAATTATGTGTCTACATCATGCCCCCTTTGAATGTAAACACCAAGTAGTTTTATACAAAGAAGTAGACAACGAGATAGAATTTTGTCCCGATCATTATTCGAAGAAAACAATAGAAGAAAGAAGGGCAACCAACTCTTGACTTAGGACACCCTACCTACCTAATTTATGAGGGAGTTAAGTGACAGGTATCTCAAAGGATTGAAAGGAGATGGACTATACCGAGTTGGAGAGTCGAGTGAGGTTCCATCGAGGTTCTGGTCCGCGGATCTGTCATTACATCAAAATGAAAATTACAAGTTAACATATAAATGAAATTAGAAAATCCTATATACGCAGCTTTTCTTGAATCTTGGCTCTAGTTTTATCACCCTATTCTTCAGATGGGCTCCTGACCTGCAATTTCTTTCGACTTGTTACTTAGCTTTCAATTGCTTCGCTTTGTTGCTCGACTTTCATTTATTCGCTCTGCTCTTCAGACGGGCTTCTGACTTGCCATTTTTGTCATTCAATTTCATCACCCCGTTCTTCAGGTGAGTTCCTGGCTTGCAATTTCTTCAATTTCCCATTTCGTCACCCTATTCTTCAGGCGAGCTCCTGACTTACGATTTTCTCACCCTGTTTTTCAGGCGGGCTCCTGAAACCAGAATCAAAACTAGAATGGCAATTATCCCAAACAAAGATTATAATAAAGAAGGATTTCATCATTTTTTGAAAGTAATGCCCCATTTTCTCGAAAGGTCCTAAATAGAAAGTAAATTTCCATTTTTTGGGAGGGTCCTGAACAGAAAATAAAATCCCCTTTTTCAGGAGGGTCCTGAATAGAAAGTAAAATCTCATTCTTCAGGAGGGTCCTAAACATAAAGTAAAGTCCCATTCTTCAGGAGGGTCCTAAACAAAAAGTAAAATCCCATTCTTCAGGAGGGTCCTTAACATAAAGTAAAGTCACATTTTTCAGGAGGGTCCTGAACAGAAAGTAAAGTCCCATTTTTTGTAAGGGTCCTGAATGAAAGTAAAATCCCATTTTTAGGAGGGTCCTGAACATAAAGTAAAATCCCATCAAAAACTAAAATCCTATTTTTTAGGAGGGTCCTGAACAGAAAGTAAAGTCTTATTTTTCAGGAGGGTCCTGAATAGAAAGTAAAATCCCAATTTTCAGGAGGATCCTGAATAGAAAGTAAAGTCCCATTTTTTAGGAGGGTCCTGATCAGAAAGTAAAGTCCCATTTTTCAGGAGGGTCCTAAACAGAAAGTAATGTCCCATTTTTTAGGAGGGTCCTGAACAGAAATTAATGTCCTATTTTTCAGAAGAGCCCTGAACAGAAAGTAAAGTCCCTTTTTTTAGGAGGGCCCTGAACAGAAGTAAAGTATCAATTTTTAGAATGGCCCTGAATAGAAAGTAAAGTCCCATTTTTCAGGAGGGTCCTGAACAGAAAATGAAGTCCTATTTTTCAGGAGAGTCCTGAACAGAACGTAAAATCTCATTTTTCAGAAGGGTCCTGAGCAGAAAGTAAAGTCCTATTTTTTAGGAGGGTCCTGAACAAAAAGTAAAATCCCATTTTTCAGGAGGGTACTGAACAGAAATTAAAGTCCCATTGTTCAGGAGGGTCCTGAACAGAACGTAAAATCCCATTTTTTAAGAGGGTCCTGAACAGAAAGTTAAGTCCCATTTTTCAGGAGGGTCCTGAACCGAAAGTAAAATACCATTTTTCAAGAGGGTCCTGAACAGAAAGTAAAGTCCCATTTTTTAGGAGGGTCTTGAACAAAAAGTAAAATCTCATTTTTCAAGAGGGTCCTGAATAGAAAGTAAAGTCCCATTTTTCAGGAGGGTCTTGAACAGAAAGTAAAATCCCATTTTTCAGGAGGGTCCTGAACAAAACATAAAATCTCATTTTTCAGGAGGGTCCTGAACAGAAAGTAAAGTCCCATTTTTCAGAAGAGTCCTGAATAGAAAGTAAAGTCCCATTTTTCAGGAGGTTCATGAATAGAAAGTAAAATCCCATTTTTCAGGAGGTCCTGAACAGAAAGTAAAATCCCATTTTGCCTTTCCTACGGTAGCTGAACTTGCTAAAAAGAAATTTGCCCCTATTTCATCAAAGATAATTTTGTCAGTTAAAAACTTAGTGGTGGTTTGCACCACTTGGCTTCTCAGGCATCTGCTCCAGCACTCGTTCCTTTCATCTTTGTTTCAAATCACTGATACTTTCCCCTATCTTGTTGAATCATTGACCCAGATCAGATTAGGGGAAATAAATTTGACTCAAACACTGAGTTTCTATTTTACCATGCCTCTGAGATACGCCTTTTGACATCTGATACTCCTATGAATCCAGCAACCTGTCGGTTGAAGACTACCTTTTACTTGTTTTGAATTATGCTCATTTTTCTCTTATGTGCTAGTTTTGGATTTTCCTCATACAATTGGGAAGACTGGTAGCAAGTTTTGAAATCCTTTCTCACTTGTTCTGACACAGACTTGACTCAAAATGTAAAGAAATAATGGTGATTTTTATTTCGACAAATAACATAGAAAGACAAAAATATGCAAACAAAAGAAAAAGGCAATGTCCCTTATTAAAGAAGAAAAGAAAAAAAAAGAAAACTTATCTGAATGAGGCAACCAACTCCAATTAGTATGACATGTATTTTGGATTAAGCTATCTGTTCTTTCTACCCAAGCTTCAACCTTCTGTTGTTGAGTTCATTCCCTTTTTGCTGAGTTGCTTCTTTAAACCCATTTGACTCATACATCTCATTCAATTGACGACATCTTGAAAGATTTTTGCAAATAGCCTTTTTCCTTTTCACTTTTCTCTTAAACTCTCCATCGCCTCACGGTGCCCGTGGGGGTTTTCACCAATAAGACTCTCTCATTTCTATTTCTCTCAACTCACTATCGCCTTACGGTGCCTGTGAAGGTTTTCACCAATAAGACTCTCTCATTTTTTATTTTCTCTCAACTGACCATCACCTTATGGTGCCCGCGGGGGTTTTCACCAACAAGACTCTCTCATTTTTATTTCTCTCCTAATTTTTTACGCTGAGGAAGACTAGTAGTATCCAAAATGCATAATCATATCCATTGCATATTTAGTCTTAACATTCTCAAAGATTGATCTGAAGGTCTTTCTTTGGTTGTAACTTGACTTTTGGATAAGGTTAAAAAGAAATGGAAGGCATGAGGCTCAAACGACACTTGAAGTGGGGTGGGACTTACAACTTTTGGAATCAACTCAAACAACACCTTAACTCATGCCCTAGTTTTTTGTTAACTGGGTGACTCTAAGATCTTTATTTGGTTGGACCGAGCCTTGAATAGGGCAGCCTACGTATCTCACTCCCAAGAGAGGAGAATCAGGTCATACGTAGTTCCATCAGCTTGTTCATTGTTTTGATTTGATTTTTTTTACTTTTATTTCTTGAACTCTTTCTTTTATTCCTATTTTCCTGGACATTTATCTTTGATTCTATTTTGATTCCAAAAGAGAGATATGAAAGAAAAATAAAACTAAGCTCAAACGGGGTAAACAAAGGATGATACAATGTTGGGATAGCAGAATAAAATGTCTTCATCATACCAATCTTCAAGATCACAAGTACTAAACATGAAATAGAACCAATATAGGATAAAATATCATACATAATATCTTTTGGCCGTATCAGCATTGATAGCCATCTCTGTCATTTTGCCTTCAATATCTATCAAAATTAAGGCTCTATTGGGCAAAACTTTCTTCATAATAAAGGGACCTTGCTAATTTGGGGAGAACTTGCCTTTCGCTTCAGCCTGATGGGGAAGGATACGTTTCAATACCAATTGACCAACTTCAAAATTCCTGGGACGTACCTTTTTGTTATACGGTCGAGCCATTCTCTTCTGATACAACTGGCCACGACATACCGATGTCAGTCTTTTTCCATCAATCAAACTCAACTGTTCCAATCGGGTGTTAACCCACTCATCATCATTAATCTTTGCTTCAATAATGACTTGAAGAGAGGGAATTTTAACTTCTGCAGTAATGACTGCTTCTATTCTGTACACCAATAAATATGGAGTTGCCCCTATTAAAGTGCGAATAGTAGTGCGATAACCTGGCAGTGCAAACGACAACTTCTTATTTCATTGCCTAGACCCTTGTACAATTTTCTGCAATATCTTCTTGATATTGTTATTGGCGGCTTCCACAAGGCCATTTTCCTTTGGACGATATGAAGTAGAATTTCGATGCACGATCTTAAACTGTTGACACACTTCTTGCATCAAATGACTATTGAGATTGACAGCATTGTCTATGATGATCATCTTTGAAATTCCAAACCTACAAATGATGTTGGTATGAACAAAATCTACCACATCCTTCTTTGTTACTGACTTGAAAGTTACTGCTTCTACCCACTTTGTGAAGTAATCAATGGCCACCAAAATGAATCTGTGCCCATTTGATGCTTTCGGCTCAATCAGCCCGATCACATCCATTCCCCAAGCTATAAACAGCCATGGAGCAGCCATTGCATTCAACTCAGCAGGAGAAGAATGTATCAGGTCACCGTGTACTTGACATTAATGACACTTTCGAATAAATCGAATAGAATCCCTCTCCATAGTAAGCCAGTAATAACCTACTTGAAGAATCTTCTTTGATAAGACATAACCGTTCATATGCGGCCTGCATACTCTCAAATGTATTTCAACCATGATTATTGAGGCTTCTTTTGTATCTACACACCTCAAAAGTCCTAGATCTGGGATTCTCTTGTATAAGATTCCCCCACTTAAGAAAAATCCACTAGCCAAATGCCTAATAGTCCCTTTTTAATCACTGGTGGCATGCGTTGAGTATTCTCCAGAATGGATGTATCGCTTGATATCGAAGAACCAAGGTTCTCCATCGATCTCTTCTTCAACTGCATTACAATAAGCATGTTGATCATGACTCTGTATATGCACCGGATCGATGTAGGATTTATCAGGATATTGGAGCATTGAAGAGAGAGTAGCTAAAGCATCAACAATCTCATTGTGAATTCTTGGAATATGCCTAAATTTTACTGACATAAACCGTTGACATAGCTCTTGTAAGCATTGTTGATACGGTATGAGCTTTAAATCTCGCGTCTACCAATCGCCTTGAATTTGATGGACGAGCAAATCTAAATCCCCTTACACTAATAGTTCTTGGACTCCCATATCGACAGGTAACCTTAAACCAAGAATGCAAGCTTCATACTCTTCCATATAGTTAGTACAACTGAATCAAAACAATATTTTCCATTTTGCCAATCGACCTATTGGCATAGGCTTCTGAAAGATATACTTTAAAGGATCAGTAGTATAGGACAAAATATAATGCTTCAACTTCTGTGCTACCCAAGTTAGGGTGCAACATGTCCTTTCAAGAAGAGTGTACCTAGCCTCATATGCAGTGAACTTTTTGCTAAGATAATAAATAGCCTGCTCCATTTTGCCTGTTACCATCATGTTTCCCTAATACACAACTGAATGAATTATCCATAACCAATAAGTACAAAATCAATGGCCTGCTAGGCTCGGGTGGCACCAACACCGGTGGATTTGAAAGATATCTTTTGATTTTATCAAACGCTTCCTGGCATTCTTCAGTCCACTCAACCGCAACACTTTTTTTCAACAACTTGAAATAGGCTCATATGTGGTTGTGAGTTGAGCAATAAATCTGCTGATGTAGTTCAGTCTACCCAGCAAACTCATCACCTTCGTCCTATTCTTGGGTAGGGGTAAGTCCTGAATGGCTTTGATTTTTGAGGGATCCAATTCGATTCCCCGACAACTGACTACAAACCCCAACAGCTTTCCAGATGGAACTCCAAATACACATTTTGCCGGGTTGAGCTTGAGATTATACCTGTGAATCCTTTCAAAGAACTTTCTTAATCTTTAACATGGTTAGCCTAACTCTTTGACTTAATAATCACATCATCTACATAGACTTCAATCTCCGTATGCATCATATCATGAAACATAGTGGTCATAGCTCTCATGTATGTTGCTCCAGCATTCTTCAAACCAAACCGCATCACTTGATAGCAACAAGTCCCCCATGGTGTGATAAAAGATATCTTTTCCGCATCTTTATCATCGATAATGATCTGGTGGTATCCGGCATAGCAATCCACAAAAGAGGCAACCTCATGTTTAGCACAATTGTCCAGCAAACTATGGATGTTGGGCAACAAAAAATCATCTTTCGAACTTGATCTGTTCAAATCATGGTAATCAACACATTTTGAGACAGGAACAACATTGGATAATCACGTAGGATAACGAGCCACTCGAATGATTTTGGCCTCAAGTTGTTTCATGATTTCGTCTTTGATTTTGATACTTACATCAGTTTTAAACTTCTTTAACTTCTGTTTGACAGGGGGAAGATAGGATCAGTTGGCAATTTATTAGCCACTAATTCAGTGCTTAAACTAAGCATGTCATTATAAAACCACGAAAAAACATCCTTATAATTAATTAATGCTTGAATCATTCCATTTTTTAGCTGTGGCAAAGCATGTACACTGATTTTAGTACTCTGGCATTTTTATCTTTCTCAAAAACTCTTTGGCTTCTTATTCGGTGATAGGATTCTTGAGAGATGAAGGCCCACTCACCCCTGTCTTGGGATTCCTCAAACCTTCAGGCACAAAGCATCTTCCTGACCGAGTCAGACCCCCTACCTCATCTACTTCTTCCTCAACTTTCTTCCTCTAATAAGTCATCATAGTCCACTTATAGTTCCAGGGGACCTTTTTTATATCGGCGATCAGAGGATGGGTTGCCGGTTTGATGATAATAGGCACTGAAAGTACTCCCTTTACCATCAAAATAGGCTTACCCGGAGATCCTACCACCGTCAACTTAGGTTTGTCCTGACTTAGACCAACAATTGTTTTGGCTCCTTTCACCATTATCATGGGTTTCTTCGTGCTTTCTTGGACTTTATATTCTCCCGCTTCTTCTTGGATCAATGATATTGCTTTCAATGAACCCGCCACATACACCAATTTATCTTCATTGGTCTGTATTCTAACAATAGGCTTATGAAACATCAATGACTCTTTGCCATCATATATCAATTCTAATATATTAGTTTTAGCATGGGTTGGCAGCGGATTCTAGTTGATGTTCGAAACCTCAGGGGCCTGGACCAAAATCTGATTTTCATCGATTAAATCTGAGATGGCTCTCTTCAAATGTCAACATTTATTGATATCATGCCCTGGCATATCAAAACAATACTCACACCTTAAATAATAATCCAAATTTCTTGGGGGTGGATTTGAAAGCCTTCCTTGAATTAGGCTCAAGACCTTCATCTTTCTTAACCTATCAAACAAGCTAGAATATGAATCCCCAAGAGGTGTGAACTAATTTTTGATCGCCTTCTCTTTCTTATACTCGGGCCTAGTTTGGAAACTGGGTGTGGCGGGGTTTTGGAAATTTGGAGGAGCTGAAGGACGATTTTGAGGAGCTTATGCATGCCATTGCGAGTAAGAAGGGATTTGAGCATATGGCTGTGCGCTATATACTGGGTACGGGGGTGGTGGAATGGAATATAGTGGGTTTTGTGGGGGATAGTAATGATGGGGTAGAATATATGGAGCTTGGGCATAGGCTTGGGCTTGGGGTTGGTGATAGGGGAGAGACGGTCTTTTGGGATAGGAATAGGATCTAGCTACAATGGTCGCCACGTCCTCTTTCTTCTTTTTACCTCCAAAAGTTCCAGAGCCACCTTGAATTGCTTGGGTGGTGGACTTTAATGCGGCAAAACTCATAATCCGTCCAGTCTTGATTCCGTCCTCTATCATTTCTCCAATTTTTAGGACTTTAATAAATGACTTTCCCATCGCCAAAAGTAAATGTTGAAAATAGGTCTCATCCTGTGCCTGAATAAAGACCTGTACCAACTTACTCTCCTTCATTGGAGGGTTTACCCTTGCGGCCTATTCGCACCATCTTATCGCGTATTCCCAAAAGCCTTCATTACTTTCCTTCTTCATGTTGACCAGGGATTTCTCATCAGGAACCAGATAGACGTTATATTGAAAATGTTGAACAAATTTATTTTTGCAATTGGCGCATTACCCAAGAGGAGTAAGATCTAGTGCAATTGATACCTAACAAGACTAACAGAGGTTGCATCCGACAACCACACAAGATTTTTTTTGGACGAAACCAGAGATAGGTCCATAGAATGTTGTCTTCAGTTTTTGACTCAAGAAATTCAATCCAAGCATCGATCCCTATTGGCAGTGAGAACTTATCAAAATGCATTCTCTGATTCATGGCGTTCACTCGCTCAAGCATACAATGATCAATCATATCCAACCTAATCAAAGAAGTCTCATGCAAGTGCTCCATTATCCACAATTGCAATATCAGGTTGCTTCCCTCAAAGAATCTCATCTCGCCCTTTACTTTGGTTAAAGCTTTATATATTTCTGCCAAGATCATAGATACGAGTGTGAATGTTTTCCCTAGCTTTTTATGAAATAAGGCCATCACTACAGTCTGCAAGTGAGTATTGACCCATCTTTCTTGTAATAGGAAGACCAAAATGCCCAACAAGGTGAGAGTAAAGACTTCTAGATGACGCTTCTCCTAATTCTCCTTGGTTGTATAGAACTCATTCCAAAAGCAATCAAAACCGTATGAAGGAATAAATCGAGAATACAAATAATCAAAGGAGACCTAAGATTGGTTAAGGAACGTCAAGTGGTTATTGGCCTTTAAACCATAACCATGAAGAAACCTTGTGGGAGAATGAGTCCGTGCCCGAATCATTGTTTTCTTAATGTAAGGCAACTTAAAGAAACCAGATATCTCTGCCAGAGTAGGCGTCATTTCAAAATTTTCAAACCTAAACACCAAACAACTTGGATCCCAAAAAGTTGATATAGCCTCGATCAGGACTGGGTGGGGCGTAAGATCTAGGAGGGAAGTGAGAGTGCCTAACTTTTTTGTCAACCCCTGTTGCTCAATGTAGTTAAACGTACCCCACCATTTGATTAACTTTTTGGGTACCTTGCCAACCATCCGGACTCTAGACATTGTGGACAGATCCATCCTATAATAACACATAAGACATTATCTCAAAATTCGATAGGAATAAAAGATTCCCAACCCTTGAGACTTTGACGCGGACATATGTCAAAGGGACAGAACACTTTATGACTCCAATTCGCCTAACGGTATCACTGAATAAAATCAGCCTACTTGGCTAAGACCTGATAACAACACTAAATTACGAGGAGAAAGACCTAGGCTAAGGCTAAGACAAAGGCTAAAATAAAGATTACCGGACCCACCGAGGGTTGCCTCGGGACGGGAATCAGGTATGCGTAGTTCGTCCAGATTGGACAATTAAATATTAAAGAATAAACTCAACCCTGACTTAAGAGACACGACTACAATGATGAAATTTTTGTTTTTTTGGATTCTTAATTTGACACTCCGCAAAAGACTGACACCAATAACTATGAAAGAAAAATCTTTTTGATATTTTCATTATATGAAATGTACAAAACTTCTACCATTTTTTTTAAAAAAAATGTTTCTTTTATGAAAACTTTTATGAATGAAAAATCTTTTTGAAAATTTTGAATTATGACTAAAGAAACAAAAGCAAAATCTTTTTGAATTTTTTTTTTTGTATTTTGCGAAGATGGTGCAAATGGTGAACAAAAACTTTTTGAATTTTTTTAGATTGTGAAAAGACAAAATCCATAAAGAACTCTAAAAACTACTAAATTCTTTTTTTTCTTCAACTCACTTTCCTTCCTTTTTTTTTCATCGCCTACACACTGTACTTCTAAAACATACTTTCTCCAAATCAGTCCGTCAAATAACCACGTTACCCTTAAAGATGCAACATTTAGCACATAGGGATGATGTAGAGGTGAGTCTCCTATAAAGGACTAAATGGGCCCCGCTAGGTCTCAATATGATCTACATAAGTATGACCTAAAGGCTGACCTACGCCGGGGTTCACTAACAAGGCTATTCGGGGAAGCACGGTCGATAGTGGCTGCTTTGGCTGTCCACCTACTCCATACCAGCCAACGGTTCCCCCATCCTAAAATATGGGTGACTCAACTATAGGTCGTGTACACAGCGTGTACTACAGAACTTGTTGCAGAAAGAATTGACTCGGGTTATGCACATGATGCCAGTTATAAAGTGGTAACACATAAGAGAAAAACTGTAAACAAAGAGCACGTAGGCACTCAACAATAATCACAAGAAACGATAACACAAACAATGTTTACACACCCATAATATCAAACTAAGCTGATACAACTCCAAAAAATAAGCTCGAATTCTGGAAAAATTCCCTAGCAGAGTCTCCAGAGCTTTCACACCCCTTTTTCAACTCCAAAAAAGATTTATTTTAAGGTTCGAAAGGGTTTTCATTATTAAAGTGACAAAATAAAGATTTGTTCTAAAAAAGGATTATTTTTACATTTAAAAACTCAGAGTTGCCACTTGGCATAATCCGGTGTGCCAAGTCACCTTTAGAAAATCCTTTTCAAAATGATTTGACTCTTTAAAACTGGTTTGCAAACAGAGATTCCGGCTAAAGAATTCTGTTGACCAAGGGGAAGGTGTTAGGCACCCCTCGATCTCGTTGTTCGACCACGGTCACTTAGTAGAGAGTACCGGCTAATTAGACACCAAAAATGTATAAACCACACAAAGCATATAAACAAACATCAAACAACAATCCAAAACCAAAATAATAATCTCCAGTCCAATTATATAGTCCAAAACAAAAAAATTGCAAAAAAAATAAATCCTATTCTATACTAGTGCTAGACTATGCTCTAACCCGACGCCTCGAGTCTTGATCACGAACGTCCTTCGGGTACAAAATCCTTCAGGAAATTCCCCGGCAAATGAACACAAATATCTCAGGACATTCCCCGGCCAAATGAATACATCTAATTAAATATGACAAAACTAGAAAATGTTCATCACACATTCAAATTTTCAACATTCAACAACAAACACTTATTCGTAAATTTATGCCTACCCAAACCTAAATTTTTGCCTATTAATCTTTCGGCCTAAAACACGATCCTATCGAGTTCACAAACTAGACGTTTATTTCAAATTAAACGAAACAACAATAAACCAAAGTTAGACTAAATTCATCCTTTTATCAATTTCTCAATTCCACCCCAAATTCCCTTTTAGTTCCAAATAAATAAGACATCATTTCATTACACAATTCATAATTCAAGGAATCAAACAACAAATCGAACTAATGGCAATTCAATCACCAATCAAGATCAATCAACACACGGCATTCAATCCGATGCACCAAACATCATCAATAATGAAATGAAAAGAGTGAAAGAGTAGAATTGGACCTCAAATTACAATTGTGATTGCTTTTTTCGATTAGAACCGCATCCAAAGTCTCAAACCGAACCTCAACAATGACTAAACCAACCTCGATATGCCTCTTTTTTGTTCTATTTTATACATCCCAAACCAAAATTGAGAAATAATAAGATACCCATACCCGAATCTATAGTCCCCGTTACTGTATCAACCATTTTTAAGCGGGCTTCGCTGGAATTGGATTCAAATTGGCCAAACTTTGGTCAGATTAGCATTGGGGTTCAACGGTTTCATTTTACCAGAGTTTAGGGGAGCTCGAACAACAATGGGATATGGAGAACGGCCAAAATTTAGGTCAACAACGATGTTATCCGGCGAGTTTTTGCCGAAACTGTCGACCCCAAGCTGAAGCAACGCCAAGCAGTGTACTACTGTGCTTTTTCCAGTGAGTTTTCTATGAAAATAACCAAATAGTGAATGCCAAAATTTTTTGATGGCAATTCTAAGAATGATTTGGAGTTGGGTTGCTGCCCTTTGCTACACCAGTGTTTCGGCAAGCTTGGAAACAATAGGAATAAAAAAGAAATGACTGGCAGCGACGAAAACAAACCCTTTTTACTCACTATTTCACCTACTCAACCTCCCTCTATTTCTCAATCTCTCCTCTCTCCATCACTCTTTCTTAAATCCCTCTAATTTGTCATTCTAGTCAACTCTCCGTTTTTTTCTTTTTTGATCTCCTGCTGTGTGTATGAATATGTATTGTGAATATAGAAGATGGTCTATGTGCAGTGTGTGCATGTATATTCTTCTGAGAGTGAAGGGAAAAAATGGAGATCTCTTTCCTGTGTGCTCTTAGTGTGTGGAAATTGTGTGATTATGATGAAGAAAAAGGGGATCCCATTAGCTCTGTATTCATTCTCCCTTGGATATTACTGTGTGTATCTCCCTATCTATGGAAATTATCCCCCAATTTGGGTCTCCATCAGTGTATATGTATATTGTGTATTTCTTTGTGGCCAAGAAAAAGGGAGGGGTCACGTGGGGTAGGGGTGTGGGTAGGGGTATGGGGTGGTTAGGTGAGAGGTGAGGTATTGTTTTTTAATTGGAGGGGTAGAGGTTAGGTGTCCATTTTTGCTTGAGGTGGGTTGTTGGAATATTAGAATGAGACAAAGTTTGTTATGACTCGTTATTTGAATAAAACAAAACAAAAACAAAAATAAATACATAAATAAGTAAAACATGAGGTGGTTATTTATTTTCTTGGAAAAAATTATAAAAATGGGGTTAAATTGTGTGATATCAGAATAAGAAATAGTTTTGACCGGACAAAATTATGTGTCTACAATATAAAGCAGAAGCTAACCTTTCTCTCACTTGCAAGGAAATACAGTCCTATATCTTCTTTGCCCAAAAAATGATTGTTGAATATACTTGTCAAAATAGCCCCACGCAGTACTAGTTCAAATTTAAGAGTACCAGGCAATAGCCTTGAGAACTCATACACTTTACGTCTAACTCTAGAAGGAGTATGAGCATGGATAAAGTTATTAAACATCCTAGGTGCAAAATCCAGAGCACCTAAAATGTCAAAACTTCCCTTATAATGCAAAGAACAAGCGAAAGATTAATAATTATAGGGAAGAGAACCTATATTCCTGTTGAATGCTGCAAATTTTCTGGAGTAAGAAAAGATCTTCAATATATATATAGTCTGCAGGGTAATCAAATGGAAATTTTTCTGCTTATTGACACCTAACGAAAGGCATATTCAAGTTTCAAGGACACACAAAAAATAAATAAAGAGAAAGTTCCACATGGAGTTAAAAGATGTTTTGCACTCTACATCTCATTAAGTTGCAGAACCGAAAAAAAATTAGAAAACAAACAACGTATGGCTCCCATATAACTTACTTACCAACAATTTCTTGATTTCTATACCTGCAAACATAAGATGGCCCATAATGCAATGACATAGAGACGCAGTAACCTAAAGTTTTCATGAAATTTCTCCATAATGGGAATCAGTTTAGATTCAGATTATCATTATGTCATGACTTGAAACTATGTAAGAGCATAATTCTTTCCCATAGTTGGGAATATACTCTATATTGCCCTATTCATTTTTTCAGTGATACTAATGGAGCTCCTGCCAGCTTGCATGCACCCCAATTAATTCATTGGAAAACTTGTCCATCCCACTCGGAGAATTTCTTAAGCTCATATGCAAAAGTCTAACTTGGTCATTCCATATATTGACAAGTAGGGATGCGCATTCAGTATTCGGTTCGGTATTTTTAAAGTTCGGGTTTGGTAATTCAGAAATCGGTACTTGAGAGTAGATGCCACATACCAAACTTATAAACATTCATTCGATTATTCAATAATCGGTAAATAAAATTTTGGTTCGGTACAGTATTGTTGGGTTCGAAATCAAGAGAGCGTCATGCGGAAGCTATTAGTTGCAAACTATCGTGGTGATAATTCAGACGACAAATAAAACAATACTGAAAACATAATATTATTATATGATTTGGCCAATTGGCCTACATATAAAACCTAATATTAAAAATAATATTAAAAAGTATAAAACAAATGAGATAGAAAATCTCCCCCGAAACGAAACTCTTAAAAGACTACATTGTGGATACTATTGTGTTATTGTATGAGAAGAGGGGACTTCTATTTATAGATATTCAAAACCTTTCCTCCAAGAAAGAGGTTAGCCAAATATGAAAAAGAATTATATTTTTTATTTTAGAAAAAGTAAAAGTAATTTCTATTTATAGATATTCAAAACCTTTCCTCCAAGAAAGAGGTTAGCCAAATATAGAAAAGAATTATATTTTTTCTTTCAAGAAAAGTAAATTTTGCCCTGATTTTCTTACTATGTTTAAGTAAAATTAATTATAGTAACTTTTATTTTCCTTCTAATAAAAAATAAAACTTAAACATAGTAAGAAAATCAGGGCAAAAACTCTAACAAGTATTTGGTTAGACGTATCATATTACACACATACATATATATAAAATTCGATATTCAGTAAATATTGAATACCAAACGGTATTAATATCATGTACCAAACCCAATTTTGAATATGAAATGTTGAAATTTTACTCCGAAATACCATTCAAATACTAAATTATCGAATATCAATTATCAAATTTTTCGGTTTGGTTTTCGGTATTTTATACTGAGTCCTATTGACAAGGTATGCTGCCTATCAAGGCTAGCGATATGGGTGTTCCTGGTGTTGCAGCTTGGATTCAAACCTAGAATCTCCAAGTTGTTACTCCTATGTCTTAACCACTATGCCATCCCCTTGGGGAACCAACATTATGTTAATAACTAAAAAGTATCGTATATGTTTCCTTACTAATCAATGGGGAAAAGACAAGTGGAGTTCATAAAAGAAACGTCCGCCATAAAAGAAAAGATTAATCACTCAGCTGACTTCTAGTAAAGATGAGCCATCCAAAAAGCTACAATGTAATGACAGATATGAGCTGAAATTTGAACTCTTTTGGAGTTTAATTTACCTCGTGTTAACTTATGTTAGTAATTAAGGTTCATTATGAAGGCTACTTACTTCCAGGAAGGATCTAGAGCAGGATCACAAGGGTGTGTCATGGGGATCATTCGACTCTCATTCACAGCATTGGCACTCCTACGCTCCAGAATGATAGAACCATCAGGACCTAAAAAGAAGGTTACATCAATTGGATTGAAGCACAGTAAGTAAATAAATTTTTCTATGAAAGCTTTTCAGATATTGATGGCGTAACGAAAAACATTTTGAAAGATAATACCAACTCTAGACATATATGTGAGAAATATAAGAGAAAAATATTACTCCCTCCATCCCAAATTATGTGTTGCCATTTTCTTTTTGGTCCGTCCCAAAAAGAATGTCGCCTTTCCTTATTTGGTATGTTTTTAAAAGTACAATTACAATTTTACCCTTAGTGGTCCAACTTGACTTTAAATATTATTACTCCTTTTTTATTTGTTTTTTCAATTAAAAGTGGTCCCACTTAATTTTAAATACTATTACTCCTTTTTTTAAAAAGGGTAATTTTGTAACTTTAACAAAGTCAATACTTATTTCTTAAATATCGTGTCCGTTCAAATAACGACACATAGTTTGGGATGGAGGGAGTATTGAATTGTTGTAACTACATTATTACATTGAGACTCTATTTATAGACACTAAATTCCAATCCTTTTCCTAATAGGACTCTACATTATAATTCCTTTCCAAATAGAATTTTATATGCTATTCCTATTCCTACTCATATTCTACCACTCTCCCCAAAGCTGGTGCATAGAAGACATATGTACTAAGCTTGTCGTGGATGTAATTAATATGAGGATCGATGCGGGACTTGGCGAAGATAGTGCAAGAAAACTGATAAGAATGACTTTGGACATCTGGGAGACCTCAACTGAAATGGAAAAAACTGAAAAAGTGATCCAAAAGTAGTAAACATTGTCAGAAAGTTAATGTGTCACTAGAAAATTGCCGAAAAGTGGAGTAAAATATAAGGATCATCTTGAAATCAAGATATGAGTAGATCTTGAACAAGATAGTCACCGAAAAACTGGTAGGAACATACTCATATGCCGTATTATTAGATTTGATGGCTGGAAATTGGTCACCATTTGAGAAAAAATTATATGGTTAGGGTCGGAATGATGACACGATTCTCCTGAGAAAAGAGAATTATATGATTAGGTTGGAATGATGGAACGAACCTACTCAAGACTAGAAATAATATGGGTAGAGTCGGAATGATAATACGACCCTACTGAAAACTAGAAATTATACGGGTAGGGTTAGAATGATGACATAATCGTACTGAAAAAAAGAAATTATATGGGTAGACCCTACCAAAAAAGAGAACTTATATGGGTGGGGTCAGAATGATGGCATGACCCTATGCAAATAAGATCTGAGGAATCCCTATAAAGACGCATGAAACTACGCAAATCAGATCTAAGGAGTCACTGAAAAGACGCACGGTGCTATGCAACTCAGATATGAGAAAGTAGTCCGAAAAGATGCACGGTACTACACAAATTAGATATGAGAAAGTAGAGGAAAAAAGTGTGGTGGACTAACTTTTGATAAAATGATCATTGGTCAGAAGGGCGACATATATGGGTTATAGCCTCCCGTCGACAGTGGAATCTTTTTGTTTCTCTACCAAGATCTTACAGTCTCTGATACCATATGAGAAATATAAGAGAAAAATATTATTGAATTGTTGTAACAGTATTATTACATTGAGACCCTATTTATAGACACTACATTCCAATTTTTTTCCTAATAGGACACTTCATTACAATTCCTTTCCAAATAGGCTATTCCTATTCCTACTCATATTCTAACAATATTTGTAGACACCTAATTTCGTCCCTCCCTGATATCGTTTTTACCCATTTTTTACTTTATCTTATTGTGTATCCTCACCCATGTAATTATACCCCACAAAAATACAAAATAACAAAAATTCAATAAATCCCCAACCTTATCCTAACAAACTTTATCCTAGACCCTACCCTACCTACCCCACTCACCCCGACCCTCACATTTTTTATTCCTTTTAACCAATATATATAATACTGACAAAAAAGTTTTTTTTTGGGGGGGGGGGGAGGGATATTTTTCTTTCTTCTCCATTGATTGACACATTGGTAGAGAGAGAGACACGAATAGAAATGGAGAGCACACACTTATTCACCTTCTTCTTCATGTACACACTAACAAAATATAGGGAGGAGGAGACCACCTTCATCATAAAATCCACACACACCTCACTGAAAAGCTCAACCACATACCCACAACTCATGAAATAGACACTGCCATCGGATACACACACATAATACGATCAATAGATAGTGAGATTGAGATAAAAATAGTGACGAAGAACTGAGATCGGGAGCGGGGGGGGGGGGGGGGGGTCCAGAGAACACTGTTCCTGCGATTGTTCGCCGGAATCAGTCATTGTTTTACCGGATGCAAGCATCATTAATTCGTTACTCGCTCCTCTCGACGTAAGAAAACACAAATCAACAATCAAGCTAGCCGAAATCGGCCTGCTTAGCTTGATTTCGACGATATTGGGGGTAGCTTCGGCGATGGATCCACCGAAAAAATGATGTCATTGAATCCTTTCTTCTAAGTTCGACTTGAAATTGGTTCATCGTCGCTATTCATTTTGAATTTGCATCCCGTTTTGGCTTGTTGGGTATTCTTCATGTGTCTTCGTACTGATTTTGGGAAACTTGATTAATGGTTTGGAATTCGGATCTGTTCGTGTCTATCTGTTCGTCTCCATTAGTTTTGGGCTTTGATTTCTCAATTACTGAGTTGGATTAGTCGCAACTGAGGTTATTCCATCCAAAATTCCAAGTTTGGGCTTCTTTAATATTATTACCAACCAAAATTGATTATCAAAAAGTCCATTTCTTTAGCTCATTCTCTTTTCTTTATCGTAACTTGTTGAATGGCCATGATTGTGTGTCAGGTGATTATGATTGTTTGATGTTGTTGATGCTATGACCATGATGCTTGTTGATTTGATTTTTGTTGTTTGAGGAATGAATTTGATCATGTTTTAATGGCGATTGATAAAAAAAGGAAGATGGGCGGTGGAATTGAAAATTAACAAAAAGGTTAGATTGGGATCAAGTTTGATTGATTGTTGATATGAAATGTGATATTATTATGAGATGTTGAAATGGATAGGCCAATGTAGGTTCGGGTAGGCAAATTAAGGACTAAGCTTTGTTTGATTGAATGTTGGAAATTTTGTGGAATGTTTGAAATTTTGTTGAATAGTTTGATTTTCTCGCACTGAAAATGTATTCATTTGGCCGGGGAATGCCTCGAGAGATTTGAATTTATTTATCCGGGGAATTCCCCGATGTATCATTGTAACACCCCGTATTCAAGTACGTGTATTGTCTTATTCAAGTACGTGTATTGGTCTTATTTATATGGAATTAATTTTTGTATTTTATTTACACCGGAATTTGCCCGTCGATGGTTCCATACGAAGGTTATTGAATAAGCTTTTCAAAAATATAAAGATATCCAAAAAGGGATAGGTTTCGGATATAATCGAGCACATTCGAAACTATAAAACGGTGGCTGGGATATTTGGGAAATAGTAAATGTACAGGAAAATTTTCTGCACACAAATAACTGAGGCCAGCCGAATTTTTGGGTCAACTTCGAATGATAATAACTCCCTTAATATAATGAACTGGGAGAGATGCAACCTATGAAAAGAAATATTTTTGAGTCTTCTTTTCAATGCAATTGGTTTCATCCAAATCCAACGTCTGAGTAAGGAGTTATACTCGTTTTTCTTCAGCCTATCAAAATAGATTTTTAGGGTCAACTTCAAACGACCATAACTACTTGTACAAGATGAAATGGGTGGCCTACTTTATATGAAATGAAAGACCTTTGAATTATCCTTCCAATGATACCAATTTCATCCAAATCTGATATCGGAGCAAAGAGTTATGGGCGATCTACTTTAGCTTATCAAAACAGTCCAACAAAGGACAGATTTGACATTATTTAAATTTTAAAGACATTTTGGTCATTTCCTATTATATTATGGTTGGGAATATGTGTATATATACATGTATATGAGTTTGAAAAACTCATTTTCATCATTAATCATTGATAAAGAACAAACCCTAGCCAAATCTGACCTTTAAATTACTTTTGATTCAACCGTAGAAATTCCAAAGTAATCCGATAACTGCGTTTGTCATCTCGAGATCTTCGAAAGACACCTATTATTTGTGAAAACAAGATAGCATAATCAAGAGGTGAATTCTAAGGTATGAATATTGTTTGCCTTTGTTCTTTTCCATATGTATATGTGTGATAGAGGATTATATGTATTGGTTGTTATTGAAAGGTGATGAAAATAGGGTTACGGACTATTTTGCATGGTTTGGTTGTATTGAATTGTGGAAGGTGGATATGGTAATTGAGTTATGGAATGTGGATATGGTGATATACTATTGAATTGATGATTATTTATGTCTATGGCTCAATTTAGTTTAAAGGATAGGTTGGAAGGATAAATGAATCCAAACTTGATATTGGAGGATGTTGTATGAATATGCATGGCATGTGAATGTAATTGGAGTATAAGAGGGTTAAAGTGACACCCTTTATGGTGTAATTAAGGCTTACTACTTAACCACTAGTTTGGTGAATTCAAATAATTGAATTGTGACGTTTGGTCACTAAAACTAGATTGCTATATACGTTCATTGTAGATAAGTAATCCGAAAAGACGAGAAGTCCATTTGGGACTAGTATTGAAGGTTGACAGTCAGGTATGTTAAGCATACTCTATACCATATCTTTGGCATAAAAGTGAACAATTGTTCTATTAAGAAAGTTTCCAAAGTTATTCAATAACATGTGATCCATAATGGTTTTGTATGATGTCCTACGTTACCAATGAAGTTGTTTCCACCCTACAAGATGTCAAGACATTCCAATACTTACTTGTCTTCCAAATATTACATGTTTATTGCACTAATGAATGTCAGAAGGTATCCGGTTACTCAAATAAGATCCATGTTTTATTAATGACTCCAAAACGTTTCATTGATATACCAATAAGTTCCTACTTCATTGTTATGGCATTGATGACTCCAAAACACTTCATTGATGTACCAATGAGTTCTTACTTCATTGTTATTGCATTGATGGTCTATTTATATGTCTCTTACTGATGTATCATTGTTTCAAAGTATCAAAAATGCGGTGGTGACCGAACTAACAATCTCAAAGATTAATTGAACTAAGTGATGGAAGTTCTCTCTTATCGGGTGGTATCCCAGGGGCATAAGCCTATCATGGGTCGATCCCTATTTATGTGTTATGGGTGGTATCCCAAGGGCATAAGCCTATCATGGGTCGATCCCAGTTGATATGTACTGGAGGCAGCCTAATGGTCACAGTATAGTACAGTAATGATTATAAAGATGATAAGAACGAAGGTAAAGTGATTGAATAAATACAATGTACAGGTTGTCACAAGTTCTAGTAAGTGTGGTCCACTCCTATTACTATTTAATCACTTTTTTCTGATTTCTATTGAGCTCATATATCATATGTGATTATCTACAGCTTTACATACTTAGTACATATTTCGTACTAACATCCCCCACGGGGGACCTACATTTTATACTGCAGGCACAGGTACCTTAGTTCATACACCGGACAAGTAGGAGCCAGAATATCCAGCTTCTTTTGGTGAGCTCCAGTTTGCTTCGGGGCTTTTCGTGTCATATCTAGTCACTTTTGGTATTGTTTTGAAGTTAGTTATATAGCGGGGTGTGTCCGGACCTTAGTTAAACTCTGTGTATTATCTAGAGGCTTTGTAGACCTAATGTATAGTCAAGGTGGTGTTTTGTTAATAGACGTGATGGCTCCAACGGCCAAGTATTGTATATACATATATATGTGTATAAGGTGATTATTTCCTTTTATATGTGACATGATGCTGTTTGAAGTTCGGGTTGTCATAGAGGTATGCATGGGAAGTATAAGGTTATGAGCTGGTTCTCTCGGGCCTCCTCGATTATGGGTGCCAGTCTGCCCCAATAGGATTTGAGGTGTGACAAAAGTGGTATCAGAGAAGTTCATCCTAGTGAGTCTACAAAGCCGTGTCTACGTAGAGTCTTGTTTATCGGTGTGTCGTGCACCACATCTATAAACAGGAGGATATGGACATTTAGGAATTGTTTCTTTTCTTCATGACTTAGATCGTGCGATAGAGCCTATATTGTATATGAAGTCATAGTTGACCACTGAATCCATTTGTTTCTCTTATTATAGTAATGATGCCGGTTACCAGAAGCAAGAATACCGATAAGCAAGTAGATGTGGCTGCCAGAGAGGGGACTAGTAAGACACCCACTATACCAGCTAATCAAAGTGAGGCTCCAGCTGAGCATGCATCAGAAACTTCTTCCACTCCAGAAGAAATAAGAGGGAGGAGAACTACATCCCCAGAGCCACCTATTAATGCTGTTGATCAAGATCTTAGAAATACAGTGCAACTTTTGACTCGTATAGTTGCTAGGAAAGCTCAAGGGTAAGCCATTTCTACCCGGGTCCTAGTGGTACAGATAGGGCGGCTAGCCTTCGAACACAGGATTTTCTTAAGATGGATCCTCCCACTTTTACTGGATCAGATCTTAACGAGGACCCATAGGACTTTATTGATCAAATTCAAAGGGCCTTAGATGTTATGCATGTAACGGGTAGAGAGAAAGTGGAGTTAGCGGCGTATAGATTTAAAGGGGAGGCTATAGATTGGTACGAGGACTGGAAATGATCTAGGGGTATTGATGCACCCCCAGCTACTTGGAAAGAGTTCAAAGAGACATTTCTTGATCATTATCTTCCATTCGAGATTCATCAGGCCCGTGCAGATCAATTTTTAAATCTTTGTCAGGGGAATATGAGCGTGAAGGAGTACAGTCTCCGATTTAATTCCTTATCGAGATATGCTCCTAATGTTGTAGCTACTATGGATGATAGAGTTCATCAATATGTGGATAGAATGGATCAATATTTGGTTAAAGATTGTACTATTACCGCTTTGAACAAAGATATGGACATAGCGAGGATCCAAGCTTTTGGACAAAAAAACGAAGATCAGAGGCAGAGGAGAAGAACACAAGAATTAGAAAGAGGATATTCCAAGAGGGCCAGATCTACAGGGCAATTCATGGTATCCCAAGGAGGGTTCAGACCACAGTTTTCTGCTAGACCACCTAGTCCATTATCTTCTTATTCTGCAGCTAGTGCCCCACCACAGTTCCAAGGGTCCAGAGGAAATCAATTTGGGCACAGAAGTGAGAGTCAGAGTTCGCGGACAGTGGGGTACCAAGGGCAAGGGAATATAAGCCAATTGAGACCTCCTCGAGAGTCATGCAATAAATGTGGAAGGTATTATTTGGGCGCATGTCGGCTGGGGACCAATGTTTGCTTTTGGTGCAGTATGTCGGGGCATATGATGAGAGAATGCCCATAAAGGGGCATAGGGGGTATGGCACGACCTACGGGGTCATTTGTTACATCATCATCATCGATGCCTTATTCAGGAAGGGGTGCATAACCAATGGGTTGTGTTAGAGGTGTTAGAGGAGCCACGAGTTCTAGCGGGGCTCAAAATCATACGTATGCTTTAGCGGATCGATAGAATTTAGAGGCTTCCCTAGATGTGGTTACGGGTACGTTGTCTATCTTTTCATTCAATTTATATGCCTTAATTGATCCCAATTCTACATTATCTTATGTTACTCCATTGGTTGCTAGAAAGCTCGAAAGAATACCCGAACTGTTAGTTAAGCCATTTGAAGTGTCCACACCGGTTGAGGAATCTATTATAGCTAGAAGGGTTTATCGAAACTGTATAGTAACTGTTTTTAGTCGTGATACGATGGCTGATCTTGTGGAGTTAGAAATGGTAGATTTTGATGTTATAATGGGTATGGACTGGTTGGCATCTTGTTATGCCACAATTGATTGTTGCACGAAAAAGGTATATTTCCATTTTCCAAATGAATCAGTACTTGAATGGAAAGGTGAAATTGGCGCGCCAAGAGGTAGATTTATTTGTTATTTTAAGGCAAGAAGAATGATTTCCAAGGGATACATATATCATTTAGTTAGAGTAAGGGATACAGAAGCGGAGCCACCAACTCTTCACG
>NC_061113.1:253496839-253501206 GCF_002878395.1 Capsicum annuum
AAATTGGCGCGCCAAGAGGTAGATTTATTTCTTATTGTAAGGCAAGAAGAATGATTTCCAAGGGATACATATATCATTTAGTTAGAGTAAGGGATACAGAAGCGGAGCCACCAACTCTTCACGCTGTTCTGGTGGTAAATGAATTTTCTGATGTATTTCCTGAAGATCTTCCAGGTTTACCTCCTGAACGAGAAGTAGAGTTTGGTATTGATGTAATACCAGGCACCTAACCAATATCCATTCCTCCGTATAGAATGGCCCCAGTAGAATTACGAGAATTGAAAGTTCAATTGAAATATTTGCTAGAGAAAGGATTCATAAGGCCTAGTATGTCCCCCTGGGGAGTACCAGTGTTATTTGTGCACAAAAAGGATGGCTCGCTGAGGATGTGTATTGATTATCGGCAATTGAATAAGGTGATTATTAAGAATAAATATCCTCTCCCAAGAATTGATGATTTATTTGATCAGTTACAGGGCGTCAAGTGCTTTTCTAAGATTGATTTGAGGTCAGGTTACCACCAAGTGAGGGTCAAAGAGAAGGATATACCCAAGACAGCTTTCTTAACACGGTATGGTCATTATGAGTTTCTAGTTATGTCATTTGCGATAACAAATGCACCCGCAACTTTTATGGATTTGATGAATAGGGTGTTTAAGCCATTCCTGGATGTATTTGTGATAGTTTTTATAGATGATATTCTAGTTTATTCTAGATCAGAAGAGGACCATGCCAATAACTTATGACAGGCATTGCAGACTTTTTGTGATTGTAAGCTTTATGCAAAGTTCTCTAAATGTGAGTTTTGGTTAAAGTCGGTGGCATTTTTGGGTCATGTTGTATCTAGTGAAGGGATAAAGGTTGATGCTCAAAAGATAGAAGCTGTGAAGAACTGGCCAAGGCCCACAACGCCTACGGAGATTCGTAGTTTTCTCGGGTTGGCCGATCATTATAGAAGGTTTTTTAAAGGCTTTTCTTCCATTTCAGCACCCTTAACCAAGATAAACCATAAAGCATCTAAATTCCAATGGAATGATGCCTGTAAGAAGAGTTTTCAAGATTTAAGAACATGTTGATTTCTACACCCGTGTTGATACTTCCAGAAGGCACCGAAGGGTATACAGTGTATTGTGATGCTTCCAGAATTGGTTTAGGATGTGTATTGATGCAGCATGGTAAGGTAATAGCATATGCTTCTAGACAATTGCGGCCACATGAGAAAAATTATCCTACACACGATCTTGAGCTGGCAGCAGTTATTTTTGCTTTAAAGATATGGCGCCACTACTTATATGGGGTTCATGTTGATATATATACTGACCATAAGAGCTTTCAATATAGTTTTAATCAGAAGGATCTAAATTTAAGGCAGTGGAGATGGCTTGAACTATTAAAGGACTACGATGTAGATATCTTGTACCATCTAGGGAAAGCAAATGTGGTAGCTGATGTGTTAAGTCGTAAGTCTATGATGGAACCTATAGAAAGGCAAGGGATGATTAAAGATCTTCATCAGTTAGCTAGTTTTGGAGTTCGCCTTCTTGAAACTCCGGATAAAGAGCTTATCGTACATAATGCTGCGGAATCTTCATTAGTAGCTGAAGTGAAAGAGAAGCAATATGCAGATCCTATTTTATTACAGCTTAAGGAGAACGTTCAGAGTGGTACGACCAAGGCATTTGAGCTTACGCGAGAAGGAGTACTTCAGTGCTAAAACCGATTGTGTGTGCCGGATGTAGACGGGCTAAGAAAGAAGATTATAACAGAGGCACATTGTTCAAGGTATTCCATTCATCCAGGATCAACCAAAATGTATCAAGATTTGAAAGATATGTATTGGTGGAATGACATGAAGAAGAGCATTGCTGAATTTGTAGCTGAATGTCCAAATTGTCAAAGAGTTAAAGTTGAGCACTAAAAACCTGGAGGTTATATGCAATGCATTGATCTTCCAAGCTGGAAGTGGGACATGATCAACATAGATTTCATTATTGGTTTGCCTCGCACATCCCAGAAGTTTGATTCTATATGGGTGATTGTTGATAGGCTTACCATATCTACACATTTCCTACCAGTTAGGGCCACTTACACAGTTGAAGAGTATGTGAAGCTGTACATTAAAGAGATAGTCCGATTACATAGAGTGCCAATCTCTATTATATCAGGTCGGGGAACCCAATTTACCACAAACTTTTGGAAGTCTTTTCAGAGATGTTTGGGAACACAAATGAAGTTCAGTACAGCTTTTCACCCTCAAATAGATGGACAAGCAGAACGTACCATCCAAACACTTGAAGATATGCTACAAGCTTGTGTAATAGATTTTAAGGGCAACTGGGATGATCATTTACCTCTTATTGAGTTTGCCTACAATAATAGCTATCATTCAAGTATCAAAATGGCACCATATGAAGCTTTATATGGAAGGAAGTGTAGATCACCAATAGAATGGTTCGAAATGGGTGAAACTCTTTTGTTAGGACCAGATCTTGTTTATCAAGCCATAAAGAAGTTTAAAGTAATTCAGCAACGACTGAAAATAGCCCAAAGTCGACACAAGTCATATGCGGATAGTAGAAGGAGAGGGCTAGAGTTTTCTATAGGTGATTGGGTATTTTTGAAGGTATCACCAATAAAAAGGGTAATGAGATTTGGCAAGAAAGAAAAGTTGAGTCCACATTATATAGGCCCGTATAAGATCACTCGAAGGTTTGGACAAGTTGCATATGAATTAGAGCTACCCCAAGAGCTCTCATCAGTACATCCGGTATTTAATATGTCAATACTTTGAAAGTGCATTGGATATCCATCACATATCACTTCTACTGAGGATGTGCAAGTTGCGGAAGATCTTACCTATGAGGAAGTGCCTATTGCTATTCTAGATCGCCAAGTTAAGAAGATGAGAAATAAAGAGATAGCATCTGTGAAAGTACGTTGGAGAAATCGTCAAGGGGAAGAGATTACATAGGAAGATAAGGAAGCAATGAAATCTAAGTACCCTCATTTATTCAAAGATGAAGAGGAAGTTCAAGAAACGGAGTTAGAACATTAACAAGTAAGTTTTTTTTTTTTTATAAATATATGCATAGTATTTATGTGATGATGTAAATGTTAATGATGGACGTAAACTTGTTTCGGTTGAATAACTATGCTAACATTCGAGGAAGAATGTCCTAAAGGGGGTAAGGATGTAACACCCCGTATTCAAGTACGTGTATTGGCGTATTCAAGTACGTGTATTGGTCTAATTTATATGGAATTAATTTTTTTATTTTATTTATACCGGAATTCGCCCGTCGATGGTTCCATGCGAAGGTTATTGAATAATATTTCCAACGATATAAAGATTTCCAAAAATGGATAGGTTTCGGATATAATCGAGCACGTTTGAAACTATAAAACGGTGGCCGGGATATTTGGGAATAGTAAATGTGCAGAAAAATTTTCTGTACACAAACTACTGAGGCCAGCCAAATTTTTGGGTCAAATTCGAATGATCATAAATCTCTTAATATAATTAACTGGGATATCTGCGACCTATGAAAAGAAATATCTTTGAGTCTTCTTTCTAATTCAATTGGTTTTATCCAAATTCAACGTCTAGTAAGGAGTTATACTGTTTTACTTCAGCCTATCAAAATAGATTTTTAGGGTCAACTTCAAACAACCATAAATCCTTGTACAGGACGAACTGGGTGGCCTACTTTATATGAAATGAAAGCCCTTTGAATTATCCTTCCAACGTTACTGATTTCACCCAAATCCGATATCAGAGAAAAGAGTTATGGTCGATCTACTTTAGCTTATCAAAACAGTCCACCAAAGGACAGATTTGACATTATTTAAATTTTAAAGGCATTTTGGTCATTTCCTATTATGTTATGGACAGGAATATGTGTATATATACATGTATATGAGTTAAAAAAAACTTATTTTCATCATTAATCATTGAGAAAGAACAAAACCTAGCCAGATTTGACGTTTAAATTACTTTTGATTCAACTGTAGAAATTCCAAGGTAATCTGATAACTGCGTTTGTCATCTCGAGAGCTTCGAACGGCACCTATTATTTGTGCAAATAGGATTGCATAATCAAGAGGTGAATTCTAAGGTATGAATATTGTTTGCCTTTGTTCTTTTCCATAAGTATATATGTGATAGAGGATTATATGTATTGGTTGTAATTGAAAGGTGATGAAAATAGGGTTATGGACTATTTTGCATGGTTTGGTTGTATTGAATTATGGAAGGTGGATATGGTAATTGAGTTATGGAAGGTGGATATGGTGATATACTATTGAATTGATGATTATTTATGTCTATGGCTCAATTTGGTTTAATGGATTGGTTGGAAGGATAAATG
>NC_061113.1:253501306-253508956 GCF_002878395.1 Capsicum annuum
TTACTACTTAACCACTAGTTTGGTGAATTCAAATAATTGAATTGTGATGTTTGGTTGCCAATACTATTTTGCTATATACGTTCATTGTAGATAAGTAATCCGAAAAGACGGGAAGTCCATTTGGGACTAGTATTGAAGGTTGACAGTCAGGTATGTAAAGCATACTCTATACCATATCTTTGGCATAAAAGTGAACAATTGTTCTATTAAGAAAGTTTCCAAAGTTATTCAATAACATCTTATCCATAATGGTTTTGTATGATGCCCTACGTTACCAATGAAGTTGTTTCCACCCTACAAGATGTCAAGACATTCCAATACTTACTTGTCTTCCAAATCTTACATGTTTATTGCACTAATGAATGTCAGAAGGTATCCGGTTACTCACATAAGATCCATGTGCTATTAATGACTCCAAAACGTTTCATTGATATACCAATAAGTTACTACTTCATTGTTATGGCATTGATGACTCCAAAATACTTCATTGATGTACCTATGAGTTCTGACTTCATTGTTATTGCATTGATGGTCTATTTATATGTCTCTCATTGATGTATCATTCTTTCAAAGTATCAAAAATGCGGTGGAGACCAAAATAACAATCTCAAAGATTAATTGAACTAAGTAATGGAAGTTCTCTCTTATTGGGTAGTATCCCAGGGGCATAAGCCTATCATGGGTCGATCTCTATTTATGTGTTCTGGGTGGTATCCCGAGGGCATAAGCCTATCATGGGTCGATCCCAGTTGATATGTACTGGAGGCAGCCTAATGGTCACAGTACAGTACAGTAATGATTATAAAGATGATAAGAACGAAGGTAAAGTGATTGAATAAATACACTGTACAGGTTGTCACAAGTTCTAGTAAGTGTGGTCCACTCCTATTACTATTTATTCACTTGTTTTTTATTTCTATTGAGCTCGTATATCATATGTGATTATCTACAGCTTTACATACTCAGTACATATTTCGTACTGACGTCCCCATGGGGGACCTGCATTTCATGCTGCAGGCACAGGTAGCTCAGCTCATACACCACACAAGTAGGAGCCAGGATATCTAGCTGCTTTTGGTGAGCTCCAGTTTGCTTCGGCGCTTTTCGTGTCATATCCAGTCGCTTTTGGTATTGTATAGAAGTTAGTTATATGGCGGGGTGTGTCCCGACCTTAGTTAAACTCTGTGTATTGTCTAGAGGCTTTGTAGACCTAATGTACAATCAAGGTGGTGTTTTGTTAATAGACGTGATGGCTCCAACGGCAAAGTATTGTATATTCATATATATATATGTGTTCTGGAGCTTATTCAGGTGATTATTTCCTTTTATATGCGACATGATGCTGTCCGAATTTTGGGTTGTCATAGAGGTATGCATGGGAAGTATAAGGTTATGAGCTGGTTCTCCCGGGCCTCCTTAGTTACGGGTGCCAGTCCGCCCCAATAGGATTTGAGGTATGACAATCATGTACGCAAAGGAGGCTCATGATCAAGGCCCGGGGCATCGGGTAAAGAATCGGAGCATAGTTTAGGATTAGTTTAGAATAAGATTTATATTTTCGTATTTTTTTATTTTGTATTGTATAATTGGACTGAACACTAAATTTTGAATTATTTTGTTCTGTTTGCTTGCTTGATTGTTTTTGCGTGCTTTGTGTAGTTTATGCACTTGTAATGTCAAAGTTAGCCGATACACTCTACCAAGCGACCGTGGTCGAACCACAGGATCGAGGGGTGCCTAAAACCTTCCCTTCAGTCAACAGAATTTCTTAGCTGGAATCTCTATTCGCAGATCAGTTTTAAAGAGTCAAATCTTTTTTTGAAAAAGGATATCCAAGGGTGACTTGGCACACCCGATTTATGCCAAGTGGCGACTCTGAGTTTTGAATATAAAAAGTCCTTTTTGAAACAAATCTTTATTTTGTCACTTCAATAATAAAAAGTCTTTCGAACCTTAAAAATCATATTCTTTTTGGTAATAAACGGGGCATGACAGCTTTGGCGACCCTGCTGGGAACCATTTCAGAATTCGAGCTTATTTTTGGAGTTGTATCGACTTAGTTTGGCATTATGGGTGTATAGGAGTTGTTTGTGTTGTTTTGTGTTTTTCATTATTGAGTGCCTACTTGCTATGTGTTTACAATTTTTTCCTTTTATGTGTTACCGCTTTATATCTGGCATCATGTGCATAACTTGAGTCATTTTTTCTGCAACAAGTCCATAGTGCACGCTGTGTATATGATCTCTAGTTGAGTCACCCATATCTTAGGAAGGGGAGCCGTCGGCTGGTATGGAGTGAGTGGACAACTAAAGCAGCCACTATCGACCATACGTTCCCCCGAACAACCTTGTTAGAAAACCCCAGCGTAGGTCAGCCTTTAGGTCATACTTATGTGCAACATATTGAGACCTAGTAGGGCCCATTTGGTCCTTTATATGAGACTCACCTCTACGTGCTAAATGTTGCATCTTTGAGGGTAATGGGGTCTTTTGATAGATTGATTTGGGCAAAAGCATGTGCTAGAATTAAAGGAAGTGTGTAGGCAAGGAAAAGTTTTTTCTTTAAAAAAAAAAGGGAAAAAGAGGAAAAGGCGAATCGAAAAAGAGTTTCGTAGTTTTTTTTTAAAGTTTTTTTTTATGGCTTTTATTCTTCACAATCAAAAAATTCAAAAAGATTTTTACCTTTTGCACTCATTTGTCGGAATAAAAAACATCAAAAAAAAATAAATTTTTTTTTTCCTTTAGCAAGTATTCATAATTCAAAAAATTCAAAAAAGATTTTTCATTCATAGGATTTTTTATAAAAGAAAAATGCAAAAAAATATAGGAGTTTTGTACATTTCATGAAAATACCAAAAAGATTTTTCTTTCATAGTTGTTGGTGTCAGTTTTATGTGGAGTGTCAAAGTGAAAACCCCAAAATAGATTTTTATCGTTGTAGTTTCGTCTCTCAAGTCAGGGTGCAGTCAGTTATTTAATTCTTAATTATCCAATCTGGACGAACTACGCACCCCTGATTCTCATCTCTCGAGAGTGAGATACATAGGCAACCTATTTTGGATTCGGGGATCTTATTTCAAAAATTCAAAAAAAGATTTTCTTCACTCATCATTTAGAGTAGGTGTTTCATGTACATCTTTAACAAAAAACAACCAAAAAAAATATTTCCCTTTAATAGGTTCAGGTTTCATTTTCGTATGAAATTCAAAATCAAAAATCCAAAAATATTTTTTTCGGTAATCATAGAATTCATTTTGTATAGAAATCTGAAAAATTCAAATGATTTTCTTCACTCTTCACTTAGAGTAGGAGCTTCATATACATCTCTAAAAGAAAACTACAAAAAGATTTTTCTTTTATAGTTTCAAGTTTCCTTTTCCTATGAAATTCAAAATAAAAAATTCCAAAATATTTTTCTTTGGTAATCATAGGTTTCATTTTGTATAGGGATGTTAAGCCTAAAAAATGCAAAAAAAAATATTTTCGTCAATTGTTTTGACAATTTATTATTTTCTTTTCTTCTTAAAGTTTCAAAAAGAAAAAAAATAGAAAGAAAACAAAAAGTGTAAAATTGGCCGTTTTGGCACGACTTCAGGAACTACGCACACCTGATTCTCCTCTGTCGGGGGTGAGATACGTAGGCTCCCTTCTTGGGTTCGGTGATCTTTTCAGGAAAAAAAAGGAGAGAGGTTTTGAAAAATGTTGAACTCTTAACATATTTGTTGCCTCTTGTTCAGTTAGTTTAAGGTGGTTGGTTTGTGGCTTCCTGGCTGGTCCTCCATATCACACCAAATCCAAGGAGGGGTTAGTTGTGTCCAACAAGGATATAGAAAGTAGAATCATGGATGAAACAAAGAGTCAGGAAACTGAGAGTTTAAAGGAAGAAAATTTGAGACTATGACAACAAGTGATGGAAATGTACCAAGCTTGGTCCAATGGGCTTCCTCCACCTCTGTTCCCCACTTTTGAACTTGCAAATACCTTGAGTATTCCACTAAAATTGCAAAGTCAGTTTCTGTCTTCTTATCCACAATGGCATGCACCTGTCCCTCAACATCGTCCTCGACCCCTACGAATTTACCAAGGAACCTCTAAATCCAAGTTTCATCCAAGGCCAGAGTTCGCAAAGATGAGGAAGAAAAAGGATAATTTCACTCCTATTGGGGAGTCCTATGTTAGTTTATTCTAGAGATTGAGACAGAGGGGCATGATTACTCCTCTCCTTAGGTATACACCTAACCCACATTCAAGAAATTTTGATCCTAATGTACGATGTGCATATCATTTGGATGTTCAGGGTTATAGTACTGAAGATTTTTGTACTTTGAAAAGAGAAAAAGAAAAGATAATTCAAGATAAATTGATTGTGGTGCAAAACATTGGCCCTTCAACCATTCCATAGAGTTCTACACCATCACGCGGTACTGCACAATATGTGGGAGGCAATAAGTTAAGCATAGGGATCCAGAACTTATTTGTTGAAGGAAATGTGTCTGACAGTGGTGGAAGCTCTAGTCATGCTGATATGCAAACCAGTGGCTAATATGTCAGGCTAAGCAATTGAGAAGTCACCTCTGTCCCAACTAGGAAGAGGTTTGGTAGTTGGTTTTGATTTTTTTTTTTTTGTTTTTTGAATTATTTCTGGGTTGTAGTTTGGGATCTATCTTGTTTTGTCCCTTTATCGTTTATATTCAAACCTTTTTATTTTTTGTTTCAAATATGTGTTGTTTGTTTGTTTTCTTTATACAGTACATTTTATGTTGATTCTAGTGATATAACATACCTACGGAATTTTCAGTCAGATCTTAAATCCAGCTTAATCATGAAGCATTGAATCAGAGAATTAAAGTTAGGAAAAGAGAGCATATGAGAAAGTAGATAGAGTGCTGGGGTATTTGGTGATCAAGTTGAAGCCTTCTTTGAAAATTAAGGCAATTATTTTGAGAATCGTGAGAATAACTTGGTCATCATTTGAAAGACATATCTCAATTGGGTCAAATAGTGGATGTGTGATCCTACATCAAAAGGAATAGAAAAGTTAGCTCCACGAAAGCATGAGTAATGTACAACAAAGTGGAGTTGTATGCTGGGAAAGTGTAGAAAAAGAAGTGACACACATGCTCGGGGCAAGTTAGTGTTGTAAAACATTTCATAAATAATCTTCATCTCTTACTTTCATATTGCATGATATGTTCTTGCATTTTCAAGGATTGATATGATGAAGGTATTTTATTCTGCTATCCAAACATCGTTCATCCTTTGTTTACTCCATTTGAGCTTTAGTTCTATTTTCTTTCATACTCCTCTTTTGGAATCAAGAAAGAGTCAGGAAAGCTCAAAAGAAAAGTGTCGAGCAAAACATTAGAGTCAAAAAGTTTCAAAAAGAAATGAGAGAAAAAAAAATGCGTCCAAAAGAAGGAAAATAAAAGAGTGTCAAGAAAAATAGAGTCAGAAAGTTTCAAAGAAAAAAAAAGTCAATAAAGGAAAAAAAGACGAAAAAAATCAGAATCAAGCAAAAGAACAAGTTGCCGGAACTACGCGTGACCTGATTCTCCTCTTTCGTGGGTTAGATACATAGGCTGCCTTACTCAGGGCTCGGTCCAACCAAATAAATAATTTAGAATTGCCCAGTCAAAAGAAACTAGGGCATGAGTTAATCCTTATTTTTTAAGTCGATTCCAAAAGTTGTAAGTCCTACCCCATTTCAAGTGTCGTTTGGGCCCCATGCCATCCTTAATTTCTAACCTTATCCAAAAGCCAAGTTACAACTAAAGAAAAACCTTCAGATCAATCTTTGAGGATGTTAAGGCTAAGCATGCAAGGGATATGATAATGCATTTGGGAACTACTTGTCTTCCTCAGCATAAGAAATGAGGAGAGAAATAAAAATGAGAGTCTTATTGGTGAAAACCCTCACGGGCACTGTAAGATGATGGTAAGTTGAGAGAGTCTTATTGGTGAAAACTCTCACAGGCACCATAAGACGACTGTGAGATAAGAGAAATGAAGATAAGAGAGTCTCATTAGTGGAAAACCCTTATAGACACCATAAGGCAATGGTGAGCTGAGGAAAAGAAAATAAGAGAAGCTTGTAGGCGAAAACCCTTCAAGGCACCACTAGCCAAATGGGGTCTTAAATGCAATTGAAGCAACTCAGTTTCAAGTTGATTAACTCAACAACAATGGGTAAAAGTTTGGATGAAAAGATCAAGCTGCTTAATCCAAAATGCACGGCATAATCATTAGTGTTGACTATCATTTTTAGATGAATTTTTCATTTCTTTGTTTCAAAAAGGAACATTCATTGTCTTTTCTTTCTTCACTTTATTTTTATTTTATATTTTTTGAGTCAGTTATCTAGACAAAAAATGTCATTCTTTTTTTTCGTTTCTTGTTTTTGAGTCAAGTCTGTATCAAAACAAGTGAGAAAATATTTCAAAACTGGCTACCAGCTTCTTTAATTGCACAAAGCAAGACAAAAGCTAGCATATGAAAGAGGAATGATTTTTAGCAAAAAAAACGCATGCAGAAAGATTTGTCAATAGATAAGTCTAGGAACCCATAGAAATACCATAATTCAAAGGGTTTAACTGAGAAACATGGCAAAGCAGAGATACTACGTTTGTGGCAGAGTCATTCTTCCTAATATGAGTTTGGATAACTGATGCAACAAGTCAATGACATATGTTAGTGGTTGGAATCAAGGTTAAATGTGACTGGAGCAAGAGCGATTGCTGCGAAAGCTAAAGCCACAAGCCAGCCACCATGTTTTTTTAACTAACAAGTGTTATTTGATGAAACCGGAAATATATTACCTTCAAAGCAAGGACTTCAGAGCATAAATATCAAGGCCTGCAATGCCTCACTTTTACAAATGCATGAAGCAATGTTACTGTACAGTTTTGGTAATCAAATCATGGTAGAGTTCATCATCTTAAATCCCTTGGAGACACACTTTCTTGTCCAGGGATTTTAGTTTTCATTTGGTGGGTGATACACTTCTTAAATTGAGTCTTCACTCCTAGAAAACATACCCTCTAGTTGAGTCATTCCCTTTGACTCTTGGAAGACGTATCTTCTAGTCGAGTCATTCCCTTTGATTCCTATAAGACGTACCTTTTAGTCGAGTCATCTTATTTGATTCCTATAAGACGTACCTTTTAGTCTAGTCATTACCTTTGATTCCTTTAAGACGTACCTTTTAGTCGAGCCATTCCCTTTAAACCCTAGAAGATGTACCTTTTAGTTGAGTCATCCCCCTTGATTCCTATAAGACGTACCTTTTAGTCGAGTCATCCTCCTTGATTCCTATAAGACGTACCTTTTAGTCGAGTCATTCCCTTTGACTCCTATAAGACGAACCTTTTAGTTGAGTCATTCCCTTTGACCCTAAAAGGCATACCTTTTAGTTGAATCATCTCTTTTGATTCCTATAAGATGTACCTTTTAGTCGAGTCATTCCCTTTGATTCCTATAAGACGTACCTTTTAGTCGAGTCATTCCCTTTGACCCTAGAAGATGTACCTTTTAGTCGAATCATCCCCTTGATTCCTATAAGACGTACCTTTTAGTCGAGTCATTCCCTTTGATTTCTATAAGACGTGACTTTTAGTCGAGTCATTCCCTTTGATTCCTATAAGACGTACCTTTT
>NC_061113.1:253509056-253517563 GCF_002878395.1 Capsicum annuum
GTACCTTTTAGTCGAGTCATTCCCTTTGATTCCTATAAGACGTACCTTTTAGTCTAGTCATCCCCTTTGATTCCTATAAGACATACCTTTTAGTCGAGTCATTCCCTTTGATTCCTAGAAGATGTACATTTTAGTGGAATCATCCCCTTGATTCCTAGAAGACATACCTTTTAGTTAAGCCATTCCCTTTGATTCCTAGAAGATGTACCTTTTAGTCGAGTCATTTCCCTGGATTCCTATAAGACGTACCTTTTAGTCAAGTCATCTCCCTTGATTCCTATAAGACGTACCTTTTAGTCAAGTCATTCTCATTGACCCCTAGAAGACGTACCTTTTAGTCGAGTTAATTCCTTTGATTCCTATCAGACGCACCTTATAGTCGAGTCATTCTCCTTGATTCCTATAATGATGTGAATTTCGCAAAAGTCCTTTGATGATAAATTGGGGAAAAATTTAATTCTTGTGTTGGAACTTCACTTTCCTGGCATATGAAATGTCTTTATAATAATATTTGTTTGGGACAATTTTCTTTCTAGTTTTGATATGATTTTAGGAGCCTACCCAAAGCACAGGGCGAATAAATGGAAAGTCAAGCAGTAAGTTGAAGAAATTGAAAGTCAAGCAACAAGGTGAAGAAGTTGAAAGTCAAGTAACAAAGTGAAGAAAATGAAAGTCAATAGATTGAAAATAGCAAGTCAGGAGCCCGCCTGTAGAGCAGGGTGATGAAATTGAAAACCAAGCAACAAGTTGAAGAAATTTCAAATCAGGAGCCCACCTGAAGAATAGGGTGATAAAACTCAAGTCAAGGATCCAACAGAAGCTGCGTAGATAGGATTTTGTAATTTCATTTATGTTTTTAACTTGTAATTTTCATTTTTGATGTAATAACAGAGTCGCGGACCAGAACCTCAATGGGACCTCACTCGACTCTCCAACTCGGCATAGTCCATTTCCTTTCAATACTTTGAGACACCGTCACTTGATTCCTCCATAACTTGGGTAGGTAGGGTGGCTTAAGTCAGAACTCGGTTGTTGTTCTTCTTTCTATTTCTTCCTTTGAATAATGGTCGGGAAAAAATTCTGTCTTGTTTTCTACTTCTTTGTTTGAAAACACTTCGTGTTTACATTCAAAGGGGGCATGATGTAGACACCTAATTTTGTCCCTCCCGGATATCGTTTTTATCCATTTTTTATTTTATCCTACCGTGTACCCTCACCGATGTAATTATACCCCACAAAAATACAAAATAACAAAAATTCAATAAATCCCTAACCTTATCCTAACAAACTTTATCCTATACCCTACCCTACCTACCCCACTCACCCCGACCCTTACATTTTTTATTCCTTTTAACCAATATATAGAATACAAACAAAAAAGATTTTTTCTTGGGGGGGGGGGATCTTTTTCTTTCTTCTCCATTAATAGACACATAGGTACAGAGAGAGAGGGATGAATAGAAAGGGAGAGCACACACTCATTCACCTTCTTCTTCACGGACACACTAACAAAATGTAGGGAGGAGGAGACCGCCTTCATCACAAAATCCACACACACCTCACCGAAAAGCTCAACCACATACCCACAACTTATGAAATAGACACTGCCATCAGATACACACACACAATCCGGTCAATAGATAGTGAGATTGAGAGTGAAATAGTGACGAAGAACTGAGATCGGGAGAAGGGGGTCCGAAAAACACTGTTCCTGTGATTGTTTGCTGGAATCAGTCACTGTTTTATCGGATGCAAGCATCATTAATCCATTGATCGCTCCTCTCGACGTCAGAAAACATAAATCAACCATCAAGCTAGCCAAAATCAGCCTACTTAGCTTGATTCTGGCAATATTGGAGGTAGATCCGGCGATGGGTCCACCGAAAAAATGACGTCATTGACTCTTTTCTTCTAAGTTCGACTTGAAATTGGTTCATCATCGCTATTCCGTTTGAATTTCCATCCCATTTTAACTTGTTGGGTATTCTTCATGGGGCTTCGTACTGATTTTGGGAAACTTGATTACTGGTTTGGAATTTGGATCTGTTCATGTCTATCTATTCATCACCATTAGTTTTGGGCATTGATTTCTCAATTACCTAGTTGGATTAGTCACAGCAGATGTTATTCCATATGAAATTCCAAGTTTGGGCTTCTTTAATATTATTACCAACAAAAATTGATTATCGGAAGGTCCATTTCTTTAGCTCATTCTCTTGTCTTTATTGTAACTTGTTGAATGGCTATGATTGTGTGTCGGGTGATTATGATTGTTTGATCTTGTTGATGCTTGTTGATTCGATTTTGGTTGTTTGAGGAATGAATTTGATCATGTTTTAATGGCGATTGAGAAAAAAGGGAAGATGGGCGGGGGAATTGAAAATTAACGAAAAGGTTAGATTCGGATCAAGTTTGATTGATTGTTGATGTGAAACGTTATATTATTATGAGACGTTGAAATGGATAGGCCAATGGAGGTTTAGGTAGGAAAATTAAGGACTAAGATTTGTTTGATTGAATGTAGGAAATTTCGTGGAATGTTTGAAATTTTTTTGAACAGTTTGATTTTCTCGCACTAAAAATGTATTTCATTTGGCCAGGGAATGCCTCGAAGGATTTGTATTGATTTATCCGGGGAATGCCCCGATTTATCATGTACGCAAAGGAGGTTCGTGATCAAGGCCCGTGGCATCGGGTAAAGAATCGGAGCATAGTTTAGGATTAGTTTAGAATAGGATTTATATTTTCGCATTTTTTTATTTTGGATTGTATAACTGGACTGGACACTAAATTTTGAATTATTTTGTTCTGTTTGCTTGGTTGATTGTTTTTGCGTGCTTTGTGTAGTTTATGCACTTGTAATGTTAAAGTTTGCCGATACGCTATACCAAGCGACCGTGGTCAAACCACGGGATCGAGGGGTGCCTAACACCTTCCCCTTGGTCAACAGAATTCCTTAGCCAGAATCTCTGTTCGCGGATCAGTTTTAAAGATTCAAATATGTTTTTGAAAAAGGATATCCAAGGGTTACTTGGCACACCCAATTTATGCCAAGTGGCGACTCTGAGTTTTGAATATAAAAAGTCCTTTTCGAAACAAATCTTTATTTTGTCACTTCAATAATAAAAACCCTTTCGAACCTTAAAAATCATATTCTTTTTGATAAAAAAAAGGGGCGTGACGATATTAACGTTATTTTTCTTAAAAAAAAATTAATTAGAGCATGATAGAAAACAAATTATTTGATGAAAAAAGATATAAGAAGAGGACGGATCAAAACAAGTAATGAATCTTAGGAGATGTTGGCGAACACTTACATTTAGATGATTGGTGGACACAACTCTTGAGGAGCTAGTAGTTTTCATCCACTTGGTGCTTGATGATAGACCAAGAGCTTCTGAAATAGGTAGGTATCTTGTTTTCCCGGTCTGTTCCTCCTTTTCCCAGTTAATAGAATGGCTACCAAGAAACTTACCACGTTTCTTTGGTGGCACAGAACTCTGAAAACCTTTGCAGGAGCATGTAACTTGGATTCAGAACACTCATTTTCTAGTCCACGTGATAAAGACATTACTCGCTTGCCCTTATCTCATTATTCACGGCAATAATCCTCTTGAGCATCTTTGTACAATAACCCCGTATGCAATATCTAAAAGGAAGAGGAAAGATAGAATTTCTAAAAACGGAAAAAGGACTACATATGCATAAAAGATAAAGGCAGTATATAAGAGAATTAAATGCTACAACATGCTAATGGAACAATCAATGTATCCTTTAGGTGGAACCTTGTAACGATCCAAAATCGTCTCCCGGGACTTCACACGGTGCCTAAGGCTACGAGTAGCTTGGGATGTCACACTATGCCTAAGGCTACGAGTAGCCCCAAGCTAACCCTTAGAGATGGTTTCTACCAATGACACTCAATTCAAGATAAGAATGGACTCAACACTAGCATAGTCATATCACATGAAAGGAAATATGGAAAAGATACTCGGTCCATAAGACCACAATATAGAGAAATCTCAACCAAACCACAATATAGAACCCTCGACACAACACAAGTCTGACAAGCCTCTACAAATCAAAATCTAGAGAGCCGTTGGGACAAGTCCCCAACTGACTCAACTTGGAATGTACTGAGTATGCGGGGGTGAATGTATATGAATAAAATAGTAATAATCTTCTTTAATCAAATTATGTATGCACTATGAGACGACTCACATGGATTGAACAAGTATAAAATATAAAGCTCATAAGTCATGTAGAATGGAGCATATAATACAAATCTCGTGAGTCATCATTTTTTAATCTCAAAATTCAAAATCTTCTTTTGTTCTCAATACCCAAAGGCTAAGGGACTTTAAACAATACTTTCACCTCATGCATAAGTCTCATGGAGGTAAAACCTCTTCAATTCTCAACATTTCATAACTATTTAGAACTCATACACTTGGAATTCAGAATCATATAACTTGAAAATATACTTGAAGGCATTTCATTCACTTTAGGAAAATATCTCATCTCAAGCTTTAGGGAAATCACTCCATCTCAAATGGAAAGGCATTCTAGTTTATGAAAACAACTTATCTCAAGGCTTTATAAAAAAGTACTATAAAAAGAGAAGATGCTTTCATTTAGGAAATAACTCACATCAAGAAAATAGTTTAGTTAGGGAAACATCTTTACAATTCAACCATTTAGGAAAATATCTTATAGGGAAGGAAATAAGTATTTGATCTCGAAGTCTAAATGTCAAGGAAGGTACTCGTAACCGACATAAACCAAGAGAGCTACATGGAGTCCAACGTTTTGTCCTCCTAAGGTAGAGACCCCACGTTGGGGAGGAGCGTCATACTCTTTCCAGGGAGTATGACCTAGGTCTAGTGATCACTAAACAAAACTCAGCCTCGGGCCCAATCATAATCATCATAAACTCGGCCTAAGGCCCAACCTTCGGTGGCACATAGTTTTGGGGTAAGAAACCGTAGTAACTTACCCACTCGGTGATAAATACTACTCTCTTTAGATTATCTACGTTCATCTCATAAAAATCCACTTTTAGAACAATCACATGGTTCATCACGAACCCAATAATCAAATCAATAATCTAATATAGTGAAGTGGATTTCAAAGCTCAAGGACCATTAGGTCAATTCATTTCTTAATCATCTCAAAATACTCAAAATATGGGTGTTCATAGCACAAGAGTTCATAATTCCACAATTCTCAAATAGGGCTTACTAACCCATTATTCAATCTCAAGTTAAAGCTTATCGAAAGCATAATATATAGCATATAGATTCATAAATCATGTGGAAATCTGGGAATTTCAGCAAGTTACCTCAAAATCTCATTATAGCCATATGTTTCAATATCTCAACAATGCAAATATTAGCTTATCAAGGAGTAAAATCATGGGGTTTATACCCAGCTGTAAATACTCAAGAAAACATGTAGAAATCATGTCATTTGACTCTTAATTCATAAGAAATATCAATATAATTCATTCAATTATAATGGGTGAAAAACCCAATTCAAATTTATGTAAAAACCTTATATATTTCAAGAATTTTATGATGTAAATAGCCTTTTGGGCACAAGGGTGAAAGGGTTACCCTTGTTCAAAAACCCCACATACCTTGAATTAGAAGTTTTGGATGAACTCTCACTTTTGGGACTCTATTCTTTCTCTAGAATGAGGGTTCTTGAGATCTTTGACTTGAGAACCTTGAATCTTGACTCAATTTAGAAAATCCATGATGGATTCTTGAGATTCATGGAAGAGGTTTTGGATAGTTAGGGTTCTTGTTGAGAGAAAACTTGATAAAACCCTTATAGGATGCCTGCAAATGGATTTGATTTAGTGTTTCAATGATTTTATAAGCTTGGAAAAATTCCAAAACACCCTTTTAAACATCTGTGCAAAACCAAAAAAATTGAACTGGAACCCGATTTTGCTGGCCTCCGCGATGCGCCATTGCAATTTCCAACAGGTTGAGAGCTGGGACTCCTTCACGACGCGCCACAATCATGGAATCCCACTGAAAATTGACAATTGCTAAAGTCACCCTCTCCGCGATGCGCTAGGCTCTCAAATGATGCAGTTTTACGATAAAGGCGTAAATTGCCCATAACTTCTTACCCGAGTATCTGATTTGGGTAAATCTTATATCAATGGAAATCTTATTACATTTCCCACGTGATAAAGAGTGGACATTAAGGAAATTCTATTTGGTTAATACGTTACTCACTTAGGAAGCCACTTCTCAATCTTTTAGGGTCAGGATCACGTCTCACTCGATAAACCCTAAGGTTCAGACTACGAGGGAACTTTGCGGGACCTTAAAATATCTCCCCCTTAGGAACATTCATCCTTGAATGTCGGTAGTTAGGCTAGGAATACAAGAGAAATAGAGCACACATATCCAAAACAATTACTAAATGGTTCAAGATCTTCCTAAACTCATGACCACTCCAGATATCGCAAGAACTCATACAAAGATAGATGGATAGCTGAACTTTAGATTAGAAAAGCTGAATCAAGGAAGAATAGTACCTTCGGATTGATCTAAACTTGCGAAAAAGAGGTGCGGGTATTTGGCTCGCATATCTTCTTCTACCTCCCAAGTAGCACCCTCAACAGATTGGTTCAGCCACAAAACTTTGACCAAGGGAACTTCTTTGTTCCTTAGTCTATGGATATGAAAATCTAGGATCTCCATGGGAATCTCATCAAAGAAAAGGCTATCCTGAATATCAACACTCTCTGAAGGATCAACCATAATGGAATCACCAATATGCTTCTTAAGCATGAAGACATGAAAGATAGGATGAATGGCAGACAACTCCGAGGGCAACTCAACCTCATAAGCCACTTTACCAAAATAGCTCAAGACTATATGCGGGCCAACATAACGGGGACTAAGCTTTCATTTCCTACCAAACCTTTTCACCCCTTTCATGGGTGAAATCTTCAAGTACACCCAATCACCCACCTTAAACTCAAGATCTCTCCTCCTCACATCTACGTAAGACTTTTGATGACTCTGAGTGGTCTTCAACCTCTCTCTAATCAACTTAACTTTATCCATAGTCTCAAACGGTGCCATCTCAATGCTAGCATGGAAAATATTGTTATAGCCAAACTCTATCAATGGCAAATGCTCATCCCAACTACCCTTGAAATTAAGAGCATATGCCCTCAACATATCCTTTAGGATCTGAATGGTCTTCTCAGCCTGACCATCTGTTTGTGGGTGAAAAACTAAACTCAAAAGAACTTGGGTGCCAAGACCCTACTGAAATACCCTCAAAAACTGAGAAGTAAATTGAGTACCCCTATTCGAAATGATAGATAAGGGATCTCCATATAGTCTAACCAACTCCTGGACATATAATCTAGCATAATCCTCAGCCGTATAAGATGCATGCACTGGCAAGAAATGTGAGAACTTAGTCAACCTATCCTCAGCAACCCAAATAGAATCATGATGACGATGCGAAAGAGGCAACCCGATCACGAAGTCCATATTCACCATCTCCCACTTCAAAGTAGGTATACTAAACTCTTGTATCATACCACCCAGTCTTTGGTGCTCCACCTTAACCTATTTACATGTCACACAGTTTGCTACAAACTCAATGATGTCCTTCTTCATGCTGTTCCACCAATAGATTTCCCGTAAGTTGCGATACATCTTGGTAGTACCAGGATGAATGAAATAAGATGCGCCATCCGCTTCACCCATAATCCTCCGCCTTAAATCATCAACACACGAAACACACTTCCTACCATGCACCCTCAACACACCATCTCTCTTTTGGGAGAAAACCTCAAACTTTTGGTCCTTAATTGACTCCTTCAGTTTGACCAAACTAGGATCCCTATCATACTTCTCCTTCACTTCTGAAACTAAAGAGGATTGGAAACTACTCTACACCAACTGTAGACACATAATTGTATCCTTTCCCAAAAATATTTTAATGATTTTTTTAATTTTTATATTTATTTTATTCACCTTACCATACTTTTGTTTAATTGATAATTTCTCCAAAAAAAAAAAGAGAATTGAAAATAATTAAATACATAGCATCTTTGCCACCTCACTATGCCACCTCAACACCTCACTTTCCATTTTTCATTGGATACATGCAAAAGGCACACACCCTACTCATTTTTTCACATGCCACCCTCATCTTTCCACATGCCACACTAACTTTTCCACATGCCACATACTTATTCCCACAAGCCACCAATTATATGCTTCCACATAGGATAATAAATAAGAAAAATAAAAACCAAATAAAAAATATTAAAGGAAAATTCTAAAAGGAGAAAAGGGATTTCTCCAATCATCTTCTCCATTCTCATACTCACGACATACACACCTCCACCACCATTTTTATGGCCTGATCTGCACAACCATACCTACACCGCCTAACCACCACCAGCAATACATCAACAACATCAACTACAAACCACCCCTAGAGCTCTTCTACATACACCG
>NC_061113.1:253520563-253537663 GCF_002878395.1 Capsicum annuum
CCTCCATATTGCTCCAAGTCACAGAGAAAGTTATGGCCAACAAGGATTCCGAGTTTGCTATCACTAATCAGAGAGGGAGTTTGGGAAATGAGAATTTAGGAGCTGATGGAGAGATTCGGAAATTAAGGCAGCAAATGATAGAAATGCATCGAGCTTGGGCTAATGGGTTGCCGCCTCCTTCAGTTCCCACTGATAATCTAAAATATCTTTCTAGTTTGCCTCCCGTGGCACATGCACAATTTCTCATTTTTGTTGATATACCACAACATGCATCAAGATTGACTCCGAGGCAACAATATCCAACCACTTCCAATGTTCATTTCCTCACTCCCCAATCCAAGACTACCACATACTCTGCTCCACCTGTTGTTCATGCTTTAACTGTGCCACCCCTACCTGAAGCTCCTACTTTTGATGTTCATCCACAAGTTATGCCTCCCTACTCTATAAGAGAGACTGCATTGAATATAATTGGTGATCAGCGTTACGCTTCCAAGCCTATATTCGAGTTGACTAGTCTTTACGGTGACACTCACTCGGCTGAATTTCCTTCTAACACTGAGAAGCCTATTATGATAGAAGAATAAGAGGAAATGACCAAAAAATTAAGAAGTTTAGAACTGGCTGTGAAGAATTTCCCAGGACTTGGGGATTATAAAAGTGTCTCATATAAGGACTTATGCATGTTTCTAGGTGTCAACCTTCCTCCTGCCTTTAAAATGCCAAAGTTAGAGAAATATGACGGACATGGGGATCTAGTGGCACATCTAAGGCGCTATTGTAACCAATTAAGGGGCGTTGGAGGGAAGGAAGAACTACTCATGGCTTATTTTGGGGAGAGTCTTTCAGGCCTAGCTTTGGAATAGTTTGTTGACCAAGACATTAACAAGTGGATTAGTTGGGATGACCTAGCTAATGAATTTGTGCAACAATTTCAATAAAATATGGAGTTGATCCCTGACGAAAAATCCCTAACTAGTAGAAAAAAAGAATACTGAGAGTTTCAGGGAGTATGCGATCAGATGGCGTGAACAAGCTGCTAGGGTGAAACCGCCAATGAATGAAAGTAAGATAGTGGAGGTATTTATTCAAGCACAAGATGAAACATATTATCAACACTTGTTACCTGTATTAGGCAAGACATTCATTGAAGTCCTTAAAATGGGGGAGATGATAGAAGAGGGAATTAAGACTGGTCACATTGTGAGTTTTACAACATTGAAAGCAACTACTCAAGCAATTCAAAAAGTTCAGGAAGTGTTGGGGAGAAAAAGAATGAGGAAGATGCATCTGATATTGTAGTTGGACAGCAGGATAGGTCAAGAAGACCCCGTCGCCATCACTCTTAGGCTCAAACCCAAGTTCATGCCTAAGCTCCACATAATCACTCCCAAAATTCATTATACTCTGCTCCTCCATCCCCATATCTAGTTTAACGCACAACCATATGTTCAACCCCCATGTTACCTATAGTGGAACACACCAACTCCTTAGAGTCATCCTCCAACTCCACATACATACCGAAGCCTTTCTAGGCCTGGTTTTTAATTTAAGCCAAATAATGAAATGAGACAGAAGTCGAGGGATAGCTTCACACCGATTGGAGAGTTGTATACAAGTTTATTCTAGAGATTGGTACAATAGGGAATGATCACTCCTCTCCTTGAGTATACTCCTGACCCATATTCAAGAAGTTTTGATCCTAATGTACGATGTGCATATGATTCTGATGTTTAGGATTACAGTATTGAAGATTGTCATGCTTTGAAAAGAGAAATTAAAAAGATGATTCAAAATAAATCAATTATGGTACAGAACTTTGATAGTGAGGAAAGCTCTAGTCATGCTAATATGCAAACTAGTGGCTAAGATGTCAGGCTGAGCAATTGAGAAGTCACCCCTCTCCCTACTAGAAAAAGGTTTGGTAGTTTGTTTTGTTTTATTTTCTATTAACCAAATTATTTTAGGGTTGTAGTTCAGGATCTATCTTGTTTTGTCCCTTTGTTTTTATGTTCAAATCCTTCTATCTTTCATTTTTATTAAATGAAGTGTCCCATTTTTATTTGTGTTTTAAATATGTGTTGTTTGTTTTTTTTTTACATAGTACATTTTATGTTGACTCTAGTGACATGACATGCTAGTGAAATTTACAGCCAGATCTTAAAATCTAGTTTAAGCATGAACAATGAATCAGAGGGTTAAAGTTAGAAAAAGAGAGCATCTGAGAAAATAGATAGAGTGCTGGGGCATTTGGTGATCTAGTTGAAGACTTCTTTGAAAATTAAGGCTATTCTTCTGAGAATCGTGAGAATAACTTGGTCATCAATTGAAAGACATATCTCAGTTAGGTCAAGTCGTGAATATGTGGTCCTATGTCAAAAGGAACAGAAAGAAGATCAGCTCTAGGAAGTCATGAGTCCTTCAACGTGAGGAATGTACAACGAAAGTGGAGTTGTATTTTTGACAAGGGTAGAAGAAGAATTGGCACACATGCAAAGTTGAAGTTAGTGTTGTTAAAGTGTCACAAATTATCTTTATCTTTCATTTCATATTGCATGATATGTACTTGCATTTTCAAGGATTGATATGAGGAAGGAATTTCATTCGGCTATCCAAACATTGTGTCATCCCTTGTTTACCCCATTTGACTATTAGTTTTATTTTCTTTCATAACCCTCTTTTGGAAACAAGATAGAGTCAGCAAAGCTTAAAAGAAAGTGTCGAGCAAAACAATAGAGTCAGAAAAAAAAGAAAAAAAAGTCAAAAAGAAGGAAAAGAAAAAGTGTCAAGTAAAATAGAGTCAGAAAAGTACAAAAAAAGAGTCAATAAAAAAAAAAAAGAAAAAAAATCAAAATCAAACAAAACAAGCTGTCATAACTACGCGTGACCTGATTCTCCTCTCTCGAGGGTGAGATACGTAGGCTGCTCTACTCAAGGCTCGGTCCAACCAAATAAAAAGTTTAGAATTGCCCAGTCAAAAGAAACTAGGGCATGAGTTAATCCTCATTGTTTGAGTCGATTCCAAAAGTTGTAAGTCCTACCCCACTTCAGGTGTCGTTTGGGCCTTATGCTATCCTTTCTTTCTAACCCTATCCAAAAGCCAAATTACAACCAAAGAAAGACCTTCAGATCAATCTTTGAGAATGTTAAGGCTAAGTATGCAATAGATGTGATGATGCATTTTGGGAACTACTTGTCTTCCTTAGCATAAGGAATTAGGAGAGAAATGAAAAAGGGAGTCTTATCGATAAAAGCCCTTACAGGCACCATAAGGAGATGGTAAGTTGAGAGATCTAAAAAATTAGAGAGTCTTAGCGGTGCAAACTCTTACAAGCACCGTAAGATGACTGTGAGTTGAGAGAAAATGAAGATGAGAGAGTCTTATTGGTGAAAACCCCTCACGGGCACCATAAGACGATGGTGAACCGAGAGAAAAATGAGAGAGGCTTGTTGGCAAAAATCCTTCAAGGTGTCACTATCCAAATGAGGTCTTGAATGAATTTGACCTAAAGAAGCAACTCATTTTAAAGATGGTTAACTCAACAACAATTGTTAGAAAGTTTTGGACGGAAAGATTAGGCAATTAAATCCGATATGCATGGCATAATCATTTGAGTTGACTGTTATTTTTAGATGAATTTTTTGTTTATTTATTTCAAATGGGGACATTCATTGTCTTTTCTTTCTTCTCTTTATTTTTATTTTATTTTCTTAAGTCAGTTATCCAAATGAAAAATCATTTTCATTTTTTTTCTCTTGTCTTTGAGTCAAGTCCATGTCAAAATAAGTGAGAAAAATTTCAAAACTGGCTACCAGCTTCTTCAATTTCAAAAATTAAGACAAAAAACAACATATAAAAGAGACATGATTATAAGCCGAAATGAGGCATGCAGAAAGTTTTGTCAACAAACACATCTGGAACTCATGAAATACCAAGATTGAAAGGGGTTTGTCTGAGAAACATGGCAAAGAATAGATATTGTATTTGTTGAAGAGTCACCCTTAATAATCTGAGTTTGAGTCAATGAAGCAAAAAGTCAATGGCATATGCTAAGGGTTGGAGTCAAGATCAAATATGACCAGCGCAAGAGCGATCATCATGAAAGATAAAGCCGCAAACCAGCTACCACATTTTATACTCACAAGATTTCTTTGATGAAACAGGACATATATTACCTTCCAAGCAGGGACATCAGAGCATAAATATCAAGGGCTGCAATGCCTCACTTTTACAAATGTAGGAAACAATGTTGCTGTACAGATTTGATAATCAAATCATGGTAAAAAATCATCATCTTATATCCCTCAGAGACACTTTCTTGTCTAGGGATTTTAGTTTTTATTTGCTAGGTGATACACTTCTTAAATTTAACCTTCACTCCTAGGAGACGTATCTTTTAGTCGAGCCATTTCTCTTGACTCTTAGAAGACATACCTTTTAGTTGAGTCATTTATCTGGATTCCTATAAGACGTACCTTCTAGTCGAGTCATCTCCTTTGATTCCTACACGACGTACATTTTAGTCGAGTCAATCCCTTTGATTCCTATAAGACATACCTTTTAGTTGATTCATTCCCTTTGACCCCTAGAAGACGTAGCTTTTAGTCGATTCATTCCCTTTGATTCCTACAAGATGTACCTTTTAGTCGAGTCATCTCCTTTGATTCCTATAAGACATACCTTTTAGTTGAGTCATTCACTTTGATTCCTATAAGACGTACCTTTTAGTCAAGTCATTTCCTTTTATTCCTATAGGACGTACCTTTTAGTCGAGCCATCTCCTTTGATTCCTATAAGACGTACCTTTTAGCTAAGTCATCCCCTTTGATTCTTATAAGGCATACCTTTTAGTCAAGTCATACCCTTTGACCCCTAGAAGACATACCTTTTAGTCAAGTCATTCCCTTTGATTCCTATAAGACGTACCTTTTAGTCGAGTCATCTCCTTTGATTCCTATAAGACGTACCTTTTAGTCGAGTCATCCCCCTTGACCCCTAGAAGACGTACCTTTTAGTCGAGTCATTTCCCTTTATACCCCTAGAAGACATATCTTTTAGTTGATTCATCCCTTTTCATTCCTCTAAGATGTACCTTTTAGTTGAGTCATTCCCCTTGACTCCTAGAAGACGTACCTTTTTGTCGAGTCATCCCTTTTGATTCCTATAAGATGTACCATTTAGTTGAGTCATTCCCCTTGACCCCTATAAGACGTACCTTTTAGTCGAGTCATTCCCCTTGACCCCTAGAAGACGTACCTTTTAGCTGAGTCATTTCCCTTGATTACTATAATATGTACCTTTTAGTAGAGTCATTCCCTTTGACCCCTAGAAGACGTACCTTTTAGTCGAATCATTCCCCTTGATTCCTATAAGACGTACCTTTTAGTCGAGTTATTCCCCTTGACCCCTAGAAGACGTACCTTTTAGTCGAGTCATTCCTTTGATTCCTATAAGACATACCTTTTAGTCGAGTCATCTCCTTTGATTCCTATAAGATGTACCTTTTAGTCGAGTCATTTCCTTTGATTCCTATATGACGTACCTTTTAGTCGCGTCATTCCCTTTGGCCCCTAGAAGACGTACCTTTTAGTCGAGTCATTCTCCTTGACCCATAGAAGACGTACCTTTTAGTCGAGTCAATTCTTTTAATTCCTATCAGACGCACCTTATAGTCGAGTCATTCTGCTTGGTTCCTATAATGATGTGACATTCACAAAAGTCCTTTGATGATAAACTGGGGCAAAATTTAATTTTTGTTTTGGAACTTCACTTTACTGGCATATGAAATCTCTTTATAATAATCTTTGTTTGGGATAATTTTCATAGTTTTGATGTTATTTCAGGAGCCCGCCCGAAGCACAGGGTGAATAAATGAAAAGTCAAGAAGCAAGGTGAAGAAATTGAAAGTCAAGCAGCTAGGTGAAGAAGTTGAAAGCCAATTAATAAAGTGAAGAAAATGAAAGTCAACAAATCAAAAATAGCAAATCAGGAGCCTGCCTAGAGAAGAGGGTGATGAAATTGAAAACAAAGCAACAAGTTGAAGAAATTTCAAATCAGGAGCCCGCCTGAAGGATAGGGTGATGAAACTCAAGTCAAGAGTCCAACAGAAGTTGCGTAGATAGGATTTTGTAATTTCATTTATGTTTTTAACTTGTAATTTTCATTTTTGATGTAATAACAGAGCCGCGGACCGGAACTTCAATGGGACCTCACTCGACTCTCCAACTCGGCATAGTCTATCTCCTTCCAATCCTTTGAGCTAACTGTCACTCGATTCCCTCATAACTTGGGTAGGTAGGATGTCCTAAGTCAAGGCCTTGTTTTCCTCCTTCCTCGTGCTCTGTGCTTTTGAATAAAGGTCAGGACAAAATTCTGTCTCGTTGTCTTCTGCTTTGTATGAAAACACCATATGTTTACATCCAAAGGGGGCATGATGTAGACACGTAATTGTGTCCTTTCCCAAAAATATTTTAATGATTTTTTTAATTTTTATATTTATTTTATTCACCTTACCATACTTTTGTTTAATTGATAATTTCTCCAAAAAAAAAAGAGAATTGAAAATAATTAAATACATAGCATCTTTGCCACCTCACTATGCCACCTCAACACCTCACTTTCCATTTTTCATTGGATACATGCAAAAGGCACACGCCCTACTCATTTTTTCACACGCCACCCTCATCTTTCCACATGCCACACTAACTTTTCCACATGCCACATACTTATTCCCACAAGCCACCAATTATATGCTTCCACATAGGATAATAAATAAGAAAAATAAAAACCAAATAAAAAATATTAAAGGAAAATTCTAAAAGGAGAAAAGGGATTTCTCCAATCATCTTCTCCATTCTCATACTCACGACATACACACCTCCACCACCATTTTTATGGCCTGATCTGCACAACCATACCTACACCGCCTAACCACCACCAGCAATACATCAACAACATCAACTACAAACCACCCCTAGAGCTCTTCTACATACACCGGACACATGAGATCGGAGAGAGATGGAGAAAGGTGATGGTGACCTGAAACTGACCGAAGAGCGGAGGAAAATGAAGGAAGATCAAGAAAGAGTGAAGGGAGATCGAAAATTAAGGGAGATTGGAGAAAACAGAGAGGCGAGATAGAGATTGAGTGAAAATCTGACCGGCGCTGAATTTTCTGTCATTTTTTACTGTTGTTCGGTGAACTTTTTTGTCGGAACTTATTTGTTTCAGTTCGTGTTCGATCGAACTAGTCTCCAAATTCTGAAATAAAAAAATTTAGCAACCACTTCCTCGTCGAATCGAACCGTTGGAATCGTTTCTTATGAAATTTGGTTAGAGTTTGGATTTTATTACATTTTCTATTTTGGACTCTCCAGGTGCTTGTATTGATTTGGAAGTTGATGTCTGTTCGTCCCAATTGGGTTATTGTGAGTAGTTCGGGTTTCAATTTCTCAAATACCCAGTCTGGGATTCGTCGCGACTGAGGTTATCCTATTCGGGGTTCCAAATCCAGGTTTTCTTAAATATTACTATCAATGAAAGTTCGTCATCAAAAGGTCCAATTCTATCTTCGTCATCAAAAGGTCCAATTCTATCTCTTCTTCATCTTGTCATATATTTTGATTGGTGTGAGATACGATCGAATATTGAGTGATATTGATTTTTTCTGCTTCATTGCGTTGAAGAAATGGTTATGGATTGTTGAAATAGTGATTTTGGATTGTTGAAATTTTGTGTTAAAAAGGGATTTGGGGGGTGAGAATTAAAAATTGACAAAAAGGATAGATTCGGTTTAATTTTTATTTACTGTTGATACGAAACTCGATATTATCATGCTATGTTGAAACGAATAGGCGAATATAAGTTCGGGTAGGCAAAATTCTTATGAATAATTGTTTTCGTTGAATGTTTGAAAATGGAATATTGGTTGAATGTTTGCAAATTTATCTCATTTGGATTAGAATGTTCTATTTGGTCGGGGAATGCCCCGAGGTACTTGTGTTTATTGGCCGGGGAATGCCCTGTGTATTTTGTACTTGGAGGATATTTTTGATGAAGGCTTGGGACAGTGGATCAAGCATTGGAGTGTAGTTTAGGATTAGTGTAGGTTAGCGTAGGTTTACTTTTAAAGTACCCTTTTTTTTCATTTTGGATTGTAATAATTGGACTGGACATTGTTTTGGATTTTTTTGTTTGATTGATCGTTTTATTTGTGTTTGATGTGGTTTATACATTCATAGTGTTCAAATTAGCCGATATACTCCACCAAGCGACCGTGGTCGAACCACGGGATCGAGGGGTTCCTAACACCTTCCCCTCGGTCAATAGAATTCCTTAGCCGGAATCTCTGTTCGCGGATCAGTTTATAGAGTCAAACTGTTTTGAAAAGGATTTTCAAAGGTGACTTGACACGCCCGATTTATGTCAAGTGGCGACTCTGAGTTTAAATGTAAAAAGTCCTTTTCGAAATAAATTTTCATCTTTTTGTCACTTAATAATAAAACCCTTTCGAACCTTAAACCATGTCTTGTTTTCATTAAAAAAGGGGTGTGACACCAACATACTCCCCTCTACTAAATCAAGCAATCTAAAATCCAACCTTGCCAGACAATGAGCATCACGAGCTAACTCTCTCTTACCTTCCTCAATATGTGCAACACTACCCTTGGACAATCTGCTAAGGGCATCCACCACCACATTGGCCTTGCTCGGGTGATACAACACACTCATATCATAATATTTCAACAACTCTAACCACCTCCTCTGCCTAAGATTCAACTCCTTCTGGGTAAACACAGTAAACACATACTACAGGCTTTTATGATCAGTAAACACATCAAAATGGACACCATAAAGATAGTGTCTCTAAATTATCAAAGCAAAAACCACAGCAGCTAGCTCAAGATCATGGGTCGAGTAGTTCTTTTCATGCGGCTTCAACTGTCTAGAGGCATAGACTATAACCTTACCCCTTTGCATCAGCACATAACCCAAACCAACTCTAGAGGCATCATAATACACCACAAAACCATCAGTTCCATCAGGCAAAGTCAACACAGGGGCTGAAGTGAGTCGAGTCTTCAACTCTTGAAAACTCTTCTCACAGGAATCGGACCACTGGAATTTAACCTTCTTTTGGGTCAACCGGGTCATAGGAGATGCAATGGAAGATAAACCCTCAACAAAACAATGGTAATAACCCTCTATACCCAAGAAACTCTTAATGTCATATGGAGAGATAGGTTTAGGCCAGTTTCTCACAGCTTCTGTCTTTTGGGGATCAACTCTAATACCCTCAGCTGAAACAACATGACCTAGAAAGGCTACAGAAGTTAGCTAAAATTCACACTTACTGAATTTAGCAAACAACCGGTGATCTCTAAGAGTTTGCAAGATAATTCTAAGATGAGCTGCATGGTCATTCTCATCATGGGACAAGGATGTCATCTATGAACACAATGACGAACGTATCAAGGTGTTTCTTGAACACTCGATACATGAGGTCCATGAAGGCTGCTGGGGCATTGGTTAACCCGAAAGACATGACTAGAAACTCAAAGTGACCATAACAGGTTTGGAAGGCTGTCTTTTGAATATCACATTCCCTCACATTAAGTTGATGATAGCTGGATCTAAGGTCTATCTTGGAAAAATAACTTGCACCTTGCAACTAATCAAATAAGTCATCAATTCTCGGAATAGGATACTTATTTTTTACTGTGACCTTGTTCCGTTGATGGTAATCAATGCACATACGCAAAATTCCGTCTTTCTTCCGCACAAACAAAATAGGTGCACCCCAAGGAGAAATACTGGGTCTAATGAAACCTTTGTCAGACATATTTGAGTTGCTCCTTCAACTCCTTAAGCTCGGCAGGTGCCATATGATATGGCGGAATAGAAATAAGCCGAGTGTCGGGAAGAAGGTCAATTCCGAACTATATCTCTCTATTGGGAGGTACCCCTAGGAGATCTTCTGGAAAGACATCGGGGAAATCATTAACAACATCAACCGACTGGATGGTTGGAGTCTTAGACTTAGTGTCCTTAACCCTAACTAGGTGGTAGATGCAACTTTTGGATATAAGCTTTCTGGCTTTAATATAGGAGATAAAATGACTCTTCGAAGATACCAAACTCCCGGACCACTCAAACACTGGTTAATCAGGAAACTAAAACTTGACCATACGGTTACGACAATCTATAGATGCATAGCAAGAATGAAGCCAATCTATACCCAGAATAAGGTCAAAATCTATCATGTCTGACTCTATCAAATCCGCAAGTATGACTCTATGAAGCACAGTAACAGGGCAATTCCTATACACTTGTTTAACAACAACAGACTCTCCGACTGATGTAGAAACTAGGAGAGGCTCAAAAATTTTTTTGGGACTAATTTTGAAATTCACAGCTACAAGTGGGGTCAAATAAGAGAGACTTGATCCGGGGTCCAACAACATATACACATCAAGACAAAAGACACAGAGCATCCCAGTAACAACATCAGGAGAGTCCTACTGCTCCCGATGAGGTGGCAAAGCATAGAACCTATTATGCCGCTGACCGCCAGCGGTGCTAGAAGAAGCACCCTGAGCAGGGGAGGGATGAGGTACCAGAGCTGGTGCACTAGCAGCCTGTGCCTGAGGTTGGGCATCTCTATTCCCCTGTCTAGCATGGGGATAATCTCTAAGACTGTGGCCCTGCTTTCCATAACCAAAACAACCCCTTACATCTCCAAAACAATCCCCAAGGTGATTCCTACCACATTTATCATAAGAACGATAACGGGGCCTGTTACCAACACTGTTCTGTGGCCCAGACATGAAAGAACTGCTCCCTTGCTCTGGCCTACCTCCAGTCGTGGGAGCACAAGCTAAAGAAGGAATTGGAATAGAGGGACGTCTCTGAAACTAGGGGCGGTTCCCTCCATGGAACCTAGGCCGACTAAACTCATGCTGATCAGATCTCGCCCTCTTGCTACCCCTCATTCTATCTTTTTCTCTAAGCTTATCCACCTCTATTTATTGGGCATGCATCATCAACCTAGCTAGATCCATATCCTTATGCAACATCGCGGCCCTACACTCCTTCAGTACCATCCCAGAAACACCAGTCACAAACTTACTCATAATAGCTCGGGTGTCAGAAATCAAATCAGGAGCGTACTTGGCCAACTGATTGAAATTTAAACAGTACTCCATAACAGTCATGGAGCCCTATTTCAAGTTCATAAACTCCTTAATCTTTGCCTCCCTCATCTCAAGTAGAAAGAACTGATCCAAGAAGGCATCTTGGAAAACTTTCCAAGTCATAGGGGGCATTCTCACCTTTACCCTTCCTCCATGATAAAACCCAATCATAAGAAATATCCTTCAGTCTGTAGGACGCCAACTCAACACTTTCTTCTTTTGAAACATGTATCACATCTGTGATCTTCCTCACCTCCTCCAAGTACAACTGTGGGTCCTCATCTATCTTTGACCCATAGAACTCAGGCAGGTTCATCCGCATAAAGTCACGAATCCTAGCCGCGGCTACATCACCACCTTGCTGATTAGCAACTGGGGCCTGGTTATTGGCCTAAACATTTGTGGTGACCGCTTGGGCTAACGCCTGAAAGGCCGCCTTAAACTCAGCATGGGACACTATCTCATTCAAAGGATCAATAGGTGGGGGTTGCTCATCATTGTTTCCATGGACATTCTCTCTTCGAGGAGGCATTTTCTAAAAATGGAAGAGCACGGATCCTTAGATAAGAGGGACAACCGTAGGCACAATAGAATCTGAAAGAAGAAACAACTTTTTTTTCTTAAAACGTCTCATAGCCTCTTGCTTATAGGTATGGCGCGCTACACATCGATGATCAAGATTCTACTCAACACGGCTTGTCAGACTCCCTAGGACTTCTTAGAAACCTTAGGCTCTGATACCAAGTTTGTAACAACCCAAAATCGTCTCTTAGGATGTCACACTATGCCTAAGGCTACGAGTAGCCCCAAGCTAACCCTTAGAGATGGTTTCTACCAATGACACTCAATTCAAGATAAGAATGGACTCAACACTAGCATAGTCATATCACATGAAAGGAAATATGGAAAATATACTCGATCCATAAGACCACAATATAGAGAAATCTCAACAAAACCACAATATCAAACCCTCGACACATCACAAGTCTGACACTAGTCTGACAGGCCTCTACAAATCAAAATCTAGAGAGCCGTTGGGATAGGTCCCCAACTGACTCGAAATGAACTGAAGATAAAATGTAGTCTCTCAAGTACGGTAAACATCTGAAGATCGGTTCTCGAATCATGAGGACTCACCACTATAGAAAACATTGGCAAGGTACTTGAAGAATCAAGGGCGAGGCTAGGACTGAGCACCTGAACCTACATTATGACACAATGTAGCACATAGACATCTATGTGAATCAGTACTTAGAATGTACTAAGTATGTGGGGGTGAATGCATATGAATAAAATAGTACAATCTTCTTTAATCAAATCATGTATGCATTATGAGATGACTCACATGGCTTGAATAAGTATAAATATAAAGCTCATAAGTCATGTACAATGGAGCATATAATACAAATCTCATGAGTCATCATTGTTTAATCTCAAAATTTGAAATCTTCTCTTGTTCTCAATACCCAAAGGCTAAGGGACTTTAAACAATACTTTCAACTCATGCATAAGTCTCATGGAGGGTAAAACTTCTTCAATGCTCAACATTTCATAACTATTTAGAACTCATATACTTGGAATTCGAAATCATATAATTTGAAAATATACTAGAAGGAATTTCATTCACTTTAGGAAAATATGTCATCTCAAGTTTTAGGGAAATCACTCCATCTCAAATGTAAAGGCATTCTAGTTTATGGAAACAATTTATCTCAAGGCTTTACAAAAAGTACTATAACAAGGGAAGATGCTTTCATTTAGGAAATAACTCACATCAAGAAAATACTTTAGTTGGGGAAATATCTTTGCAATTCAACCATTTAGGAAAATAGCTTATAGGGAAGGAAAATAAGTATTTGATCTAAAAGTCTAAATGTCAAGGGAGGTTCTCGTAACCGACATAAACCATGCGAGCTACATGGAGTCAAACGTTTTGTCCTCCTAAGGAAGAGACCCCATGTTGGGGAGGAGCGTCATACTTTTGCTAGGGAGTATAACCTAGGTCTAGTGATCACTAAATAAAACTCAGCCTCGGGCCCAATCATAATCATCATAAACTCGGCCTCAGGCCCAACCTACGGTGGCACATAGTTTTGGGGTAAGAAACCGTAGTAACTTACCCACTCGGTGCTAAATACTACTCCCTTTAGATTATCTGCACTCATCTCATAAAAATCCACTTTTAGAACAATCACATGGTTCACCACGAACTCAATAATCAAATCAATAATCTCATATAGTGAAGTGGATTTCAAAGCTCAAGGACCATTAGGTCAATTCATTTCTTAATCATCTCAAAATACTCAAAACATAGGTGCTCATAGCACAAGAGTTCACAATTCCACAAGTCTCAAATAGGGCTTACTAACCCATTATTCAATCTCAAGTTAAAGCTTATCAAAAGCATACTATATAGCATATAGATTCATAAATCATGTGGAAATTTTGGAATTTTTGTAAGTTACGTCAAAATCTCAATATAACCATATGATTTAATATCTCAACAATGCAAATATTAGCTTATCAAGAAGTCAAATTATGGGGTTTATACCCAGCTGTAAATACTCAAGAAAACATGTAGAAATCATGCCATTTGACTCTTAATTCATGGAAAATGTCAATATAATGCATTCAATAATAATGGGTGAAAAATCCAATTTAAATTCATGTATAAACCTTATATATTTCAAGAATTTCATGATGTAAATAGCCTTTTGGGCACAAGGTTGAAAGGGTTACCCTTGTTCAATGAGGGTTCTTGAGGTCCTTGACTTGAGAACCTTGAATCTTGACTCAATTTAGAAAATCTATGGTGGATTCTTCATATTCATGGAATAGGTTTTGGATATTTAGGGTTCTTGTTGAGAGAAAACTTGATAAAACCCTTATAGAATACCTGTAAATGACGTTGATTTAGTGTTTCCACGAATTTATAGGCTTGGAAAAAAGTCCAAAATGCCATTTTAAACATCTGTGCGAAACTAGAAAAATTGAACTGGAACTAGATTTTGCTGACCTCCGCGACGCACCACTAATCGCGCTGGCTCACTTGAATTTGACAATTGGGAAAATGGAATCCTCCGAGACTTGGAGCCATTGTAATTTCCAATTGGTTGGGACCTGGGATTCCTTCGCGATGTGCCACAATCGTGGAGTCCCACTGGAAATTGACAATTGCTAAATGCACCCTCTCCGCGATGCGCTAGGCTCTCAAACGATGCAGTTTTACGACAAAGGCTTAAATTGGCCATAACTTCTTACCTAAGAGTCCTATTTGGGAAAATCTTATATCAACGGAAATCTTATCAGATTTCCCACATGATAAAAAGTGGAAATTAAGGAAATTCTATATGGTTAACACGTTACTCACTTAGTAAGCCACTTCTCAATATTTTAGGGTCGGGATCACATCTCACTCGATACGCCCTAAGGTTCAGACTACGAGGGAACTTTGCAAGACCTTACAAACCTAATATCCAATATCATTTAGGATCCACTTTGAAGAATGCCAGAAAGATTAGACAGCTCGAAGAGGTCCTAATTCTCCCCTAAGAGGTCATATTACTTCCATTTAGGCTTCTAGTTTTGTTCCATTTTTAATCTCTATTTAGGATTCCAAAATAAGGGTGTCGAATGAGTTCATAGATTTAGTCATAATTTGCTCCATGGATGAGTAGACAGATTTAATTCTAATTTGCTCCACAATTGAGTAGGAAGATATATATGATTGCAATCTGCTGTAAATATGTGATATCATATATTGTTACTCTAGGAGAATAGATAAGAGGAAATCCCTTAATTCATTTATCTCCTAGGTTAAGTTGCATGAACTCGGGTATGGGTATCTGAGAACAGTGCAAATCCGATAGTCAGATTCGTCAAAATTTAAATTTTAAAACTCTAAGGTGCGAATCCGAGTATGGATATGGATGTAGGAATTTGGCTAAAAAATTAAATATTATAAATATAAAGTTACAAAGATATTCTAAAAATCTACTTTTAACTTTTAAGATAACTTTTAGTTACTTTTTTTAATTAGGATTGGTATATACTTGTATTTTTGGGAAATCAACAAACACATATATATTAATATAGAAATTCTTGGATGAGAAACCACACACACATATCTTCTGACTATATTAATATAATTTTTTTTTATATTTTAAAAAATATTATTAAAAACTAGATCTGACGAGTCATCGGCCCAATCCTCAACCGCTTTTTGTTTCTTCCCAACAATTCAAATTCCTTCGACAAAAATTACAGTCGCCAAATTCCAACGATGACAGTAGTCGCTGATTCTGATGATGATTGTCGCCGGATTTCTTGCTGGATTCCGACGGTGACCACCTATTTTCACCCTTCCGGCGACGACAATAATTACAGTCGCCGGTATTTCTTATGACAACGACGAAAACCAACTTTGTTCTTGATGTTGGATCAACGTCTTCGGATTTCTTTTACCAAATTAGAGATGTACCCTGCGCCCGCACCAGCGCCGCGTTGGGATGGGTTCATCAGCGAAATCAATGAGTCCGCACAACATAACTCCTAGGAATTAGGGATTCATTAGATTCTTTTGATCTTCTTGTTCACCTATAAACATTGTGCTACTCTATAAATAAAAACATATTTTTGCAGTATCTAAACATTCATGGTATCAGACTTAGAATTTTTGCCCTAATACCATAAGGCCAAAATAGTTTCTCAGGGAGAATATGGAATATCTAAAAAGGACAAAATGTCTTCTTTGGAAGCTCCAAATCTGATGACTCAAGGAGGCAATGTTTCAAACATGCCCTTCCAGTTAAGTTCTCATCGATTAAATAGGAAGAACTGTCTGAAATGGGCACAATTCGAAGAGTTTGCAATCGATGATCGTAAAAAGTTGGGACATCTAACTGGAAAGACAAAAAAGTCAAAAATCGGAGTCCCAAAGATGAACACATGGAGATTAGCATGTTGTTTTGATATTTGAAAATGGAATTACCTCCGAGGATACATTGCATTAGCATGTTGTTTCATTCAGCGCTCTTATGTACTTTCTATTATAAAAAAAATCTGCTTTTTCTATTCCTTTCATATATTGCGTGTTGAATTGTTGTGTAGAAGCACCAAAGGATTGGTGCTATGTAGTATGAGACAAGGGCAAAGGATCCATGTTTCATGCTTCTGAAAAGATTTGTCAAAGCATTGCTCCACCAAGGAAACACAATAAGTTTCCTGGTTCTCATGGTATTAACTGGGAAAAGGAGGTACGGACTGGGAAAACGAAGTATCTCCCTGTTGAAGAAGCACTCAGTCTACTATCGCGCCTCAATAAAAAGGGAAATCCACAGAACATCATTGACTCCTCAAGAATTGTGACAACAAAATCTATGGCAACCGGGACTCGAGGGAGTTTTAGCATGTCTGGAGCTCAACCTTCAAATTCTTTTCCTGCGAAGAGCCCACTACAACGGCTTTTAGGATCGGCAACATATACAAATCCTCAGAATGTCAAAAACACTAAAATCCCAGAACAGATAAAAAACACAATACAAGCTTCAAAAGTTTAGTATTCACCAACATCTATTGTATTTGTTATTTGTTTTGATTTGTCATCTTCTTATATCTTTATTCATCAGAAATTTCATTTCCTATCACATACTCTAATTGATATAGCATACATTTTAGGTTTTGGTGAGCTTAAGAGTCCCGGTGCTACCAATGAGAGTCCATTGATGAATCCAACTATGACACACCCTTGTGATCCTACGTTAGCTCATTCCTGGAAGTAATTACCCTTTGTCACGTACTTTAATTAGTAACATAAGTTGACACAGGTAAAATTGAGCATCAAAAAGCAGAAAAGTTTCCTTTTGATTATTCTGCAGACTACATATATATATATATATATATATATAT
>NC_061113.1:253537763-253550443 GCF_002878395.1 Capsicum annuum
AGGGGAAGTTTTGACATCAAAGGTGCTCCTGAATTCGCTCCTGGGATGTTCAATAATTGTATCCAGGCTTATCCTCCTTCCAAAGTCAGGTGTAAGGTGTATGAGTTCTCAAGGATATTGTATGGTATTCTTAAATTTGAACTAGTATCGCGTGAGGCTATCAGGACAAGTCTATTCAACAATCATTTTCTGGGTAAAGAAGATACATGACTGTATTTCCTTGCAAGTGAGAGAGAAAGATCAGCTTCTGCCTTATATATGTCTATCTGAAAAGGGATAAGGGTCGTGAAGTAGAAGAGGCGTCCTTATCCAGGAAGATTTTTACTAGAAATTAATTTGCATTTCTCATTTTATGCAGGTCTGAAATATATACTGCTCTGGTGGAGTTCTTGCGTAACAAAGATTTGGTGATGAGAATGCTTATAAATAATGTTGAGCTTCTTCTCATCAACATATCTTTGATACGCATGAACACTACCAGAGCAATATAGATCCTCGGACCTGCATATAATGGGAAATGCAAATCAATTTCTAGTAAAAACCTTCCTGGGCAAAGGTGCCCTTCTACTTTACAACCCTTTCCCTTTTTCGAAAGATATATAAAGCAAAAGCTGAACTTGCTCTCTCACTTGAAAGGATTTACAGTCTCATATCTTCTTTGTCCGGACAATATCGTTGAATTGACTTGCCCAGTTATCCCCACATGGAACGAGTCCAAATTTAAGAGTATCAGGCAATAGCCTTGAAAAATCATATACGTTACGTCTAACTTTAGAAGGAGGATGAGCATGGATAAAGTTATTAAACATCCCAGGTGAAATATCCAGATCACCTAAGATGTCAAAACTTCCCCTATAATGCAAAGAACAAGAGAAAGATTAATAATTATAGGGAAGAGAACCTGTATTCCTGTTGAATGGTGCAAATTCCTCGAGTAAAAAAAGATCTTCAAAAAATATATATGGTCTGCAGAATAATCAAATGGAAAGTTTTCTGCTTACTGACACATAATGAAAGGCTTATTCAAGTTTCAAGGCCAAAAAAAAACAAACAGAGAAAGTTCCACATGGAGTTGAAAGACGTTTTGCACTCTACCTCTCATTAAGTTGTAGAACCCAAAAAAAATTAGAAAACAAACAATGTATGGCTTCCATATAACCTACTTACCAACAATTTCTTGTTTTCTATACTTGCAAACATAAGATGGCCCATAATGCAATAACATAGAGAGGCAGTAACCTAAAGTCTTCATGAAGTTTCTCCATAATGGGAATCAATTTTGATTCAGATTATCAGTATATATCAGATTATCATTATGTCATAACTTGTAACTATGTATGAGCAGAACTCTTTCCCATAGTTGGGAATATACTCTATATTAGGGGAGGGCATGGTACGGTACGATACGGTATTTTAAACTTCGGTACGGTAACTTCGATTTTCAGTATCTAAAAGAACAATACCATTACCATACCAAATTAGTTTGGTATGGTTCGGTATTTTACGTTATGGTAATTCGGTGACCATACTTTATTTGATTTCTAATTATATATATTCATATAAAAAAAATATAACTTTAAATTTTAAATACGTCTCAATCATGTTAGGCTAACAACTATTTTTGTTAATCAATTACACAAAAATAATATTTCAATCATGATTGAATAGTCCGAGATGCAAACTTTGAACAACAGTACTTAAACTTAAGCATAGTACTCCTAAATAATAAGCATCCAAAAAAATTTATTTCTTAATAAAAGCTACTTTTGTGTTCAATTGGCTAATGGATGATATATAAATATATTTAATAATCTTAAATATAATATATATATATATATATATGGGTTTTATATGTTATTAAAAAACTTTGGTGCGGTATACGGTATTTCGGTATTTATTGTATAAATACCAAATACCGTACCAAATATTAAAATAATTTAAAATTCCTACCAAATATCATAACATCCACACCATGGTATAGAAAATTTCGATTTCGGTCTAGTATTCGGTATATACCATACCATGCCCACCCCTACTCTACATTGCCCTATTCATTTTTTAATTGATACTAATGGAGCTCTTGCCAGCTTGCATGCACCCCAACTAATTCACTGGGCAACCTGTCCACCCCACAAAGGGAATTTCTTAAGCTCATATGCAAAAGTCTAACTTGGCCATACCATATATTGTCAAGTAGGGGGTGGGCGTTCAGTGTTCGGTTCGGTATTTTTGAAGTTTGGGTTCGATAATTCTGTAATCGATATTTGCGAGTAGATACCACATACCATACTTATAAACATCAATTCGATAATTCAGTAATCGGTAAATTAAATTTTGGTTTAGTACGGCATTTGGTTAGACGTATCGTATAATATATATATATATATATATATATATATATATATATATATATATATATATATAAAATTTGGTATTCGATAAATATTGAATACCAAATGGTATTTAATATTTTGTACCGAACCCAATCCTGAATACCGAAATGTTGAAATTTTACTCCTAAATACCAACTGAATTACCGAATATCAATTACCAAATTTATTGATTCAGTTCTTGGTGTTTTACACCAAACCCTATTGACAAGGTATGCTGCCTATCAAGGCTAGCCAGATGGGTGTACCTGGTTTTGCAGCTTGGATTCAAACCTAGAATCTCCAAGTTGTTACTACTATGTCTTAACCACTACGCCATCCCCTTGGGGAACCAACATTATGTTATTAACTAAAAAGTATCGTATATGTTTCCTTACTAATCAATAGGGAAAAGACCAGTGGAGTTCATAAAAGAAAGGTCCTCCATAAAAGAAAAGATTAATCAGTCAGCTGACGACAAGAAAAGATGAGCCATCCAAAAAGCTACCATGCAAGGACAGATATGAGCTGAAATTTGAACTCTTTTGGAGTTTAATTTACCTAGGGTTAACTTATGTTAGTAATTGAGGTGCATGATGAAGGCTACTTACTTCCAGGAAGGATCTAGAGTAGGATCACAAGGGTGTGTCATGGGTATCATTCGACTCTCATTCACAGCATTGGGACTCCTACGCTCCAGAATGATAGAACCATCAGGACCTAAGAAGAAGGCTACATCAATTGGATTGAAGTACAGTAAGTAAATAAATTGTTCTATGAAAGATTTTCAGATATTGATGGTGTAACGGAAAACATTTTGAAAGATAATACCAACTCTAGACATATCATTGTTATTTTTCTTAAAGAAAAAAATTAATTAGAGCATGATACAAAATGAAATTTCAGATGAAAAAAGATATAAGAAGAGGGCAGATCAAAGCAAGTAATGAATCTTAGGAAATGTTGGCGAACACTTACATTTAGATGATTGGTGGACACAACTCTTGAGGAGCTAGTTTTTTTCACCCACTTGGTGCCTGATGATAGACCAAGAGCTTCTTCAATAGGTCGGTATCTTGTTTACCCGGTTTGTACCTCCTTTTACCAGCTAATAGAATGGCCACCAAGAAACTTACCACATTACTTTGGCGGCACAAAACTCTGAAAAACCTTTGCAGGAGCATGTAACTTGGATCCAGAACACTCATTTTCTTGTCCACTTAATGAAGACATTACTTGCTTGCCCTTATCACATTCTTCACAGCAACAATCCTCTTGAGCATCTTCGCAATAACCCTGTATGCGATATCTAAAAGGAAGAGAAAAGACAAAATTTTTAAAAATAGGAAGAGGACTACATATGCATAAAAGATACAGTATATAAAAGAATTAAATTCTACAACATGCTAATGAAAGAATCAATGTATCCTTTAGGTGGAACCCAATATCCAATACCATTTAGGATCCGCTTTGAAGAATGCCAGAAAAATTAGACAGCTCGAAGAGGTCCTAATTCTCCCCTAAGTGGTCTATATCACTTCCATTTAGGCTTCTAGTTTTGTTCCATTTTTCATCTCTATTTAAGATTTCAAAATAAGGGTGTCGATTAAGTTGACAGATTTTGTCATAATTTGCTCCATGGATGAGCAGGCAGATTTGATTCTAATTTGCTCGACAATTGAGTAGGCAGATTTGATTTTAATCTGCTCCACAATTAGGTAGGCAGATATGATTGCAATCTGTTGCTGTAAATATGTGATATCATATTTTGTTATTCTAGGAAAATAGATTAGAGGAAATCCTTAATTCATGTATCTCCTAGGCTAAGTTGCATAGACTCAGGTATGGATATCCGAGACGGGTGAAGATCCAAGAGTCGACTTCGTTAAAATATAAATTTTAACATTCAGAAGTGCTAATCCGAGCAGGGGTATGGATGCAAGAATTTGGCTAAAATACTAAATATTATAAATATAAAGTTATAAAAATATTCTAAAAATCTACTTTTATTTTTTAAGATAACTTTCAGTTACTTTTTCAATTAGATTTGGTATATACTTGTATTTTTGGGAAACCAATAGGCACATATACATTTTTTATTATATTAAAATAAAAATTCTTTTTATGAGAAACCAACAGACACACATATCTTTTGACTATATTAATATATGTATCCCATTTTTATATTTTAAAAAATATAATTATTAAAAACTAGATCTAACGAATCATCTTTCCTGTCCCAAACCACTTTTTGTTTCTTTCCAACGATTCAAATTTCGATGACAAAAATTACAGTCGTTGAATTTGAACGATGGCAGCAGTCACCGATTCCGATGATGACTTTCGCCGGATTTTGATGGTGATAGCAGTCACCGATTTTCTCCCTTTCCTGCGATGACAAAAATTACAGTCGCCGGTCTTTCCTACTACAACGATGACAACCAACTTTGGTCTTGATGTTGGATCAACGTCTTCGGATTCTTTTCACCGAATAGGAGACGTACCTCGCGCCCGCACCAACATCGCGATGGGAAGGGTTCGGCGGTGAAATCAATGAGTGCGTGCAACATAGCTCCTAGGAATTAGGGATTGATTAGATTCTTTTGATCTTCTTGTTCACCTGTAAGCTCCGATAGAAAATCTGATTATACAAGGATGCAATATTTCTCACATTTCCTTCCAGTTAACTTCTCATCGATTAAATTGGAAGAACTATCTGGAATGGGCACAGATCGTAAAGCTTGCAATTGATGATCATGAAAAGTTGGAACATCTGACTAGAAAGACGAAAAAGTAAAAAATCGGAGACCCAAAGATGAACACATGAAGATCAGAAAATTCACTCGTGATTGCCTGGTTAATATATTTCATGGAGCCAATCATAAGTAAACCTTATCTATTTTTACCCACTGCTAAGGATGTGTGGGAAGCCGTTAAATAGAGACGTATTCTGAGGTAGAAAATGCCTTTCAAAATTTTGAGTTAAAAAGAAAACTATGACAAGTTAAGCAAGGTGAGAAAAAAGTCATTGCTTATTATAATGAAATAGTATTGATGAATCCCATTATGACACACCCTTGCGATCCTGCTTTAGCTCATTCCTGGAAGTAAGTACCCTTTATCATGTACTTTACTTAGTAACATAAGTTGACACAGGTAAAACTGATCTTCAAAAAGCAGAAAAGTTTCCTTTTGATTATTCTGTAGAGTACATATATATATATATATATATATATATATATATATGAAGATCTTTCTATTATCTGAGCAATTGAAACTATTCAACATGAAAAAAAGGCTCTCTTCCCTATAATTATAGTCTCTCTTTTCTTCTTTGTGTTTCAGGGAAAGTTTTGACATCATAGGTGCTCCTGAATTTGCTCATGGGATGCGCAATAATTGTGTCCAGGCTTATCCTCCTTCTAAAGTCAGGCATATGGTGTATGAGTTCTCAAGGCTATTACCTGGTACTCTTAAATTTGAACTAGTTCCGCGTGGGGCTATCTGGACAAGTCTATTCAACAATCATTCTCCAAGTAAAAAAGATATAGGAATGTATTTACTCGCAAGTGAGAAAGAAAGGTCAGCTCCTGCGTTATATATATTTATCTGAAAAGGGATAAGGTGTAACACCCCGTAAAAGTCGTGCATGGATTAGCCTTTAATAGAGTGATCTTAGACTTAAAAACTTGAAAATTTTTCTAAGTGTAATGAGTACTTAGATTCATTTTAGCTGGCAATCTTTGGGATACAACTTTTCAACCTTTCCAACCTCCATTTTTAGATTTTCAAGTTGCGCTATGATCGTACAAGCTCATAGTACATCTCGGATAAGTTTTTGAATTTTTCAAAATGCATAAGACTGCGTTTGGATTTCAAAACAGTAGCAAAACGCATAGCCTGTTGCCCAATTTTCAGCATTTCAGGGTCAACTTCAAACGATCATAACTCTATGAATATAATGAAATGGGAGAGCTTCTACCTATCAAATGAAATCTCTTTGAGTTTTCTTTCCAATGCAACTGATTTCATCCAAATACAACATCTGAGTAAGGAGTTATACCCATTTTACTTCAGCCTAACAGTTTGTCAACTGAGAGACAGGTTAGACTTTGTTTGTTTTCTTAGGGGCATTTTAGTGATTTCACCTCACCCAAATTTCGTCTATAACACTAGATTTAGCCCCCAATTCATCAAAATATAATCCTTTTCCTCAAATTTTCTCTCAAGAACACCCCTTATGGTTTCAAACAAAAATCCCAAAAAAATCAAGATTCAACCGTGTGTTTTGGAAGATAATTAGAGATTTGGAATCACCACATCGTAGGCATCAAGGATCATCCCTCAATTTCTTAAATAAAGGTACGCGGGGTTTTCTTAAAATCTCAAATCATATTTTAAGAATGGGGTTTTCGAATTCATGTACATACTCATGTTTTAGAAGCTTTAATGATATTGTTTTGGCCTTTTGGCTTTTCCCCAAAGTGATTTGAAAATTATATGTATATGTATGTATGTGTTTAAGTCTTGAAATATGAATTGAGAGCATGATATATATGAAATCCCTCTCTTGATACAATTTTTCCATGTTTCCCATGATATGAATTATTTCGAAATACATCTTGAAAAGCATGTTATGAAAAGTCATAAATAGTGATTTTGATTATGATTTTTGCTTTCAAAAGAGAGAGGATTGTTTATGTTGTGAATGTTGAATATACATATAATGAAAGAGTGCAAGGTTTTTACAAGAGCACATGACCACCATATGTTTGATGAAAGTTTTTGCATGGTTTTGACTTGAGTTTCAGAACATGAAATCTTTTATGCAAATTACATGTTTGGGTCGTCTGAAACTACATTTTTATGAAAAATCATGCTTATGACATTATGGCTCAGAAATAGGACTTGCAAGTCTTGGTGTGACGACATAAATTCAGATTTTGCCATAATAATTCAGAACAGATTTAATGCATGTTTGAAATCAGACTTTCCAGATGTTGAAATTAGAAACATGCATGATTCAAAACAGGATAAAAATTGGGCATAAAGAGAGCTTAGGTGGTTCTCCGAAGAAGGCATGAGTTCAGACAACTCATTGCCCAAAACCGTGATTTGCCAATCCGAGTTTATATATTACGCTGGCCTAGAGCCCTATGACGTATCAGATTCAGGAACTCCAACCCTTGCGGCACACTCGGGTTTGAGGCTTCCCTGCCGAGTCAATGGCGGATTTCACATAGCCCGTGGAATATCAGACTTGTAGGGGAGTGCCACCTAACTCAGAAGTAATACAAAGATCAGAAATTATTTTGACAAGAATGTCTTATGATTTGTGAATGATGCCCATATGTTTTCAGAAGCTATTTTATACGTGATGTGTTGATGAAAATTCCTCTCATTTATTATATATATGTTTAAATACTTTATTTTGGATTGGTTCGTGTGCCAGTACATTTGTTCTAACCCCCCCCCCCCTCCTTCTAGATTTTGAGACACAGTCTAGGGGTCCAGATAAATAGTAGATATTTCATATCGCAGAGCAGATTGTGCAGGGGTGAGCCTTCTATATTCCAGAAGGCCTATTTACATTCAGATATTTATCTTTAGTCATGTTTTGGTCTACTGGGGGCCTTGCCCCAGTTTTCAGACAGTTTTGTTTAGTTTATAGTAGAGATTTCGCAGACTGAGCCAGACATTATTATTATCCAGATATATTTTGGATTTCAATTTTTTAGTATTATGATCACATTTAGACTGACCATATTTCTATATTAGATTTCTATTTCCGCATTAGGGCATCCCGGGCCTTCACGGTTCGAAAATGCTCGTCACGGCTAGGGCCCGGGTTTGGGTCGTGACATAAGGGTCATGAAGTAGAAGCGGCATCCTTACCCAGGAAGGTTTTTACTAAAAAAAAAATTAATTTGCATTTATCATCCTATGTAGGTCTGAGATATATACTGCTTTGGTGGAGTTCTTGTGTAACAAAGATTCGGTGATAAGAATGCAAGTACAAGCAGCTCAACATCATTTATAAGTGTTCTCAGTACCAAATCCTTGATACGCAACACCACCACCAGAGCAATATATATCCTGAGATCTACATATAATGGGAAACGCAAGTCAATTTCTAGTAAAAACCTTTCTGGCCAGAAAGACGTATATCTTCTTAGCTCAGACAATTATAGTTGAATAGACTTGCCCAGTTATCCCCATATGGAACAAGTTAAAATTTAAGAGTATCAGGCAATAGCCTTGAGAACTCATACACCTTATGTCTAACTCTAGAAGGAGGATGAGCAAGGATAAAGTTATTAAACATCCCAGGTGCAAAATCCAAATCAACTAAGATGTCAAAACTTCCCCTATAATGCAAAGAACAAGAGAAAGATTAATAATTATAGGGAAGAGAACCTGTATTCCCGTTGAATGGTGCAAATTCCTCGAGTAAAAAATGTTCTTCAATATATATATAAAAAGAAAAAGGACAGCCTGGTGCACTAAAGCTACTGCTATGCGCAGTGTTTGGGGAAGGGCCCCACCACTAGAGTGTATCGTACTCGACCTTACCTTACATTTCTGCCAGAGGCTATTTTCAAGGCTTGAACCCGTGACCTCCTTGTCACATGCCAGCAACTTTACCAGTTACACCAAGGCTCCCCTTCCTTCAATATATATATGGTCGGCGGAATAATCAGATGGAAAGTTTTCTATTTCTTGACTCATAACGAAAGGCATATTAAAGTTTCAAGGACTAAAAAAGAAAGAAGAAAAAGTTCCACATGGAGTTAAAAGATGTTTTGCACTCTACATCTCATTTAGGTGCAGAGCCGAAAAAAAATTAGAAAACAAAAAATGTAAGGCTTCCATATAACCTACTTACCAACAATTTCTTGTTTTCTATACCTGCAAACATAAGATGGCCCATAATTCAATGATATAGAGAGGCAGTAACCTAAAGTTTTCATGAAATTTCTCCATAATGGGAATCAGTTTAGATTCAGATTATCATTATGTCATGACTTGAAACTATGTAAGAGCATAATTCTTTCCCATAGTTGGGAATATACTCTATATTGCCTTATTCATTTTTTCAGTGATACTAATGGAGCTCCTGCCAGCTTTTGTCCATCCCACAAGGGGAATTTCTTAAGCTCATATGCAAAAGTCTAACTTGGTCATTCCATATATTGACAAGTAGGGATGGGCATTCAGTATTCGGTTTAGTATTTTTAAAGCTCGGGTTTGGTAATTCAGAATTCAGTATTTGAGAGTAGATACCATATACCAAACTTAAAAATATCTATTCGATATTTCAATAATTGGTAAATAAAATTTCGGTTCGGTACGGTATAAGGTTAGACGTATCGTATTACACACAAACATATATATATAAAATTCGGTATTCAGTAAATATTGAATACCAAATGGTATTTAATATTTTGTACCAAACCCAATCCCAAAATGTTGAAATTTTACTCTGCAATACCATTCCAATACTGAATTAACGAATATCAATTACAAAATTTTTCGATTCAGTTTTAGGTATTCTATACCTTGCTCTATTGACAAGGTATGCTGCCTATCAAGGCTAGTGAGATGGGTGTACCTGGTTTTGCAGCTTGGATTCAAACCTAGAATCTCCAAGTTTTTACTACTATGTCTTAACCACTACGCCAACCCCTTGGGGAACCAGTATTATGTTATTAACTAAAAAGTATCGTATATATTTCCTTACTAATCAATAGGGAAAAGACCAGTGGAGTTCATAAAAGAAAGGTCCACCATAAAAGAAAAGATTAATAAGTCAGCTGACTACTAGCAAAGATGAGCCATCCAAAAAGCTACCATGCAATGACAGATAAGAGCTGAAATTTGAACTCATTTGGAGTTTAATTTACCTCGTGTTAACTTATGTTAGTAGTTAAGGTGCATGATGAAGGCTACTTACTTCCAGGAAGGATCTAGAGCAGGATCACAAGGGTGTGTCATGGGTATCATTCGACTCTCATTCACAGCATTGGGACTCCTACGCTTCAGAATGATAGAACCATCAGGACCTAAAAAGAAGGCTACATCAATTGGATTGAAGTACAGTAAGTAAATAAATTCTTCTATGAAAGCTTTTCAGATATTGATGGTGTAGCAGAAAACATTTTGAAAGATAATACCAACTCTAGACATATCATTGTTATTTTTCTTACAAAAAAATTAATTAGAGCATGATACAAAATGAAATTTCTGATGAAAAAAGATATAAGAAGAGTACAGATCAAAACAAGTAATGAATCTTAGGAGATGTTGGCGAACACTTACATTTAGATGATTAGTGGACACAACTCTTGAGGAGCTAGTAGTTTTAATCCACTTGGTGCCAGATGATAGACCAAGAGGTGCGAATTCGCTAGTCAGATTCATCAAAATTTAAATTTTAAAACTCAGAGGTGCGAATCCGATTATGGATGCGGATGCAGGAATTTGGCTAAAAAATTAAATATTATAAACAAAAAGTTATAAAGATATTCTAAAAATCAACAAACACATATATATTAATATAGAAATTCTTTGATGTGAAACCACACACACATATCTTTTTACTATATTAATATAACTTCTTTTTTATATTTTAAAAAATATTATTAAAAACTAGATTTGACGAGTCATCTTCCCAATCCTCAACCACTTTCTGTTTCTTCCCAACGATTCAAATTGCTTCAATAAAAATTACAGTCCAATGATGACAACAGTCGCTGATTCTCATGATGATTGTCGCCGAATTTATTGCTGGATTCCAATGGTGACAACATTCACCGATTTTCTCCCTTCCGGCGATGACAACAATTACAGTCACCGGTTTTTCTTATGACGACGACGACAACCAACTTTGTTCTTGATGTTGGATCAATATCTTCAGATTTGTTTTACCAAATCATAGGTGTACCCCGTGCCCTCACCAGCGCCGCGTTGGGATGGGTTCAGCAGCGAAATCAATGAGTCCGTGCAACATAACTCCTAGGAATTAGGTATTAATTAGATTCTTGTTCACCTATATATATTGTGTAACTCTATGAATAAAAACATATTTTTGTTGTATCTAAATATTCATGGTATCAGAGTTGGAATATTTCCCCTAATACCATATGGTCGAAAAAGCTTCTCAAGGAGAATATCTATCTGGAATATCAAAAGAAGATAAAATGTCTTATCTGGAAGCTCCAAATCTGATGACTCAAGGAGGCAATGTTTCTCATAGGCCCTTCCAGTTAACTTCTCATCGATTAAATTGGAAGAACTGTCTGAAATGGGTACAATTCGAAGAGTTTGCAATTGATGACCGTAAAAAGTTGGGACATCTAACTGGAAAGATGAAATAGTTGAAAATCGGAGACCCAAAGATGAACACATGGAGATTAGCATCTTGTTTTGATATCTGAAAATGGAAATACCTCCGAGGATACATTGCATTAGCATGTTGTTTCATTTAGTTCTCTTATGTACTTTTTATTATAAAAAATTATGCTTTTTCTTTTCCTTTCAGATATTGCGTGTTGAATTGATGTGTAGAAGCACCAAAGGATTGGTGCTGTGAAGTATGTGACAAGGGCAAAGGATCCATGTTACATGCTTCTAAAAAAAGATTTATCAGAGCATTACGCCTCCAAGAAAACACAATAAGTTTCCTGGTTCTCATGGTATTAACTGGGAAAAGGAGGTACGGACTGGGAAAACGAAGTATCTCCCTATTGAAGAAGCACTCAGTCTACCATCGAGCCTTAATAAAAAGGGAAACAAGAGTTGTGACAACAAAATCTATGGCAACTGGGACTCAAGGGAGTTTTAGCACGTCTGGAGCTCAAACTTAAATTCTTTTCCTGCGAAGAGCCCAGTGCAACGACTTTTAGGATCAGTAAGATATACAAATCCTCAGAATGTCCAAAACACGAAAATCACGGAACAGATCAAAAACATAGTACAAGCTTCTAAAGGTTAGTGTTCACCAACATCTATTGTATTTGTTATTTGTTTTGATTTGTCTTCTTCTTATATCTTTATTCATCAGAAATTTCATTTCCTATCATATACTCTATTTGATATAGCCTACATTTTAGGTTTTGGTGAGCTTAAGAGTCTCGGTGCTGCCAATGAGAGTCCATTGATGAATCCAATTATGACACACCCTTGTGATCCTACTTTAGCTCGTTCCTGGAAGTAAGTACCCTTTATCACGTACTTTAATTAGTAACATAAGTTGACACAAGTAAAACTGAGCATCAAAAAGCAGAAAAGTTTCCTTTTGATTATTCTGCA
>NC_061113.1:253550543-253555569 GCF_002878395.1 Capsicum annuum
GCTGCCAATGAGAGTCCATTGATGAATCCAATTATGACACACCCTTGAGATCCAACTTTAGCTCATTCCTAGAAGTAAGTCTTCTTTATCATGTACTTTAATTAGTAACATAAGTTGACACACGTAAAACTGAGCATCAAAAAGCAGAAAAGTTTCCTTTTGATCATTCTGCAGACTATATATATATATAGATATATATATATTGAAAATCTTTCTTTTATCTGTGCAATTGGAACTATTCAGTTGGAAAAAAAAGCTTTCTTCCCTATAATTAATAGTCTCTTTTCCTCTTTGTGTATCAGGAGAAGTTTTGACATCAAAGGTGCATCTGAATTCGCTCCTGGGATGCTCAATAATTGTATCCAGGCTTATCCTCCTTCCAAAGTCAAGCGTAGGGTGTATGAGTTCTCAAGGCTATTGTCTGGTACTCTTAAATTTGAACTAGTACCACGTGAGGCTATCTGGACAAGTCAATTCAACAATCATTTTCTGGGCACAGAAGGTACAGGACTGTATTTCCTCGCATTTCCTTGCAAGTGAGAGAGAAAGGTCAGCTTCTGCCTTATATATGTCTATCTGAAAAGGGATAAAGGTCGTGAAGTAGAAGTGGTGTCCTTACCCAGGAAGGTTTTTACTAGAAATTAATTTGCATTTCTCATTTTATGCAGGTCTGAGATATATACTGCTCTGGTGGAGTTCTTACGTAACAAAGATTCGGTGATGAGAATTCTTATAAATGATGTTGAGCTACTTCTCATCACCAAATCTTTGATACGCATGAACACTACCAGAGCAATATAGATCCTCAGACCTGCATATAATGGGAAATACAAATCAATTTCTAGTAAAAATCTTCCTGGGCAAAGGTGCCCTTCTACTTTGCAACCCTTTCCCTTTTTCAAAAGATATATAAGGCAAAAGTTGATCTTGCTCTCTCATTTGCAAAGAAATACAGTCTTATATCTTCTTTGCCTGGACAATATCGTTGAATAGACTTGCCAATTATCCCCACATGGAACGAGTTCAAATTTAAGAGTATCAGGCAATAGCCTTGAAAACTCATATACGTTACGTCTAACTCTAGAAGGAGAATTAGCATGGATAAAGTTATTAAACATCCCAGGTGCAAAATCCAGATCACCTAAGATGTCAAAACTTCCCCTATAATGCAAAGAACAAGAGAAAGATTAATAATTATAGGGAAGAGAACCTGTATTCCTGTTGAATAGTGCAAATTCCCTGCGTAAAAAAAGATCTTCAAAAAATATATATGGTCTGCAGAATAATCAAATGGAAAGTTTTCTGCTTCTTCACGCATAACGAAAGGCTTATTCAAGTTTCAAGGACAACAAAAAAAATAACAAAGAAAGTTCCACATGGAGTTGAAAGATGTTTTGCACTCTACATCTCATTAAGTTGCAGAACCCAAAAAAAGTTAGAAAACAAACAATGTATGGCTTCCATATAACCTACTTACCAACAATTTCTTGTTTTCTATACCTGCAAACACAAGATGGCCCATAATGCAATGACATAGAGAGGCAGTAACCTAAAGTCTATATCTATATATTATTGACAGATCTTTAATGTTGCCAGTTTTTAAAATTCAAGATTTATAAAATATATAGATGAGTTTGAGTTCCTCATAAACTATTAACTTCTGGATGTTTCTTAAATTTGAAACTTATACAACTTCTTACACAATAACTACTACATAAATCAGTTTCTCTCTTCTTAAAAGAAGTTTACATCCCATCTAATTTTATCAATTGCAGACCAGATGACGAATCATTGATTGTTTTACTATATATCAAGTAATATAAACGTAAGAAGATTTTTACAAATAATGACCACATCAAAGAACCAACGATGCCTATGACATATGGCATTAGACGTACAAAAATAATTTGTGGCAGTAGGCACAAAATCTTAAGTTTGTCAAATCTATAACAAACAGGTTTGTTGTTCTCCTTTACTTAGTATATCAAAATCTATATAGTACACTGTTACAGCGGACAAAATGATAGAAAACAACAGAAGGAAGGTGTTAAGAATGATCAGAATGTTCCTCCTCAAACATCAATCTGTTTGTGTGTGCTAACAATGACGGTAAAGAAAGCAAAATTTGCATTATGCTATTTTCTATTCTTTAAAATTGCTTCAACTTTTGACTGTAGTTATTCTTTTACTGTGTGGTTCGTAGCCAGTTTTTATTTGGTAATTTTCTTATTTTATGGATTATTGTTCTATGGAGTAGTTGGTTTGATAGATAAAATATGTTCAAATATTTTACTGACGGTACATATAATCTCTCTCTTGACATTTGGGAAGTTTAACGTCTGCTTCTTTTGACAATATAACTTGGCTAATGCTCCTTTGATCTTTACTTGCAACTCTATTGTATTGCAGAGACAAGTTTGAATGGTCCTAAATTAATGCCCCTCCCATCTCAATTTATGAGTCACCTTTCAGATTTTGAGATTTTCACAAAGTTTTGATTGGTTATAGTATTTTCATATTTATTTTTAATATATGTACCTTGAATTATGAATTATTTTGATTTATAGTACTTTTTAAGTAATTTAGAAATAATGCAAATTTTATTTCAAAAAATTTAAAGATTTCATTGCTCGAGTTGATGGTCAGAATTAAACGATTTGATTCTCGAAATTCGAATCATGTCACATAAATTCGAATAGAGGGAGTAAAATTTAGCAAGAATTTACTTAAATGTAAAAACATTCAAAATAGGTCCATTTATGAAAGAAAGTAAGGTAAATTATCTATATCTATATCTATATATTATTAATAACAGAGGATGCAGCCCTCTCATTCACCCAAATGGCATAATTAAATTCATCCAAGTGGCATAAATTAAAATATCCCTTTTAGTTATTTTAGTTTTAATTTTTTTTTAAATTGAAACAGTTAATTTTGAAAGAATAACTAAACGGATGTATTTTTTTTAAAACTTTTATCAACTTCCATAAACTACATTTTGAAACAATAACTAAACGGATAATTTTTTTTTGAAAATTTATCAACTTCCACAAACTATCCACAAAAAACTGTTAAATTCAAATTCAGTTTTATATTGAAACAATTCCACAATGCCAAGCTCTTTCATTTTTCCCCTTATTTCGGCAAAAAACAAACACAAACTAAACAAGATTTTGTTCGAGTATTTTTAACTTCAACTTACAAAAGGAAATATACACTGCTTATATCACATAAACTGCTTATAATTTGAGTATTTTGGCATCGCTATAGCCAAATGCATATTTTGATGCCTTCAGCTTTTGATGAAACCTAATTAAACCATATGCCATCATATATAATGTTCATCTGCATTGAATTGAAAATACAGAAATATGTTAGAAATTTATATTATTATATTATCTTTTAAAAATTTTGTTTCCACACAGATAAATATATTTTAATATCATTTATAGCATAAATTCTTTTATTTCAGTATGTACTAAGGTTGCAAATATGTAAACTAATTTATAGATAATTGTTTTATTTCAATAAACCAGTTTAATTATAACTCTTTTATCATCTTATTTATCCATGACTGTCCTTTGGTTTCCTACGTATACAAAACTGCATTCCTTCTTATCCTCACTGATGGTTTTTTTCTTTCCCTTCATCTATAAATTAAATTCATATTCTATTGAAACCACTGATTCCTTCGTTTACCACTACAACTCTTTCCTTACCACGCTCTAAGAAATCTTCAAATATTACTGTAACCACCGATTCCTTCATAAACTTCTAATCTTTCAATCCTTACCACAATTCAGCGATTTCTTTGTAAGCTACTTCAATTCATTTAATCCTTATTACAATCTACATCTACCTTCATACTCTATCAAAAATGCCAGACTTCGTAAACGACATAACAATCACAAAAATGAATTGGAAGTTGAAAGCCATGGTTGTTCGGCTTTGGAAAGTGAAAGATCGCTTTAATCCGGACTCTGTTTACTCAATTGAAATGGTACTTCAGGATAAAAAGGTCTTATTATTTTTTTACAATTGTTCATATTTTTTTTACACAGAATGTTTAACTTTATTTAGAACCTTATTCTACTGTTCCAAAATGTTACAATTTATTAATGTTTACAATTTCTCTTGGTTTTTGTCTGTTTTCAGGGTGATAGGATACAGGATTCTATTAGCTATTCTGTGCTTAAACAATTTAAATCAGAAATCAAAGAGCATGGATTATATTTTATGCAGAACTCTTTATTGTCTGCAAAAATACTTCCAAGTTTCGGCCCAGAATTAATAAATTGAAGCTTAATTTTACTCTAAGATCATGTGTAACTAAAGTTACACTTTCTGATCCATCTTTTCCGTTGATGTTGTTTCACTTTCGGCCTTTCACATATTTGATAAATAAGATTTCTATTGACAAAATAGAATTATTTGGTAAGGAATTAATTACCCTAACTTTTTTCATATTTATGAATCATAGTAATACTAATATAACATATTTTGATTTTATAGACATTATTGGGGAAATTGTAAATTTCGGTCAGATACAAACTCACAATATGGGAGGCAATTCTAGAAAGTTCATTAATATCGATCTAGCAGATGATGAGTAAGAAAACACACTCTTTGAGTATTTATCTAGTTATATTGTTATTTTTACATTAATTTTTAAAAATATTTTTCAGAAACAACAAAATATCGGCAACGTTTTGGGGTGAATTTGTTGATCAAATTGTGCCACAACTTCTAAGTTCTTACAACCAAACAATTGTTGTTGCTATGCAACTTATGCAGGCACATAAATTTCAAGGTAATGTTTTTTAATTACATCTATCTACTTATTATAAAATTAGAATATCATATCTAAATTTAAAATTTTTGATAGATTCCTATACTGTGCAAAATACTTGGAACGCCTCCAAGCTTTGGATCATTCCAACTGATGCTCAATCTGAAAAGTTTAAAAAACGGGATTTTATACATTTTACTGTCATATATATATATATATATATATATATATATATAT